>NW_020799091.1:39558470-39623250 GCF_003259725.1 Athene cunicularia | reverse complement strand
CGGCGCTGTCTAATTTATTGTGCGGGTGCCGCGGGTCTCGGCCGCGCTGGCGGCTCGGCGCGGCCCGTAGATGGCGCTGAGGCACCACGCGGCGCGCGCTGGCCCGGCGCCAGCCCTGCGGTAGCGGGGAGGAGCGGGGGCAGGGAAGGCTCAAGCTGATATTCCAGCCAAAGAACCTTTTATTTAATGATGGTCGCACCGGAGTGGTCAGTAGTTAAGTTTGCGTGTGCGCTTCGCTTTCACTGCACCGACTTCGTAGGTGTGGGGAGTCGCGTTCGTATGCCTGCTGGCGCTGTACCCTCCGAGCGGCAGTGGTTTGTCTGAATTTATTAGGGATATGAATCCTGGAGAATCAAGTGAGACACATTTAGGCTTGTCTTTGCAAAAAGATTTTGACAGGAGCCAAGTTTAGGATAAAGTCATCCTCTTGCTGTTGCATTAGCCTTATCTGAGATGAATGTGACGTTCCCAGAACTGTGTCTTGACTTTGGGTGTCTGTAAGGTGTCACACTAACAAGATGCTAAGAATAAAACAAGCGCTTTTGAGGCAGTTCTGTTAAAGTAACTGCTCTAAAACAACTCGTACTTACAGCGAGACACTGAAAACATCGCAGAAGGTTCTCACAAAACCTTAACCTTTCAAAGGACTTTAAAGAAGGGTATACTCTCGGAGCCGTCTTCAGGCTGTTACACAGCACCATACACGTACTGTCAGCATAAGTTAAAAAAAGTACCAATTTAAAAAAAAAAAACAACACCTCAACAAATTTATAGAAGGGCTCTGCACAATCTGTGGTTACTTGTCTGAAGTTTTCTCCCCAGTTTTGGTTACAAAATGTAACACCCCCAACCCACACATTCCTTTTCTGTTCTGAGATGTTGTTAATTTAGTTTAAATTAGCTTTACAAACTCTATTAGAAAACTCAGACTTAATCTCCCACAGAATCTAGAGGCAGTTTAGACCCAAAAAATTACTTAACTGACAGAATGTATAAGCTCCTCACAGTGAAATTGAGGGGGGGACACCAAACAAAAACTACTGGCAGTATTTTCAGTTACCTGTGTTTATTACATTAACTACAGTGCTTTCAGTTTAATAATAGCATCAATCATTATACCTGTACATGGACCGGATTCAAATTCCACTGAAGTCTTACTGAATCCTTTTTGAAATTAGCAGATACTCATATTATGTAGGTTGGATTGCTCCCTGCAAAAGCTGTAATATGTAACTGAAAATATAACTCCTTCTTAGGTGGACAGTTATCTAAACTGAGCTTGTGTATTTTTATTCTGTGGGGAAACAGATAGTGTCCTTTTTTTTCCCAATGATGAGTGTTAACAAGACATAACCTTTTTATGCCCCTGTGTCACTTCTGGCTGGAGGAGTATAGCCAGCAATGGTAGTAAACATTAGCAGCCTTCCTATTATTCTGTCTGTAAATCCTGAAATTAGGATGCATTTTAGCTAATATTCATTAGCACAGGAATTAAATACACTTTCATAGGTCTTTTTTTTAGATTTGTGATAGAGTATGGCCTTTAAGCAAAGTATTCAGACTCAAAAATCCTACTGATAAGTAGCATGTGTTAATGGCACGGTATCTGAGAAACATTTAAAAAAAATTCCTTCAGGAAGAGATACTTAGTTCTTTGCCACTGTACTGTTTTCTAGAGGTTTAACAATATTTCTCTGTATCTAATGTTAGAAGTTGTATTAAGTTTGGCAAGTTTTCTTTATGTGGTTTGCAAAGGGTGCAGGAATTGTTGGGGAGGATGTCAAGATAGGAAAAGAAGAAAACCAGGATTAATATATATGTAAGAAATACTAGCAGCCTCCATTTTTACTTATAGTTTCTTTCAGTCCAAGGTAAATACACGTGCAATGTATCTTGCAGATATATTAATATTTATAGAGAGCTGAGACCTAAGTTTACACTTGGACTTCATGCAAGCAAAATCCTGTTACTTTTAATGGGAGCTTGGCCCTAGAAATCTATTAGAACTGGGTCCTAAGTCAGAAAGGTTTTAGAATTCAGAAATAGATTGTTCAGTATGAATTTCTTAGTATTTTTTTTTTCTGGGCAATTTCTGTGCAATCATCAATAAAATAGTGGAAATTCTGTGGTTAAGTCATCACATGTCACTTTGAATTGCACAGGCTGATGTTTCAGAAGTACCCAGCATAAAAACCAAAGCCTTCTTCAAGTGCCTATCTTGCAGTAAACCTGGTGGATGCTCTGAAAAGAGCATTTTTGAATACTTGAACTTGGGATTGTTCTAAATGCTAATTCACATAATGAGGAATATGGAAAGGATGTTGCACACCACCAGCTCATATAGCTAAGCTTCCAAAATCAGTGTTATGACTCATAAAGAATACTGAAATCTATGCAGGCTTCTCAATCAGTGTTCTTTTCAGTATTTGATTGAACTTTAAAATGCACTTCAAATTAGTAAGTCACTACACCAAACAGCTACATAGAAATACAGTAGAAGACGACATGTTGTATTCTTCTATGTGAAAGGCGTCTTATAAGAAGCAAATAAACAGACAAAAACCTCCTACTCAGTGTCATTAGATTAACAATAGATTAAATAATAAAAGAAATTAGGGCAAATTTACTATGGTTATCCCAGTTTTAAATTATAACAACTTCATTTAATCTGATTTGAAGTACAACAGTGACAAATAACACAGCTTTAAAAATACGTATCTGTATAGGTTATGAGTAAAACCTTCAGTCTTCATTCCTAATGAAATAGCATATAGGCATGTGCCTACCTTTCATGTAACGTGGTGGGACTAAAGTAGATCCTTAAAGCCCAAATGACTTCAGATGTCTTCAAGAAAGACAGCCGTAAGCACACTCTAAGCACTTTTCTGAATCAAGATGCTAATTTATAAATTTTGGAAACATGCACAGTTCTAGTAGCTTCTGGAAAACTAAATATATGTTAACACTGTCCTTTTATTTCTGTGCTCTGATGGCAGAAATTAAGGATTTGGGGCTTGACTGACACATTAAATGCATTCCATACTAAGGTATATGTTTAATCATATAGTCAATAACATAAGCTCTGTGGAGCTTGCTTTACTCCTTTTTCAGTCAATGGGCTTCTTGCCTGATCAAGGAACGAGTACCCTGGATCCCACTGATCAATGCACATCACTTAAGCTTTCTGTGGCAAATGTAATTGATGTTATCTTACTCTGGAGTGTTTAAATTTGTAACTTTAGGGTTTATGTAAGAGAAAAGAAAAGCTGAAAACATTAATGACTTAAATTGATACGCTGAGAGTGGCAATTTCAAGGTGCATAAGTTGATGGAAATCTGCATTGGAACAGCAGTGCTGAGTCTATGTCACCTGCAAATATTAAAATTCTGTAACTGTAGCATTCCGTAATTCTGTACATGGTATTATTTTTAGTCGCCTTGCTTTACCACTTAGTATAAAAAAAAAATCAATTCTATTGGGGTTTTTTTTATGCTTAATTTATTTTTTGTGTTAGCATGGATATTAGTCTCAGGTGAGGACTAGTCACCTGGAAGAACGTCTGCATGTAAAATTAAACTGTTTTCTAGTACTGTATATTTATATATCTATATCTATACTAAAGTATTAGAAATGGTAAAAATGTATAGTGTATTTTTTCTATCCTTGTATAACTGAAAAATAGGTTAACAGATTTTGTTCAACTGTCTAAAGAAATTCATCTTTGAGCTGAGACCAAGCATAGAAAATTTCAGCTGAAAAGAAGAATTTTTCAGAAAGTTAAGAGCTTGTGAAAACTGGGGGTTATAATGGAAATCTGAACATAACCCTAAGCTATAATACCATTTTCAATAGTGACAGTAGAAATGCTAAACTAGAGTAGGGAACATTTTGTGTATACAGATACCAACAGTAAAAGCTTAGCAAGCTTCAGTTCTCTTGAAACGTTTCCTATGCAAAAGATTTTTATCAGAATCACTGGGGTCTCATCTGTCCTAAATGTGCAAAGGCAAAGTTTCACAAATGCTAATAAATTTCTGCCACACATGGGAGTGAGAACCGGATCTTGAGAGTTTAATGCTATTGGAATTTTGTGATAATGTTCTTTTGTATATAGGAACAAGAGAGGATCTTTTTAGTTTCCATTTCAAATTTTCACTTCCAAAGAATCTATTCTTCTAGCACAGCAAAACCATATCAGCCACACTTTATTGACAGCAATTTTATTGTAGCTAGAGGCTTACAGTAAGCTGTTTATTGCTGTTCCCTAACTCGGTTGACAGCAATTGGGGAATTAATTTTCTTGCCCCTGATGTGCTTTCTTGGGTATAAACAACAGATGTTAAAGATATGAAAACTGTGACCCATTTACATTCAGCAAGTCTTTATGGGCACACTCTACCTGTCTGAAGTGCAGGTTTCAAGTCCTGAGTAAGATTGCTTCATCAGTTCTAGGGTTCTTACTGTTTTTCAATAGAACTGCTCATATACACATATTCTATACAAGGGCAGATACATAATAACTAATGGACCAATCCTTATCTAAACAAATTCAGTTGAAGAGTAGCTGAGTTCAAGTTTCATTTATTTCAGGAGATGCTGTATCTTCTTACTCTAGTGTTTAATTGCATCGAATATACAGGCTATAACTGACAAAACACACATATCATGTTCTGAAAGATCTAACATGAATTACAGGTGATACCTAAACTGTTGGTATCACTTCTCCCAGAAAATATCATGGTCATCTGTAAAATCTGTACTCAGAAGTTTCCTCAGTTGCTACTTGAGTACAGACATCTGACATAGATTTTGTAAGGTCCATGTCTTCACTGAAGAAAAAACAAACACACACAAAATCTTTTTTTTTTTCTTCTTTTATTACTGCTTTGACTTTCCAGCCTGTGGTGAAATGTATGTAAAATGTTTTATCCCAGTAGACTGATGTGGGCATTTAATCAGTTCATTTCTGGTTTACATAAGATAACATTCCATTGACTAGAAAAAAGGTTTCCCAGACTGTAGATAAGAAATGAATGGATGCTATCATATTTTACTGAACTTTGGGGGGAGGGGAGCATCTTTTGTTTGTTTCCATTAGTGTCTTTTAGCAAGACATTTGCAACATAAGGGGCTTTAGCATATTACCTAACAGATTTTAAGTGCTTGTGTAGATGCAAAATGTATATAATTTTAACTGTTCCTTTGTAATTAAGATACACAAAAAAAGTTCCTTCTAATACAATTGCACTAATTTTGTTGTAAAGGATTGTCTTTTAGTGAGCTATAAACTCTCTCTGGAAACAGAAGTAGCCATTACTGACAGAAGACACCTTAAATTGGCAATGTGGCACTATGGTTGTGCGATTATAGAAACTTCAAATAAATAAAGAAATGAAATTGATTTGTATAGCAACATTGTTGTAGCCATAAAAAAACACGTGTAGATTATTCCTAGGACCTAAAGATTCAGGGAAGCATTTGGGCCACTATAATTTTAATAGTAAATTCATATTGATCTTACTAAAAAAAAAAAAAGGAACTTTCAAATCTGGGAAAGATTTGGCCTGCATTCTCAATTTAGTTTTTAGTTTTTATGAATACCATGGATTATGTGTGACAATGCAGAGAAAGGTGGTTAAAAATTTGATTTGTAGTCATGCTGAGGTGTATAAATTGTATCAGTCTCAAAAGTTACCCATTCTCTGTCTCTTCTTATTTCTTTTGCAGCTGAGTTGCAGGGGAAATTTGTTTTAAAGACTTGGCATGGGTTGTCCTGCATCTTGTGTTGCACAGAAGGAAAAATGAGTAATTCAGCATTTATCAGGATTTGTTGGTGTATAGTGTCTGTAGTTTCCTATGAGCTGATATTGTAGTTTTGCCATTTCTTTTGTGAAATGCCACACTGGATCTTTTTGTGCACAAATATCAATATTATTACTTGAAAGTTGTTCTAGAATATGCACACTTCTTGCTACAAGAGGAATATAAGGAGTCCTTCTTAGAGCAACAGTTCAGCATTTGAAGCTAAATCCAAACTGGGGTAAATCTGCTGATTTACGCCATCTGCAGCTCTTCCTGATGTTAACTTCTTTATAAAAGCAATAGGATAATGTTGAGACAATATTTCCAAAATCTAGAAAATATGTAAAATTAATTGGGAGTCAAGTGAATTAAAGATCATTTTATTTTGAGCTGAATTTGATAACATGTAGAGGATCAGCTGTCAGATTTTTCTTCCTTCATTTGTTTCCTCCCCCAGGTTTGCCGATAGAAGAACTAGGTAGCATTTTTAAAATAGCAACCTCTCCCCACTCCAAAACAATCGGATATTCTCACTGGCTGATAGCTGAAAGAGGATAGCTATTGATATTGATTTGTAAAACACTTAGTAGCCTCAAACTGATACTCATACATTCTCCCTCATTCCTTCCAGCGAGATTAAGTGTTAGATGCAACTACTTCTATTTGTAATTTTGCAGGATATTCTTAGCACCTCCTAGACTTTCATGTGTCTAGTAAGAAAAATTCTGTGACTGATTTTCTTAAATGTTAAAAAATGTTTAATATCTATCTGTACAGTGGTTTTGATCAAATGAGTGATTTCAGCCTATGCCTTATATGGTCATATAGCCTTTAAAACACCAAAAAAAAGTAAGAGGAAGACCATGTTTCAGTTATGAATGGTATTTGCCATTCTTATCATCTCTTACTAAGTGGTAGCTAACAGTAGTATCTCTTAAATGGCTAAACCTGACATGCAAACTTCTGTTACATAACCTGTGCTCCTTCAAAATGCATAAGGTTATGGAGGCAATTGTGTTTCTAATGCAAAGGTGTCTGTAAGATACATATGTTTCTATATATGACGTATATATGACATATATATCAGGTTATTATAGGGAGTATTTACTCCCATTCCTTAAGAGAAAGAAACAATTTGCTACCGACCTTCATAGTGGAATACTTTTCACCACTGAGGTTTATGTGATTCTCTCGTCTTCTCCTACCAATATTTTTTGGAAGAAAGTTTTAGCAAAAGTTTGGTTCTACGGGAAGGAGTCCATGAGCTCCAGAATGCGATGTAGACTCATGAATTTTGATTTAAGAGAACACCTCCTTCCTGTGTAGCATAAGATGCAGAGCCTGAAGGGAAGTGATATCTAATCCCTGTTTTTAGCAGCTTTCCATTCAGTAGGGTAGGTTTTGGGAATACTGTTGTTATGCCAGTCCCTCTCCTTACAGCATGTAATGAATATATCTGATCATTATATGGTTGCTTCAGGTGCCCAACTTCTGATTGTGGATCTAGCCTAATTTCTGTAAGTGGTGTTCACAAAAGTTATGATTTGTATAATTTTCAACAGTGTACTTAGCTGCTAGCACCTGTGCACACAATACCTGATTTTGCTTCTGCTGACATGGTGGGATTCATCTCATCTAACTTCTAATTGTATGCCAAATCTAGTTTGCTTCACTGGGTTCATGATTTACTTCACCCTAAAGAAAATATGCTGGTTTAAACTGTTTCCCAAAGCTGATGTGTACAGTTGGGTGAGATGCATCCCACACCAGTGAAGAGTACAATCCAGAGTATGATCTAGTCCCCTTTTCTCACTGAACTCTAGAGAAGGGCTTTAAGGCTATGTATTTCTTTAAGTAAAGACATTATTTCAATAGTTTATATGCATACAAAAATGTATAATATGCACAGTTGCCTTTGGGAAATTCTTCTTTAGATTATGGTTCAAATTCAGAGGCTCCTGAATCAACAGAAAGGCCCTTACTGAGTTTATATTAAATTGCTATCTGGCCATTTGTACAGCTGTCTATTTTAGGAAGACGGTGCAATGAAACACCAGTTATTTTTTTCTGTTCTGAGTATTTCAGTTTTTCCTCAACACTGCATGTTCCTTGATACCTCGTTCTGTGAATGTGAGTAGAGAAAAAGGAAGTTGTAAACTTTTGATCTCTACCCTTGGTCATATCTGGCTGTTCGCATTATAGTGCAAAAATGTTTCTTTTACCTCTCTGGTTTAGGTATGTGTCTATAGCAGTATGAATTTTCAGTCACTTGTCAGATTGTTTTACTTTAGCCATTTCAAAAATACAGGTCAAAATATCAGTGAAATGCTAGTGGTACCAGTAGGAGAATTTGAAATTGCCTTCAGTTTGTGACAACAGTACCCTGAAACGTGGATTACATTGAAGTCTGCAGCATCTAGAGCAGCAGGAGGTAGACTGTGCACCAATAGCAAAATCCTAGTCATCTCTCGTATTTTTTAACAACTGCCAGATAAATAAAAAAATAAATGAAATCTGCATCTGTATAAGGGCAGTAAACCTTGCCTGTTGAAATTTAATCTCTCCCCTGTACAGGAGATGGACTTTCCTATTTGAGATTTCAACAGTTTCATTTCAGAAAGCTGTTACATCTGTCAAACATTTCAGTTTGAAATGAATGCCTGATTTTTTTTGCCTTTGTATGCTACAAGAGCACCAGGTTGTCAATCAGCAGAAATACAAAATGAGACAAGATAGGTGATCCGCTACTATGATTGGCATTTTATTTTTATTTTACAACCCCTTTTTTCTTCCTCAAACTGTAATGACTTAAAAATGGCAATGCTTGTCTATATTGTAGAAACAGATAAGAAACATGAATATAGTGAAGGGAAGTCACCCTTGGTTCATCCCGATCCTGTTTGTTGTGACTTCTGGTGGCCATCCTTTTGAGAATACTGGTACAGTCCAGGTGGACAGTAAATCTGTAGGTGGCTATCACTATGAATTGTGTGTAAATGTCAGTCTTGTGTGAATGAGATGAAACTATATTGTATGAATGAGATTTAAATACACTTACTTTGTTTTTCTTCATTTTTGCTATAGAATTGATACATTGCAACAAACCTTACAATCCATAATATTTAAGCAGTAGAGCAGGACCACTTCTGGGTGGGCTGTGTAGACTTTCAGAGCGCCTCCAGGCAAAGGGGTGGTCCAGAACCTTTGGCAAGTGACTTGAGCCTAGTGACATTTTTTGTTTTCTAATCTGCTTCCCTGATACAAATCAGAACTTTTGTTTTTTAATGTGATTTTTCAAATTCTGGTCTAAGAAATTGTCAGAATGGTAGGCGCTCTTGAAGAGTTTTAAGAAACTGATGCACTTCTGTGGTTCTGTGATGTGTCTATTGATAGCATCCCTACCAAACATCCCTGCCTTTCACTATTACTCAGCTTTGCTCAAATCTAGGCTTTGGCTGCCTTCTGTGCTTTAGCAGTTGATTAAGAAATATTCTAATCCGTCACACAGTACCAGGAAACTAATGGCTTGTGGAGTATTTTAGTCTTCAAGCTTGCACTATAAATGATATGAAAAATAGTGTCATTTGGCTGATGCTTAAATACATCTCATTCTTTTATGAGATATTGTCGTTGTCCTTTCTTGTTTCTCTTTTTAATCTCCTGTTTCATTCTCTGAGAACACTTATTTCCATAAAACATATTGGAAATCTGAGATTTCCCGTCAAATTAATACTGTCACAGTAGAGTAGTGGCACATTTTGTGTACGATCTGTTGTAGCACACCCAAGTCATAACCACACATTGCTGTAGGTAAGGACTTACAATGAACCAACTGGCTTCATCAGGATTCAAAGATGTGAAGCATTTGGAAGTATATCTGGGTAGAAACATAATATGGGAAGTAAAACACTTTCAAAACTAGATAGGTACTTGCTTTGACTTGTTCCAGTAGATTTAAAAGAATCAAATAGGAATGAATTTTAATTATTAATACAAATCTGAGAAGAAAATATATTCCTGCAAAATGTAACGTATTTACCTTCTGTAAGGTCACCTTGGTGACATACTGCATTTGGATTGCAAAACTGAGCTGAAGGTTTGGCAAAGGATAAACCTAACTTCATAACCATGGATTTGCGGAGATGTTAGGCGGGACAGCTTCTTCTAGTTATCATTGCAACTGAGAGGGTAAATGTATCTGGTGTTAAGTTGCATGTCAAAATCTGAGGTATGTTTAGTGCACTTGTTAGTACTAAAAGCAGGTGTAGGATGAACAGAGATGGTGGGTTTTGTAGTGCTATGCACCTGCATTTTAATACTGATGAAATCTGATTCACTGGTAATTGATATTATATAGGCATCCTTGATATGCATTATGGAGGAATGAAGCTAGTTTCATATGGTATAATGGCTTGTATGAATCATTTTCCTTCAGTGCATTTGTATTATAGACATACTCAACCAAAATCCTCTGTATCTATCTTCACCTACAGTTACTGTAGTCCAGTGCAATGCTGTAGTACCAGCTAGCCTGCTGGATTTCACCAGCTATTTTTGTAAGCCATCCTGTATCTGTCATAGTGGACAAAATATTTATTTAATATATGTTTTGCTTACTTGGTTTTCTGTTGTTTTGTTTTGTTTTGTTTTGTTTTTTTAATAAGTTTGTTCATACTTTTCTCACAGATGGCATAATGCATTCACAATTTGTAATAGGTGTGGTATCTCACTGAGACTTATGATAGAAAATTGATTCTGAAAACAGCAAAAAATGTAAATCACAAAGCAGAACAATGGAGATTACAACTCAGTAACTGGATAGTGCTTCTTGAATTCAGCAATTTGAAAGGGAGATTGGGATGAGAGATGAAAACATTCATGCATCTTTATGTTTCAAATGGTTAAAAGCTCAGTGTGGATGTCTGGAGTTGTAGGAAAACTTCCTCCTTTAATAAGAAAGCTGGCAGTGCTGCTGTGATATACAGGATGTCAGTGATCCCTGCGTCTGCTTGTTTAAAGCGGCATGCTGAGCACTTTTCAGCGGAGCAGTTTCATGCAATGCCTACTAAGACGCTTTATAGATGGTGCAGATCAGCTCCAGACAAAGTACTTCTTGTTGCCATTTATGATTGTTATCTGTCATAAATATGTCATAGAAGTACTTCCCAATTTCAGAACTTTCATTCTTTGGATCAGTGGTGACCACATTAAAAAAACATTCTCCATTCACTATCTCACACTTGGTATTTTTTAACATTTTCATGTCTTAGCGATAAATACAAGCCTAGCTTGTGTTCAGTATTGTTGAAGTTCATTTCAGGAAGCCTCTAGCTACTGACGAGTGTTATATCTTACTTCCTGCTGTCCTCAGTAAAGATAGTTGGGGGTCAGGAGAGCCCTCTGCACTGTGCTGCTGCTTGCTACTGCTCATGACATTTGGTGTCTGATAGGGATGCTGTGATAGCACCTTCAATTAAAAGCCATAGGCAACAAGCATAACAAAGAGAATCCTTAAGAATGCTTAACATTATGCCATTGCCTGGACTAGAATAAAACCAGCATGAGAATAAATTGGCTATGTTAGCTTAATTGTGATTTTCACCTAAGCGTTGCCCATGAGACCTTAGACCTAGCAGAAAACTCTAGCTGAAAGAGAGTTTTTTTCTGAGATTACTTAAATTTATCATATTTCTGTCAGAAAATACTAACACAATTCCATTCCAGTTTTAAAGCCTTAAGCTTTTGCTGCCTGTTTTGGGTTTTCATTACTTTTACGTGTATACAGTTACACAGAATAATGAGAAACCCGCAAAACCTGCATATCGCTGCATGTAACATTGCTCTGCAACTATTTACCACCTCATTAGTTTTTTCAATAGCAAAGATAAGTTAGCATTCTGTCATGAAATTTGAACTGCCACCACATCCAGCTGAAGCTTATAAACCACAACATAACTTTCACAAAGTGCATTAACTCTTGCACCAGAAGATGCACTCTTTAAAACACGAAAAAATTCACATGGCTTTTTATATATGTGAAGCCAATTTGTTTGACATTTTCTCCTGTAAATTTTGCTGCTCTTATAAATCTTCTAAAATACAAATGGAGAAATTCAGTTTTTGTGTAATTCTGCACAATTCAATTGACTGAGATAGACTTGATCTCATTTACATTTGGACTGTGCTGTGTACTCATTAACTCTTTAAACATCATGTGCCTTTTTCTCATTTTTGTTAAGGCTATATCTTCACTTAAAAAAAAAAAAAAAAAAAAAAAAAAGGGTGTGTTCTACATCCACATTGCTATTGTGAGGTATCTGTCTAAATGTAAAATCTTGCGTAGACAAGAAGCAGGTATTTCATACCTTGATGTAGCTGGTCGAGGTCAGCCCTGAACAATACACCTGGGGCTGATCTCAACTGGCTGTGTACAGGTGAAAGTACAATACCTTATCATTAGCAGGATTTTATACTGCATTACTTATTTCATGTTATACTATCTTGCAATCCAAAGGTGCCTTTGGGGATATAAATTACATGTGTACTTATTGTAGGTCCTTTTACACTTCTAAAGCGATGCAAAGTGAATCTCTGCCCTGCTGTCTGGCAAAACCATACAGTTTGGTCCTCTGGCTGAATTAAAGTCCTTGTTGGACTTCACATATATCGCTGGTGATATTGGCAGTGGTTCCCCTAAAAGTTCCCGCCAGGTTCGCATTACCATCTGGTATAATTCCAATGCATTTTCATACCTTCTTCAATGTTGGCGATACCATTTTGCAAATTATGCACGTTTGCTTCAATGATTGCAGCTGCGTACAATGTTTATAACTTAGTCATCCCCCCAGACTGAAGTAATATGAAGCATCAAAATCAAACATTAATTCAACACAGGCCATTAAGTCATGATGGCGATGGTATAGATGTGCCTGTATTCAATTTTTACTTCATTAAAACACAGTATTTTATAGGAAGCATGATCAGAATAAAACATTTATCCAGTCTACTCCATGTTGACAATAAATGAGTAGAATAGGAACAAATGTCAGTTCCTTTGAAAGTGAGGTGAGCAGTCCTGAGCATGAGTTGCCTTCTTCATTTTTTTGTGCTCTAGTTTGAGTCTGCCTTCTCCTAAGAATACACTTCTCAGTGTATTTCTCACACCTTTGTTAAAGTGTCTCCTGAAATTTTCTATAGGTTTGGATTGCTGTCAACCAAAGGGTTACCATTCCTTTAAAACCACCTTTAAGATTTGCTGTTTATTTTAGATAAGGAATCTGGATGAACAGTTGTTTTATACCTCTTAAAATGTTCCTTTACTGTTCTGTCATCTCTTAATTTTTGATCTAAACTCAATGACTTTTTTTTGGTACTTTCTTGTTCTGAACTCTCAAGGTAATTTGCTTGACTCATAACCTGCACAGATGCTCCACCCATCTAAGGATTCTCTTGTTTTCAATATACTTTTTTTTTCTATTATTATTATTTCCCCCACAAAGGTACCTACAAGACCACGTATTTGGTTCACAGTCAGTAGTTACCCAGTGTGAGACATTTCCCATTCACATGTGATACCAGCTGGCTGCTGCTTCCAATTATGCCATATGCTGGAAAGCAGAGCTGTTGAAGTATTGGAGTCAATGTTATAATCAAACTAGTTAAGAAGGTAGCGATGTGTCTCATAAAGGGTTCTGGACAATGTCTGATTCCTGCCATAAGCAAAATACTGACAAGTCCTGCTTTGTTTTGCTGCTTTTTCAGGTGGCAAAAAGCTAGACATACATTCATTATATTGTAAAATCACAACCTTCGAGATCTTGCTGAATCTGCCCTACAGCTATTTATCACATGATTGCAGGGAATGAAAATAACATTTTTCCTTCTACTAGGAATATGTTGCTAACCTTGAGGCAAGATAGTGCATAATTTTATGTGTGCCTAGTCTTGCTGTTATATATAGACTATTTTGAGATGAATCAGTGTTATCATTTCCCAGAATTTAGCAGTAGTGCTTTACCAGAGCCAAGGAGATTTCATATACTTAGTCTCTTGGCTGCGACAGTGACCAGGGATCCCAAGTCTGAGTCACATTTACCCTAATGCCATTTTATAGTCATGGAAAAAGGCCAAGAAGATGCTAATATCATTTACTCTCAAGTGATTTTTATTTTATTTTTAAGGTTAGAAATGCATGTAAACTGCATTTACTTTGTGTAAAGGCTATCTGAACCCAATTCTGATTCCACATCCATTAATTTTATATTTGTGAAATTACAGCTGTTACATTGATGGTTTTGTTTGCAATCAACGGTTGAATCCGTCTCCTCATGTCTGTGCAATAATCCCTCTTTCTTCCTCCCCCAAGCAACTGAAGGAGATTCAGAGATCTCTTAAGACTTTTTTTCTTTCCTGTGGCACCCATCTTTCTCTTGCAGTTTCTTGAGTAATCTCTGATTTTTAATACGAAGTATTAATTTAAATAGCAAGAATTAGGAAAACTGGAGCACAGTCCCTCTCCACAATTACGTTGAACCATCAAGTTGCCTATCTGATGCTTTTCTAAGCATAGCTCCACTACAGCTGTGTACCTAATATGTAGGTGACTTCTTGGTTTAGTATGTTTGCAGCATGACCTGCAGCGGGTAGTTTTGAGCACGTTGAAATAATTTCTGATACTACATAGACACTTTCTGTCATGGCGCACTATTGAACTACTTATGTATATAGACAGCATTTTTTAGATATTGTCTAAAGATAAACATTTCCAGAATGCAACTTCAAAAATGAAGTTTCAGTTTTTGGTATTTGTGATACTTTAACATCCTAAGAACAGCAGGACAGGATGAAATTTGGAGAAAAAAATTGAGGCATATACTAATGAAAACAGTTGAATATGCAAATCAGGCTACATCCACTGTTTTAAGAAATAAAATAGTCCTGAGTATAGTTTTTAGCATCATCTGTTATAAAAGAGATGTCATTGTTTTTAAGCATGGGGAACAAAAGAATCACATTTATAGTCCATGGATCTGTGGTATTTTGAAGTAGTTCAACAAAATGGTGAGATGCATTATACTTAACCCAAACCCACTGGAGCTTCAGATTATGCTGTTCCAACTTGCTGTGTAAATTTTCTTTTGTGGATTCCTAGTTGATTAAAGCTTGATAAAAACAAACATCAGAAAGGGAGAAGTTTCGTTTTACTCTCTTCTGGATTGAGATAGCTGTCCCAAAATATAGATGTGAAAGCAGCAGTTCACTTTTGCAGACTTCGTTGGGGCAAAAAATATTGTGATAAATTCTGCAGAACATACTTGGGCAAAATGCCCATTTTTTTTATTGATAATTTTGTCTAATTTAGACCTGTTTTACCCTTATCTCTTAGTTTCTTGGACAAACTGTGTTGACTCTGATCCAGTAAAGTGGAGCAAGCTTCCTAATCTGGCACATTAAATAAAAGCTCAGCTGGGAAAGGAGTGCAGTATTTTGTCTTTGTATTTCAATTGAGTTGAAACTTCTTATTTTAATCTTAGGTTGTGAGAATCATCTCCAAGCAGTGTAACATCATTTACTAAGTCAGGTGATAGATGCTTGGACTGAATACAAGTGTATGATAGGACACATCTTTCCTGTTAATAAAAACAAAAATAAATAAAAGCAGTGTTCAGACTTCCTTATTCAGTTCTTTCAAGCAACTCTGTTCTGACTTCAGCACTCCTGCTGTTTCGAGTCATGGACCACAGACAGTGTATTATGCTAATCTGTCTGCTGGGCAAAAACCCAGTTGGGAGTAGTTGAAAGTCTAAAAGAAGTTTAACTTTTGACCACATCCCTGTTTTGAACCAAATTTGAAAATGTAGAAAGACTTGCTACCTCTAGAGGCATGCAGAGAGTCTTGCACCTGTTCCTTAAAACTCTGGCGTCCTTTACTCCTCATTTTGCTTCCTTTCCTCAGGGGAAATTACTCAGATTTTTACCAGTGTAATAACGAAAAGAGTTGAACTTTTTATTTCTAAAACAAATGAGCATTTTTTCCACTTGTACTGAGACTGCAATCTCTGCCAAAAATCTGAAAAGAAATCACCAACTGTTCTGTAATTCTTTAAGCAATTACCATTGAATACACACACTATGGTTGAAAATGCAATAAATACACAGAACTTCAGCAAGGAAAATCTAACACAAATCATAAACAAGTAACTGATGCAAGTAGTAACATACACATTTTTTATGTTAATAAATATAATTTATGAAATAAAAGTACATTGTCAGTAATCCCATGAGTGATTTAGTGTATCATCTCATCACCTGGTGAATGAGGGGAGGCTGCATGTAAAATGAATGCTTGTAACCTTATTTATCTCCCAGGAATACTAAAAATACTCCTTTTGATATACAGAAGAATTTGTTAAGAAGATTACCAAAACAATATGGTGGGATTAGACTAAGATCATACCAGAAGGTCCATCCTTCAGTTCTCTGACTCATAAGAAGAAACAGATTGTGTCAAATGGAAAGTGAGAAATAATTGTAATCTAACCAATATGCACTTTGGCAGAGTCATTGTAGACTAGTTGAGGGGTTTTGCCTATTCTCAGTTAAGATAGGTATTTGACACAATACTGAAGAACTGACCATTTTAATTGTGAATGTGTTTTCTTGGAAAGCAAAAGTTAAGTTCAGAGGAGTCTTTATTGGTGGTCTAGTTAAATAGGGCTCCTCAGGGTCAACCAGCAGGGTGAATCAGTTGGTTGCA
The DNA here is from genome assembly GCF_003259725.1 of Athene cunicularia. NCBI lineage: Eukaryota > Metazoa > Chordata > Aves > Strigiformes > Strigidae > Athene > Athene cunicularia. Next base: position 39,606,691 of record NW_020799091.1, on the reverse strand, counting down.
TCAGTACTTGCACAAACCCTGATTTGGGAGTTGTGGTATTTAAGAGAGCCCAGGAAAAAATCGATACTTTCTTCCTTCACAGTTTTTATTGCTTCCCCTGAAGCCTTCTGTCCATGATTCCTGTTGATCTTCGAAGTCTGTAAAGTTTTTTTTCTGGGGCTTGGGAATTGTCACTTTTTAGAAATCTATTGATGAAAGTTTTGTGACTCCTGCTCTTTTTGCTGAGATTGCAGACTTAGTTTTTCTGTCTCTTTAAGGCGCTTGTGCTTCTCTTCCTATTGTATAACCAAAGGTAACAAGAGTATTCTTACCTTTTTCCTCTCTTGCTTGGACTGCATACTTACTGTTTTTCACCTTTGCTTTATTTCGCAGGAGAAAGGTTACTCCCACAGAGTAACCATTATTTGTTACGAGGTGAATCACACGTCTGTTTTATGTTACTGGCTTATGCTGTTTTAGCCACAGTTAGTATTAACTAGGCTTAATCACATTCGGGGTTGGAATCTTAAACTATGAAGCTTTCCTATTTCCTAAATCAATCCATTTCATTCTGTATAAATGAGAGCTATTTCAAACAGAACAAAATTACTTATATGGGATACAATGTTGCATAGTCCCTAAAAAGGTTTGTGGGTTTTTTTAAATGTATATATCATTTACATAAATTTGCATTATTTAGAATAGAGAAATACATTATTGCTATTTTAGTAGCGAGTAAACTGAGGTATAGAGAAACGATGTCTTAAAGTTAACATTTTTAAAGCCAAGGACAGAATGTGGATTAAAGACTAGGTACATTAGATGCAGTGGCCCTTAAGTGGAATAGTTGTTGAATGATATTTTCATGGAGGAAAACACAGTTTTAGCAAGCTGAGAATGCCAACAACATCAGCAGTTATTTGCATAGTATTGTCAGGGACAGCTATTCTGGAGACAATTCAGTGAATCAGAGCTGTTTGATTAATCAAATCAAGTCTCTGTTGTAGCAATGCAAAGAGGTTATGTCTGCTGGCAATCTGATTTGAAATCAAATGTTTATGGATTAATGAACACAAGACAATTGCTTCTAAACCTCTTTTCAAGCAAAATCTTAGGTCTTTAGAAATGTGGATAAGTAGGAAATGATTAGCTGGGTCTGACAGCACAAGTGAGAATTTATCTCCTCAAATATACACTCTTTACAATTAAAGAAAATCCAAGCAATTAAAAGCAGCCAAAATACAACAAAGAACAAAATTTACAAGTTGATTTTGTTATTTTATTAACATATGCTAATATAAGCAAATTGTAATCATAGTTACATTACATTCTAATTGAACGATAAACTTAACAGAGCTATGTCATTTCATATCAACTGAGGATCTATCCCACAACCTGCTTTTTAAAAAAGCATTCCAGGCCTTATCTTCAGATGACCCTTGCACTTTAATGTATTGAAAAAAAAATCATTCTTTCTTTCTTAGCAGTTGTTGTTCATTACATTACCTTTAAAAACTGTGAACAATGTGCATATTATAAAAGGAAATGTGTAACCCATTTGAGCATAAAAGAAAGTTCTTCTGCTTTTATAGGAATTGACTCAGAAATAATTCAGGTACAATTTTGTGTTCCCTTTGGTCTCTTTCTTCTCTGAGAAGGCGCTCTGCTTTGGTTTGATACTAAATTAGTTATATCTAAATGCCACCTTCATTTCTGCCCCCACTGAGCTTAACAGTTAATGTTCCAAGCTAGAATAAAGAAATCCTTGCTTTCATATTTTATCCCATTCCCATGGTGCAGTCGACCAATAAGAAGCATATAGTTCTTACTGAGTTAAGAGAATAGCAGCACTTCTCTGAAGAAAATTGGCTGGCTTTCACTCAGTACATAAAAAAATCATTAATTAAAAATGGAAACAGCTGGAAATGAACATCTTTCTCATGTCAGAGGTGAATTTCAAACTGCTCTTTGATTTGACTTTCCCTTCATTTGTTTTAAGGTGATAGTCGTTATTTTGCAATGACTCTCTTATTTGCTAAGGTAACAGCGATAGCATTACCTGCTTGGGCTTGGGTTTGAAAACTTGACTGTATGTAACATTTCATCTACAAGTAGCTGCACTGGCTTCTGTGTACAAGAAAACTGAATCCTAAGTTCTTAGAGGGATGAAATTTGTATCAGAACAGTTTAGGGTTATCAAAAGATGCCCATTAAAATCTGTGGGAATTTTATCATTGATAAATGCTTTTGAAAAGCCTACCCTTTTGCTTTATGTTAAACTCATGAGGATCACAGAACTAAATCCTAAGGGTGTTGTCTGATACTTCACCTGAAAGGTGATCTAATTTGGAGGTTAGAACATTTTAAATGGAAACATTAGTGATGACAGTAGCAGGACATCAGCCTCACTGTCTTAAAACTTTAGCAGGTAGGTGCTGTTTTGTATATGCAGAAAGTCCATGAACCAGCCATTTTGATAAAATTTCATACTACATCATCATCTCAAAGTCATGATTCCTTTAGTGTGTAAGAGTGACTAATATTTTTTAGCTGCTTGCTTTAATGCTATTAATGTTGTTTGTTTGTTACAGTTATTTTAGTTGCATTAGTTTAGTTAGGACTAAAATAATTCAAGCAAGGAGAATATGATGTCACTCATCATCTTGCCTTGTCACTATGCATGTACAGGTGTAGATATATGTACAGATATATACATGAGCTTGTATGTACAGGAGTATATATACTTGTTGAAATACATATAATTGGAAATTGGCCAGTGTGACAACCATATATAAGAAGGGTCAGAAGGATGATCTGGGAAATTACAGGCCTGTCAGCTTGACTTCGGTGCCAGGGAAGGTCATGGAGCAGCTCATCCTGAGTACCATCACACAACACATGAGGGACAACCAGATGCTCAGGCCCAGTCAGCATGGGTTTATGAAAGGCAGGTCCTGCCTGACAAATATGATCTCCTTCTACGACAGGGCGACCTGCTTATTGGATGAGGGAAAGGCTGTGGATGTTGTCTACCTTGACGTTAGCAAGGCCTTTGACACCATTTCCCACAGCATTCTCCTGGTGAAACTGGCTGCTCGTGGCTTGGATGGGCGCACGCTTTGCTGGGTAAAAAAATGTCTGGATGGCCGGGCCCAGAGAGTTGTGGTGAACGGAGTTAAATCCAGTTGGCGGCCGGTCACGAGTGGTGTCCCCAAGGGCTCAGTTTTGGGGCCACTCGTCTTTAACATCTTTACTGATGATCTAGACGAGGGGATCGAGTGCACCCTCAGTCAGTTTGCAGATGACCCCAAGTTGGGTGGGAGTGTTGATGTGCTCGAGGGTAGGGAGGCTCTGCAGAGAGACCTGGACAGGCTGGAGCCATGGGCTGAGGCCAACTGGAGGAGTTTCCATAAGGCCAAATGCCGGGGGCTGCCCTTGGGCCACAACAACCCTCAGCAGCGCTACAGGCTTGGGGAGGAGTGGCTGGAGAGCTGCCAGTCAGAGAGGGACCTGGGGGTGCTGACTGACAGCCGGCTGAACAGGAGCCAGCAGTGTGCCCAGGGGGCCAAGAAGGCCAATGGCATCCTGGCCTGTGTCGGCAATAGCGTGGCCAGCAGGGACAGGGAAGGGATCTGACCCCTGTCCTCGGCACTGGTGAGGCCGCCCCTCGATTCCTGTGTTCAGTTTTGGGCCCCTCACTACAAAAAGGACATTGAATGACTCGAGCGTGTCCAGAGAAGGGCAACGGAGCTGGTGCAGGGTCTGGAGCACAGGTCGTACGGGGAGCGGCTGAGGGAACTGGGGGTGTTTAGTCTGGAGAAGAGGAGGCTGAGGGGAGACCTCATCGCCCTCTGCAGCTCCCTGAAAGGAGGTTGCAGAGAGCTGGGGATGAGTCTCTTTAACCAAATAACAAGTTATAGAACAAGAGGGAATGGTCTCAAGTTGAACCAGGGAAGGTTTAGACTGGATATTAGGAAGCATTTCTTTACAGCACAGGTTGTCAGGCATTGGAATGGGCTGCCCAGGGCAGTGGTGGATTCCCCATCCCTGGAGGTGTTTAAGAGTCGGGTTGACATTGTGCTGAGGGATATGGTATAGTCGAGAACCATAAGTGTGAGGTTAATGGTTGGACTGGATGATCTTCAAGGTCTTTTCCAACCTTGATGATTCTGTGATACTGAGGATTCTACCTTAAAGATACAATGCTAGCCAAAGGTATATTATTCATATTGTCTAAAGAATATACACTGGTATGTATTTAATAGCTAAAGAGACATAGGAAGGAAGTTCAAAGTAATTTTCAACACTTTCAGAAATACCAACATTACTTCTCTTATGACTAACCCAAAACTGCTTTACGTTTTCAAGCTGAGAAGTCTACCAAGTCCTCAGGTAGTACTAGACACTGTCTTTGTTTATGAAAACAGATGAGGATCTAAATTAATGACATTTGAAGATTTATTTTACAGGATAAAACCAGATGCCAGATGTTACAATGAGCTGTCTCAAAATATAGTGCAATTGCAGTCCAAATCAACATGAAGCTTATTCCACAGAGACCTATGGCATATATAGAGAAGAGGAGGCTGAGGGGAGACCTTATCACCCTCTACAACTACCTGAAAGGAAGCTGCAGAAAGCTGGGTTTGAGCCTCTTTTGCCTAGTAGAAAGCGATAGGACAAGAGGGAATGTCCTCAAGTTGTGCCGGGGAAAGTTAAGACTAGATATCAGGAAGCATTTCTTTACAGAAGGGGTTCTTAGGCGTTGGAATGTGCTGCCCAGGGAGGTGGTGGAGTCCCCATCCCTGGAGGTGTTCAAGAGTAGGGTCGATTTAGAGCTTAAGGATATGCTAGGTGAACGGTTGGACTAGATGATCTCCAGGGTCCTTTCCAACCTAGATGATTCTATTCTATACGTCAGAGGTGAATCTACTCTGTAAGAATGCCTTTAGACAAAAGCATGATAGAAGGCAGAAGAGATGAACAGTTTGTAACTGACAGTGTCCTCCTTAGCAAACAGTTCCCTGACTGTGTCCCTGCTGCTTACAGACTAAAGGAGAATTAAAACAGCTAGTGATGTCGTTAAGGCATTGGCTAGCATGTGGTAGGAGAGTTTCTAACTGGAAGAGATCACATGGTACCTCCACATGAATATTTGTTATTGCATTTGGGTTGACTTGCATTTATTATCTGTTTCTTGATGGGAAAGTCTCCAGGATTGCAACTACATGGATTTTTGGTCCTGTAGGAGGTGAGCAGATATTTTTAAATCTTCATCAGGGATACACCATGCTGGTACTGAGACTGAGCTGATAGGTACCACAATTTTCACGTGAAGGGGTATAGCACTATTGCATTGTGCTACAAGATAAACACCTTGTCATCAGCATGGCGTGTATGGTTAGTCATGGCATGTTTTGGTCCTGCCTGTGTTGATGAGCAAAGTTCATATGTAAATGTAGTTTGGGCTAATGTAGGCAGCAGTGCAGACTGGTGTGACTTGTTTTGAAGTACATGGTACCTGCCTGTACTAGTATCACCTTTAGAGAACTGCTAGGGTCAGAATTGAACACTCAAATTTTCTTTTCCAGTAAGATTTTCTATCAGATATTGGTTGTGCATCATTGCTCAGCATGCATTAAAATCTCTTAAACTAATAGCATTGAGCCTATTTTCATGTATGAAATTGCAAGGACACATGGCTGGTATTACTGGTAGATAATTTCCGATTATATTTAGTATTATAATTGTTGAAATCTGACAGTAAGATTTTAGATATTTTTAAACCTAGTCACAGAAAATTATTTCCAGTTTGCCAGAATGTGTTGTTTGGGTTAGACTTTAGTAGTCCCATCAAGCTTATATATGATTCTTCTGCACAGAATTTTCCACATGTTATGCTCTGTGTACGTCAAAACAAACTAGCTCAGTGATGTGGAGGCAGCATACGCTGCACCCATGGGTGAGTAAGGCTCATTCATGCAACAGTATGCTAAGAAATATAAGTGATGTGTGGCGAGGTTGTAGATCGTGTAATCACACTCATGACTGCTGTTCTAGTGGAAAGGATGAGATCTTGCTGGACTTCTGAAGGCTGAGATAGTAGTGAGAGAACAATACTTCGAAAAGACAAGTCATGTCTGAGAAGTAAAAATGTTACTACTTTATATATCTGAGAAAGGTAAGAAGATGTTTATTTTTAAATTTCCTATTTTGTGGTTGATTGTGAAGCTTTGGTTTCATATTATTGGTTTCATATTTTTTTGTGATTTATTTACTTATTTATTTTCTTTCAGAATTAAAATACCAAAATTTTACTCAATTTTTTCTTAATTAAAGATTGTGGTTGGATATGTTACTGAATACAGACCTTAGTACAGCTAATAAGCAAACAAGCTTTTCTGTAAAGGCTTTACTAGATAATCAATCTCAAATCCTGGCTGGGAGCTTGTAACTGTTACTTTTCCATGTCAGTAGAATTAAAACAAGGTTTACAAGTTTAAATTAATCAAGCTGCTGAAAGGCTGGTTTTTGTTTGTTTGTTTCCCTAAAAAATAGGTGAATTTGACCTCTGTCTGTATGGGAAAAAAAGATAGGAAGACACGTACTTGATTTGGGGTAGAAACCCCATGGCTTTGTGCAGGTGCATGTGTGTGTGCATATGTGAGAGAGAAAATCCAAACAAATAGATTACTTTGCCGTGTAAAAATGTTGAATTAAAAAGAAAAATGCTGGTGTTTATAGAGAATCTTGTATTTAACGAGAGCAGCCCTGGAAAGAACGCTCCCAGTAATCTCTCTTTAACCGACTCAACTGGAAGAAAGCCAAGTTGTTCAGTTGCACAATAGGTTGTAATCATGCGGGAGAGTTCCCAGTTGGGAGTTGAAAACTGAAAACCTGACACGCATAAGTGAATGAAGTTACCCTATGTGATGTGTTGATTTAAGATTTTTTTTCCCCCTCCTTAAAAATACAACTGGGCTTCTGCCTTTGTCTCGGTACTAAAGAGGCAACACTGTGAGACACAAAATTAGTTTAAAATTGACATTTTGGATGTCAGTGATAATTTGTCCTGATGTTATGGCTACTGGTTGTGATTGTGACAAGCAGGCTTGATCCAAGCGGGCACTGTTAAGAGCCAAATTTAATAGACGACCTTTGTAATTTTCTGCCTTGTGGACAGCAGAGGCTTTCCAATGTTCCTTCACCACAACAATCAGGGATTACTAAATAACAAGTCCACAGGATTGGGGGTGGGGGTGGGGATTGAAAGGATTAATGGAGTATGACAAAATTGCACCTGAGGGGGGAAATCTGTAGCAGTTTTTGTATGGTGATGTAGTACATCAGGCAAATTGGCAATTGCTACTGATCTTTACACATCCATGTCTTCAAATAAAGTGTGTGAAAGTCAAGCAGATGCAACTGTGTGGCTAAGGCTGTCATAAACATTTATGTCATAACCGTATAAATCACTTAATACTATCTTTTTAAGTATTTCAATGATCAACTATATTAAGCATCAGTGGATTGTAGGCACTGTACTAAATCATTTTTTTACTCTGCTATAACCTCTTATCCTGCTAAACCAAATCCTAAAAAAGATTAAAAATGTAGGGTTAGTCCAACCCTTCTCTTCAAAGATAATTAAGAAAAGTTCCTGTTTAGGAAGAGTGTTTACAGCTTTAGAATTTAAAAATATATATATTAAAATTGGTTTGCAGTCTGCATTCATGTGCTGATCTGATGTTAAACAAACCCCCTCTATCCCTTTGTTAAACATCAATTTCTAAGCAACAATAACAATCTTAGCCCCAAGTTCTTATGGGATATTAATTACTTCAAACAAACTGTTCAGAACTATGAAACATCAGAAATTTGTTAACAGATACTAGATTTCTTTTCAAACTGGATTAAACCAAGAATCCCACCCCTGATGGCAATGTATTTACATGAAGTAGAAACAAGGAGAACCAAGAAGAGAGCTATTCAGTTTTATTTTTAAAACTCTTAATTTTTGTTTGGAAAGGAACTTATCTATTAAACATTGTTTATTACTTCTATAAGAAAAAAATCTAAACTTGGGACTATTTTCTAGACTTATGTGGAAGTTTTAGATTTATGTTGTGTTCGTGTTAGCTGAATTTAGCCTTTAGAGCAAGATACTTTTCCTTTCTTCCCATTTTGGTATAGTCATTAGTATAGTCATATATAGTCATTCCCTTAGTCATTAGGGAAAATAGCAACTGGTGCAAATGGTTAAACTTTTACCTATGCAGATCTACTCAAGAGAGAGAAAACGAAGAAAAATCACAAACACATTTATAAGTTGCTGTCTGAGGTCATATCGCATGTTTTGTGAATTGTTTAAGGAAATGCTTCTTTGGCAGTGTTGATTGAAGGTCATGTTGTTATTTAGACTTTTTACTAGTGGAACAGCAAATGATTCATTAATTCCATTAGCTATCCTTTCTGCACACTGGGAAAAGCAATGTAATTGTCAACTATTCCTACTGTATACTTAAGCTGTCAAGGATCCTGGAAGGCTTCAGTTATCCTCTTTGAAGATATCAAAGGAAGGGGTGGGCTATTTTGTGTCTTTAAAAAAGAAATAGGGAAAAAATGTGCCACATAATGTAAGCTAAAAGATTTCTTTTTAACCTAAAGTGACACTTTAATACAGAAACACTGGGCAGGTTTCTGACTGGTAAAGCTTCTGGTTATTATTTTTTTAAAAAGCAGTTTTAAAGTAGAGCCTGTCAGCATGCCATTAGTGTTGTCTCTAAACCTGTCTTGTCTCTGGGACCCATGCCAGGGACTTCTTGTTTCCCTTCCCTTTGGGTGTCTGAGGCAATCCATAGGTCTCACGCTGCGTGTGGTGGAGAGGCGAGCGTGGCATGACTGAAGTCGGTGGGCATGCTGCACTCTTCTTGCATGGATATCAGGCAAAATCAGGGCGCATATTTTTACACCAATTCTCCATGAAGTTTCTGGTGGGTTAGTAAATGGCAAAAGTGAAAAACATCAGGTGGATCTGCAAAATTATTACCATATCTTCCTGCTGTTGATGGGGAGGACAGCTAAAAGCCTAGTCTACTAGATTTAGCATGAAAAAGCAAAGAGAGGTTTCAGGACTAGTAGCCCAGCCAAAAGTGGGCTACATATGAATTGGAGCATCTGCCCTCTAAGTGATCATTCCTATTAGGTAGTGTTTTGCAGAGAAATGTTTCTCCATAGAAGAGACAGTTATATGGAAAAGACAGTTGAGGCTCTTTGGTGCAAGAGGCTTCATTTTAACCGTGGTGAAGAAGTCCAGGAAAAGTAGGTAAGCAAATGCACATAGCATGGATTTTTGTTCTCTCTACCCATGTACTTAAAAGAAATAGTGTGCTCTCTTCTGCTGATCTTAATGTCCCAGACATCCTTGGTGGTGGTTAAAAATCTGCCATTGGTTATTACACATCTCAGCATATTCCTTTTATTTTGTCAATAATGAATGCAAAGCTGTCTTGTCCTTTCAGTGCTTCGAGCTGTTCAGATAACACATTGCTGAGTGATTGGACACAAATCACGTAACCCTACTAGGCTTTGTTTGAAAGGAAAGTACAACTTTTATTTCATTATTGGCTAACTAATTTTCTGGTATGCTTTTCCTACAGTTTTGAGTGACAGTCCCACACCCGCAATACACGGTTTGTTTAATTGTGGTGCCAAAAACTTAAAATTTCTCTTTAAAGATGCAATTTTACATCCTGACTGTAAAATAATTAATAGTTTGCTGCTCACTCTTCTATCCTGAAAAAGGAAACATATTTTGCATATTTCTTAAGACATAACTTTGTCACTATGTGATGATTTTTCGCTAAAACATGAAAAAATGTGGAAAAGGAGGTCCATCTGTTGGGAAAAGTTTTGCTCTGTGTGTGATATAATGTAATGAGTAATCATAAATGTAAAACACTTGATGTGACAATTTCCTATATAATGATTATGCAGTAGTTAGTAGCCACAGTATACTATATTACTCCTGTTATGTATTTTGGAGGTGGACGCTATGGATTCATAGTATGGTTTAACTTGTATAAGTAGTATCAGTCCATCTGAGGGATGCTCTTTCCCCAGGTTGAGAATTATGAATTTAAAGTGTTGATTTTTTGAATCTTATGAGCCACTACAGAGTGGAAAATATTTAAGGATAGCAGTGTATGTATTTCTATATGTTACTGAGTGTTAAAATAAGCAATCAATTGATTGTTAAATAAACTAATATATATATAATGCATTATATTTATGCACAGAATAGCTGCAAATATCAGGAGTGTTTCACTTTTATTGTAGTAATAGGCACCATTGCTATGTATTTATCTATGCATAGTTTAGGAGAGAAGAAGATGCTGTTAATGATTCTGTAATATTTTCTTCATTGTAGTGGCCATTGAGTTGAATAAGAATTCACTGATATGTATAATAATGAATCTTTAAAACTATAATTTCTAATCAGTGTTGGACAGTGCAAACAAACAGGTGTCCTGTTAAAAATGGACCTTTGTACACTTTGAGTAAAGAACTACCTAAAAAGGATATAAAGTAGTTGTACATTCAAAATGTATTAAATTCCATTTTTCTTTTGCTATATTTTGTAAAACATTTTCATTGTAAACAGTATGCCTCTCACACATGTCAAATCAAAACTCTTTATTTTAAAAATATATACCTAATGTAATTGGAAGCTTATTGCACTCTCATGCAATGTATATATTGTGACTTCAAAAAGTCTGTACTGAACTTTGCTTAAACTACTAGTATGTGGATTTATTTCAAATTTATTTTTAATTAATGATATTAAGGATAAGATCCTTTCTAAATGTACTTTAAAATTCACAATAAAGTTTCAGAAGTTGTTTTGTACAATGTTGAGGCTTTGTGTTGAATTTTCTTGTTGAAATCTTTTTAAATTGGTACCTTGACTCAGTTCCACATTCCTCGAGTATGTGCAAATCTATGTTTAACATCATCATGATTTAAATCAGGTGTGCCACGTCACAAAATACAGTATGTCCATTTACTTAAGAGCTGTCTTCATTAAATTAGGGATTGCTGCTCCACTGAACACAGCATTTCCTGGCACTTCTGTAATTTCTCCTGGAGATTGAGTCTGAGTTCAAGGAACTGTCCATATTGGACTTGAATGGTGAGATAAAATGTATACTTAATTTTGCATATCACCTCAATCCAGGAGACAATATGGAATGAGTTGGATGAAATAATGGGATAAATATACAGAAAAACATTTTTATTTTAGAATATGTAAAAATCTCATTCATAGCTTCCAATAGAAACAAAAAATAAATATAGCAGTGTTGGAGAAAGATGGAGCGGTACAGTATACAGTCAAATCTATTGCAAACTTCCACTTTCATTTTCCATGTCTTTTGTTTTTAAAGCTATTTTATTATTAGATGATTCAGTAGTTATTGAGGTAAAAATGTTGGTGGCCTCAATGGGGAATCTGCCTGAGTAAAGAGATAGTTAAGCTCTTCAGAGCTTGGAATAATGATTATTTTTCATTTCTGTCCTTCCCCATTTGGGAAAAAAGTGACCATTGTTTCGCTCAGAAATATAAGTTTCTATTTAGCTATATAGTTTCTATTTAGCAGTGACTGAAGAGGTTAAGCAAGAGGATGGTATAGTTTTTATTTTGAAGATAAAATAGTTATTTCCTTAACTAAGAGAGGATTAGGATTTTAATTTTATGGATAAAATATTTTAAAATTTAGCATTTTCCCTTTGATGTCACTATAAAAATTGCCAGTGGCACAGTTTTAGGTCATTGGTGTACATGTTTGACAACCCTATACGGCATACCTGTATTATCATGAGGCTGTAATTTTCAATGGCACTGTAGATCTGCATATCTGAAAACATACATAGCTTCATAGCTCCCACTCAGAAATCCCAATACAACTCCTTAACTATGGTTAGCTAGACTTTTGCACATTAAAAATGTAATTCTGATGTCAAATAAATCTGATTTGGAGAATGAGCTAGAAATCTATATGGCTTTCAAAATCCCCTATTTAACTTGTCTGTTTAAATAGGTAAAACTCTTCCAGAAATTATTTCCCACTGCAAAGCTTCAACTAAAGTCCAAGGCAAAATTAGACCTAATTATCTTAATGGCAGATAATACTCAGCTGAATACTTTACTTAAGAAATGCCTTGAATTTAATGGTGCTATTCCTGCAGAAAATCAGATCTTTCTTTTTGAGTGACTCCTTCATAAAAGACTGAAGAACAGTTTTGAATTGTCTTAAAAAAAAAAAAAAAAAAATTTAAATTCAGGCTCTAAAGAGAGCCCTCAGATCTCCAAAGGGTTAGATAGTTTCACCATACTCAGCTGTTTTTTTCAGTCTTTAATGACATTTATCTCATTAAAGAGCTGCTGTAGGGCTAACTCAACACTCAATTACGGTGAAGCACTGATACTCCAAACGAGAGAACCATTTTCACTTTTAATTCTAGAAATGGGAATGGATGTTCGAGTATTCTCATGTGAGGAAACACAGATGACCAAAAGGAGGTAGGATCATGTACTTTTCTTGCAAATACAGCCAGAGACCAGAAATAGTATACCAACATTATTGTCCAACACAATAAACGGGACACTGACTGTCATCAGGAATGAAAGTCAGAACATTTTCTGTTGCCTGGTTTGATGCTAGTCATTGCCTGCTCAGCTTGCTGGTGTTTGAGACCCATAATTGTCTCTCGATGTATGACTTTGTGTCTTTTTGCTAAGGTTCACATCTTCGCCTTCTCCATTATGAGTTATGAATCTTTTTATTGCAATACTACTGCCAAATTTAAGTGATTAGCCTAATTTAGAACATGATGGTGTAACCTAGGCTCATGTTAGCTGGCAGCTAAATCCGCGAGGGGTCCTGTTACTTCCAATACTGCACAGTGCGCTTGCAAGAGCTTACTGGCATGCCAGGGCTTGTGTCATCCAGAGCTGAATAGGTGGATTCCTCTGTGTGAAATCTGACTTTAGCCAAGGTTGAGGGCCTCTGATTAATTTTTAAATAATAAGTGACAGGAAAATGATCCCTGGTGTCCATAAGAAGTCCCATCCTGAGTTGCATTTTATAAAGTTTTATAATACTGCAATATCTTGGTAAAATGGTCATAAAAGCAAAGTGTAGTCATATTAGGATATGGTAACTTTCCTTAATTAGCAGACTTCTTGGATCGGAATTCTTTTTAAGAGCTGATACACACAAGTTTCTATGCCATTTATTCACGCTGAATACAATATACCAAAATAAACCTTGTCTAAATTAATAAGAGACAGATTCTGCCCTCCAAAAAACCCAGATAGATGGGAGACAGCTGTAGCAGAAGGTGGGATAGGATGAACTAAAATCTCTTCACTGATAGCCATCATCAAAGGAAAAAAAAAGAAAACCATAGTTTATTATGAACCCAGGGGAACTATTTAATTTAGTTTTTGAATGCAGATAAACTCAAAAACAACACCCTAAAGAAAGAGCTCTAAATTAAATCTTTTTTTTTTTATTATTTTAGGAATGTTACCTTTTTTAGTTGTTGCAGGTTTTTCTATATCAAGTGATATGATCAATCCATGAAGTTATGTGTTAAAAGGCATTTAACTGTCACTTATTTCTATATGCATGTATTTATGTCAATTTTATTTGCTTAATAGAAGAAAGTATTTTGTGATAAAGTTTCAGGAAGTGATCCAGCATCTTTACTATGCAGCTTTCTTGAAGAAAGAGTCAGTTTCTAAATATCTGATAAGAGCCAGCTTCATATGAAATGGAGTAAAATGTTTTTGTCTTTGAAAAAGGCATCCCCTAGATTTTTGATGGGGATCAGATTTGCTGGAGGAACTTGTTCAATTTCATTCTTGCATATTCACTTTGCATTTAATACAAAATGTTTTCTTGCTTGCAACATGAAGCAGGATCTTGTCATAGCACTGAAAAGGGAAGATACATAGTTGGCTTGGCATTCCCTGACAATATGCTTTCATTAAAACTTTAAAATGTAAATGTATGGAGAAATGCATGTCATATCCCATCACAGAGCTTCACAGCTTCACAGCTATTGCATTCATTGCCACTAGTATGTGGCATAGTTCTTCTTTTTATAGCTTGTTTCCCTTCTAAATGTAACTATATACAGCAAGTTATATTTAGGAGGGAATGTTTTGCCAACCTTAACTAATCAATAGGAGTCTTAGCTCCCGGTCCATTAGATCATTAGTAGTTTAAATTAGTAACCAATGGTTAACAGATTTTTAACAATGCAGTTCCCCCCACTCCCCCCACCCCCAAGTTCTTTCTCAAACTTCTTTGCAGCCTTGTTTTCAGGTCACTACTCAACGTCTTATCAAAAGGAGTGGGTGGATTAGAATTCAGATATATGAGAAATGTTAAATAGGAATTGCTCAGTACTGCTTTGACTATGGACAGAAATATGTTAATTAAAAACAGTGGAGAAGATAATCCTATTCTGAAACCAAGTGGCTATGACAGTTCCTACAGTTGGGAGGCATGGGGCATGCTTTAACCAGTTACAAAACTACTTAGATGGATCAGAAAATACAGTGTAGAGAGATTATACCAGGGAATCCAATTCCAAAAGTGTCACATCATCCCTCCTTTTGCTTTTAGTTTCTTATTTGAATGTTAAATACTTGAAACACAATCTATCATTTGGAACATATATTAATTAAAAAATAACGTAAGAGCTCATTTTGCTGTCAGAAACATTACTTTTACGGTCCAATAGTACACAGCAATATGCCTGACAATAGCATTATCAGTAGTTTGGAAAGCGAGCCTTTCCAAAGGCATGTTCAGAGATCACAGAGAGAAGAGTCATTTCATGCTAGAAAATAATTCTTTCCGTAGTAAGAGAGGGTGACCACAGAGGCCAGTTGCAGAACCTATCCTAGGATATTTTTTCATTGCAAACAGGAATGTCACTGCTTTGTCCTTTGTGGGAGATAGTGGTAGAAGGAGCTGGAGTTCTTCAATGACAGGGCTAGGAGACATCATTTTACAACCAGTACACTCAGTATTTATCTCCATGTGTACTTTTAAACCATGGTCGTAAAACAATTATTTTTGCAATTAATACTCTTTATAGAAGAGTATTAATTGCAATTATTATCTCCTCTAGGAGACTTAAGGCTCTGTGGTGACATACCTGCATACCACAGGGGTACAGCAAGAAAGCTGCAACAGTGTTAAATCTGCATGCTTCTTTGCATTTTTATGCTTTATTTTTGAAAGTATTTTGACATGGCTTTTTTGTGGGTTTGTTTTGTTGTGGGTTTGGTTTTTTTTTCTTTCTATTCTCTTAGTCTGGCCTAGTCCTTCCAGACTTGCAAAATTATTTATTTTTTTCCTTTCTAATTAATATTCTTTCTTAGATAGTATCTTTTGGTGATATAGCTCTTTTTCAGGATGACACAATATTATGTTGTTGGAGACAAACGTTGAGAACACCTAGAGTTATACCTTTAAAAATGGAAATAATATCTTACTGTTCTGATCCAAACCACTATACAAATACCATTGTAAATATCTTTGCTAAGAAATTAGGCAGTCTGTCTTTTTAAGTGTGACAAGAATGTCAAGCTACAGTAGAAATAAATAGGAAATAAGCATTATTCAAGAGAAAAAATAATTCACTCTCATATCCGAAAATAGCTATGGCCAAAAGCAAATATGTCACTTAAGTAAAGGCTTTGAACCCTCTTTAAACAGACCTACTTTAAGGATTTGCAAAAAAACCTAAATAAATTTAGAATTATCAATAAAAATATGAACTTCATGAAGAAAAGTCATTGTAATATTTTTGTAAATATTTTCTCTAAAGAACTGGTAACAAAAAATTCTGTGTAAGAGGAATAGTTTCTGAGAAATAAATGCTGTTCTCTAGTATTATCAGCTGCCTGCTTCTGCAATTATCTTGGATTAAATTCATCTGACTGAATGATCTAATCACCTAGACACCTTTTATACTTAGTGGAGAGAAACAATTTGTGGGTTTGATTGAACTCATTTCATCCTGAAGTGGGTGCCCAAAATCAGTCCTGTGAATTTAACCCTAAATGTTAAGTACCTCATGTGTAGACATGAACCCTGTAGAAATTTAAAACTAGATAATGCCAGTTTTTTCAGACCTTGTATTTCTTTGAGTGTTCTAAGTATTTCCAGCCTCAATACTTCTCTGTCAAAGGCTGTGAATTCAATATATAGAATAAAAGTCATTATTTGCAATGCCACTTCATTTAGAAATGTGTAAGGAATAGAATTAAATGGAGCTGAATGTTTTCAGTCATGGCAGGCTGAAGCCTTGACAGTCATTGTGATTGCAGTACCTTAAAAAAAAAAAAAAAGCATAAGTGATGAACATAGCATTTCAGTTAATCTTTAACAATAATGTAAAGTAATATATGGGGGTTTATATCAGTTGACCACTTGATGACAACTGATTTATATGTTGGTCATTATCTCCTTTGAAGCAGGTGAAGGAGTTAATTCTTAGGGCATTTCTAAAAGCAGTCCTCTAACCACCAACTACTTTGACTTATTTTTTAGTTAAAAAAAGAGCATTAAAATTAAATTTTATGCTGAAAAGTGGCTCTTTCACCTTTGTCACCTGCAATCATTGTCTTGTAGCCACCTGTGGTCTGATTTGTGTCTAGCTTGCTCTATAAATTGATATTTTTCTAACAGCTAGCCCAGAAAACGCAAATCAGAATGACAGGCTAGAATTCTTTCTTATGCATTGTCACCAATTATAGATGAGTCAGACTAAATTGCTCAATCAGGTTTATGTGTTTTTCTTATTCTCTGAGGAATTTGCACCTCTAAGGGTTTCCTCACAGATTTCTTTTGTTTACTTTTTCTGAATGGATGGGGTTTGCTTCATTATTGAAGCCTAGATATTGTGACTGGGATGGAAGAAGCTTTACTGAAATATTTCTGGAATTTTCTTCCAAATTTCATTACTTGAACATTACTCGAGAGGGTATGGATTTTTATTTGTGAACCTCAGTGGCAGTGCAGTCCTGTCCAAGTTCCATCTCCATAACACCTTAAAGCACTTAACACCTTAGGTCTATCTGGTTTCTTTACGTGTCAAGGATGCTGGGGACAGGGCTACCTTGGTTGCCCTGCCACTCTCCGTATTACAGCTTTGAATTCACTGCTTCTGTTATTTTTGTTGCCAGGGTGAAGAAGAGGATTTTAGCTTTTGATGACAGTAACAATAATAACCATAATGATAAAAAAATGAAAAAGGAAAGAGAAAAACAATGTCAAGAATAAATTTGGAGAGATCAACAAGCCTATGGATATGTAATTTCAAAGACCTATAGATTTTCAATACATGCAATAGCAAAATATTTATTTCACAGCAGGATATGATCAACAGCCTGAAATTTATAAAAGTCTCTGAGCTCTCAATCCCTTCTTTTTTTTTCCAGCTGTTCTGCCTTTGGGAGCAGTGAAGCAGTCTGGAAAAGACTGCAGCAGATGAATCCAGAGACTCCTTTAGGAACATAGCAATGAGCAAAATATATCAGCATTTCTCTACTGACAATATGCAGTAGGTGATCTTTTTCAAAACTCTTGTTACTCACACAGTATTAAAAAGACATACAAAAGCTTAGCATGCCCATGGGGCTTGGGAGTCAGATTATTTCTCTCAGTGAGTTTGCATCCATAAGTTAAGGACTGTATTCTGGATGTTAGCTTTGTTGGTATAATAAAGTCTCATAAAAGAGAAATATATAAAACTAGATCCATTACCATGGAAATAGTGAAAGGTCATTTCCATGGAAACCATGGGAAGCTCTCATACTATAATTTTGAAGAAGCCTGTCTTTGAAGCTACAATGCTTTTATACAACGAGCCTTGTTTTAAATTAAATTTATATATATGTAAAGTGATAGACATTTTGAAATTTCTAACTTAGTACAGCCATTTGCTGGAAAGGGAATGAATTTCAAAGCCAGATGTGGTACTCATTTTTGCTATGGGGAAGGTGATTGGTATCTTGTTGTGCCTCGTGTGTAAAAGGCTGAGCTTTCTTACTGAGAACAGTAACCTTTTAGGATTTGCAACTGAGGTTTCTGTTTTCCATGGTTTCCTTTTCTGTCTAAGCCTGATGCCAGAACTTCAGCCTCAGGAGAATGCTTTCTAGTATATATGTATATATTTGTAATTTGAGAGCACTTTCAGGCATGGTAACAAGACAATTTGCAAGGATCTACCGTTATGAAAAAATGCTATAAAATTTGTACAAAGAACAGGGTTCAGTAGAAACCTCTGTGAAATCTTTCATAGTGAGAGAGAATTTACTGTTTCTGTAATGCAGGTATGGAGAGGTAGATGGAAAAAACACTAAGGTATTTAAAGGTGTTTTTTTATCATATTGGAACACACACACATGCCTTCAGCATGAATTTCCAAGCAAATGTGAAGTTTGCTAAACTAGCTTTAAAAAGTAATTCAGCTTCAGGATCCTTGAGCACCAGAGGGTAAGAATCCTTACTTAAAATAATTTACATAAAATCATAATGAAGTTTGGAGCCAAACTACTTTCTTTTTCTCTTATCTCATCAGAATCACTGAAGCAAAAGTCAGGGCATTACTTTTACATACCTGCTTTAGATTTGAAACAGCAGTAAGCTTTCAGACATCCCACTCCCCAGGGTTGCCTATGCAGTCAATGGAAAGAGTTAGCGATATCTGAGGTTAGGCAGACTCTGCTCTACAGGTCCTTCCCACAGAAGGATTCAGGAGTCTATGCCCCATTAAAATCATTGGAGTGCAGTCACTTAATGTCTTCCCCAGTCTGCTTGATGTTGCAGCCTGAGAGGGCCATCTGAGTCACCATTTATCTTAGAAATAACAGTAGTTACAGGGCTGTAGCTGCACTTTTCTAGAAGAGGCTTTGGATACTGTCCATACTTTCTTTCCTGTCAGTATTTCAAAACACTTTCCAGATATTAAACCTTTTATCTTTCTATGTTTGCGGGAGTTAAGGATCAAAAGTGTTAAGGCCAGCATTTCTAAGTTTTCACTAATTCAAGGAAGGTTTATCAGCATTCATTTTGAAAAAGCCTGGTCCTGACTTCAGTCTAAGAGTCTAGGAGTCTAGGACAGGGAGTTCTTGCTGAAAATAGTATGTGCTAGCACCCGCATTGACTTAAAATCAAATTAAGTTGTTTATCAGAAGTTTTTTACAATTTACAAGTGGGAAGGAAACAGTGATGTACTGATCTGATGCACGAGTCACTATGAATCAGGTTTTCCTGATTTGACATCCTGACTTTCAAGGTGCAGTTAAACTGAAAGAGATAAATGAAAACATTGTGAGTTTTCTGCATTATTTATCGTGTCAAGGGGACAGCCTTGGTTGGAGTCATCACAGTTTGTCACAAACTATAGTGCAGCCATGCACTTTAGACTTTGGAATCGGAGATTTTTCAATCAAAACATTTGCATTTTTTATAAAGGAATATTCAGTGAGGCAATTGCGATGCAAGGTCTTGCCAAGAAACAACTGGTGTCGTTAAATACTCTAAATGTATAGAACACTATTTTTTTTGTCATTGTATGCATGTATTTAATTCTTTCCACCTGGGAAGGCAAATACTTGAACTCACTCAGAGCACATATTTAATTTATATTCATTTAGTTCACTGATACTCTCCGGGATATGTAATTTTTTCTGGCCAGGCCCAGATTGGCTGGAGGAAGAGGTATGGATGCTGTTATGTTGAAAGTCCACTTTGCTCCTTGATTGACTGAAGGAGGTTGCTAAACATTGAAACAGCGATTCTTTTATTCTTCTTCACTGCTGCTAATCTCCTCTGCTGAGCAAAGATACAGATCTCAATAGGAGAAGATTCTTTTGACATTATACCACCACAATCTCTCTGCTGAGTGACTTTTAGGTTGGGATCTTTCAAAAAGTTATACTCACATCCCATCTTTATTCATTTGTCTTAGTTTCGTCTATGATACAGAATTCTCCTTTCATTTTTTAGTTGTCTGAGGTGCCAGTATGATCCTATGCCATTTATCAGAAAGTGTCCGGCCTTACAGATTTTCTGGAAACCAAACCAAAATATTTTAAGAATTAAGACAACAACAAGTAAAAACCAGTCTATCTTTTCTATCTCATATCTTTTGTCTCAAGTCTCCCTTCTCCAGTCTTCCCCACTGGGAAGTTATGTTCAAAGGTATAATTTTTTGGCAGAAAAGTTCTGAAGTACATTCAACAGAAAGTACATCTATAGTTTTTAATTTATTTATTTTGTTTAACCATCTGCTGTTGCCAAGGAACTCTTTAACTGTCTGGTATGTTTTCTTCACATTTGGCCAGATCCAGAGCAAAGTCAAGGGAATACCCAGGGAAGTTTCAATGGGCTTTGGAAGAAATTTGTTTCGTTTGTATACAGCTAGAAATATCAGAGAGTAGTATTTGTAAGGGTTTCCAATGACATGAATGAATCCTAAGGCAAATATTGCAGTTTCAGATTTTCAGATCATAGTTGTTGCATATGAAAAATATCTTAAAATCAATTGGGATAGAGGAGATAGGAAGAGACACAACAGTGAGTGTTCATATAGGATTCCCTTTGTGTCCTTCCATGAACCAGCTTTTAAATATGTAGATAATTTTCTTATTTTATGTAATTTATGACTATTTCTAAATCACAATTTGGCTACTTTCAACCTTCCCTTCTCCCACCTCCCCTTTATTTTTCCAGCTAGGTTTTTAGAAATCTAAATTTAGTACAGTGAGTCACCAGCTAGCAATGGTCAGCTGGCCCTACCCTCCCCTGACTTCTACCATTTTCACTGGTGTAGAGGTAGTACTTTAAGTAGCGTTCTTATATATTTCCCAGCCATTAAAAAAAAAAACAGAATGAAGCATGACCAGACCTGTTTGGTCTAACCTTATTGGCCCAATCCAAATATTCTGCAGATTTTTCACACAGAGAGTGGTGAGACAGTGGAATAGGCTGCCCAGGGAGGTGGTGGAGTCACCATCCCTGGATGTGTTTAAGGGTCATTTAGATAAGATGTTGGGGGATATGGTGTAGGGGAGAACTTTGTAGAGTAGGGCTGATGGTTGGACTCGATGATCCCAAGGGTCTTTTCCAGCCTGAATGATTCTGTGATTCTGTGATTTTCTCACTGATACCATGATGTACATTTTATCTTTGGTATTTGGAAGTACTAGATCTGTTCCTTTGTTTATTCATTTTTTAAAAGATATGATTAACAAATGCATAAAAATGGATGTGCATTTCTAAACTAATAATTTTCATCAAAGGAAATAGGGTATGTCATTTGATATCATTATAACTGACAGTGTTTAATTGACATTTTTGAGATTAAAAGAAAAATAGTTTTATATTATTAAAATGGGTCAAATGGTAATTTGGTGTTTTGAGCTCAAGAACAAGAACCAGTACAGTATTTCTTCATATATTTCCTGCTCTTGATGATTTGAAAGTGAGAAATTGGAAAATATAAGTTGGATTTCTTTAGAGGATATTTCTCTGTGGAAAGGTCAATCAAAAGGCTATCCTGAGATGACATTTTTGAGTATTATATGAAAAGAGGGATAATAAAGATTGTAGAAAGAGATGCAAGGAGAGAAGAAGATTTATAAAAGCATCAAAAGAGAAAATATCCATTATTTCAATTTTTCAGGACAATATGTGCTAAAATGTCAGAAGTATATTCATTTATCAATTTATCAGTAAAAGAGATGAAATACTCCATCACCCATTATTTTTACTGTCTGATTTAGTATTTTGGTTACAGACACTGTTTATGTAGACAATAACTTCAAGAGCGTACTGTCACAGCCAGATCCCATGTGCCTTGCTCTCTGCATTTGCAGAACATCTTACAGCATTGGCACCAGTTCTACAGAAAATCACTTTTAGCAAATTAAAGAAAGTTGTGTGTATATGTGTTTCAAAATGAAGTTCCCAGTTGGGAAGTAACTTAGGAAACCAGAGACAGAGTATGTCAGGTGGTAAACAAAACTGTAGGAGGATGCAGCTGGCAGAGAATTTTAAACTGAAAGCTGTCCTTGGTCTGTATTGTATCATATGAATATCAGAAGTGCTGTAATTGGAGATCAGAGAAGATTGGGCTTGAAACACAGAAGTTTATCGATATTTTTGAGTGGAAGGCATAATAAAAACAAAATAAAAGTGATTGTCATACCGTAAGTAATAAAATCTAGCCTCACCCACTCTAATTTTATATCATTTATATAATTGTTCGTAATATTTTTTTCTGATAGTAATAATAAATATACATAGGGTGTATCTAAATATTAACATGTGTGATAACTGGTACGACATTCACAAAGAGCCAAAAATCTTAAGCAATTCCCTCCAACTCAGAATATGACACTGGTCTCCTTAGGGGTATGCTGGGTGCAGGAGAGGAGCAGAAGTGGGAACAACCAACAGTGGAGGCATCCATTCATCCTGGGCTCACGAAGAGCCCTCTGTCAGTGACACAAATTTGAGCTGCCTGGTAGGGGTAAGGGGGTGAAGGTTAGAAGAAGGGACCAGGACTTGTTTCTTATCACCTCCTGTATTCACCCAGGGCACAGGGAAGGATCAATACCAAAGTGATTGTTTATTAGTGCATGCAGTTACTGACACTAGACAGACTGATATTTATCTTTATCCAATTCCTCTGACATGTTGTACTACCCAAAGATCTGACTCAAATATAAATATGTATGCAAACTAAAAATCTACCAGCATTTCAGAGTTACCTGTTAGTGGAAAGTCATAGCCTTGTCAGTGAAGATACAGTTCTTGCTTGTCTACAACATTAACCACGCTACCAGTGCTAAAGGAAGTGATATTAAGACCATAATATAATCAATAATAATGCAAGATAAAAGGCCCGCTTCTTCCATCACTGAAAAATCCACTGAAGTTAATAAAATGATACCAAGGTAATTGTTTTTTTTCTTGTCCTTTCACAATATATAAACATAGGATGCACAATGAGTTGTTACAGATTCCCGAGGATAAAACTCTGCCAAAGATACTTTCCAGTCTTTTATAAGTCATTAGCATTGCTGTGCATGAACTATATAGCACAGAAGTTCTTTAATGTTTGGTATGATTTAATTTTAATATTTAATAAACGGAATAAGAACCATTCAGAAGTTTGTTTCATAGGGTATCCCTAATCTAGTCTTTATACCTGTTTCCATTTTGAGAGTTTTTTGGAAGGCCTTTTTATTCTTTAGATTCCTGTAATAATCCATTTATTTACAAGGTTTTACAGTTATGGCATTATTGGCAAAGTGACTAAACATATGAGAAATTAGGAATCCTGATCTTATATTATATATCCTTATATATAATAAAGTTGTATGGAACACCCTTTTAAAATCTGTGTGGGTGTGTGTGCATGTATTTTATAATTTAAGTAAGATGATATATTTGGTGTGTCTTACATTTTCCCTGTTCAGGTAAGTAATTTTTATACCTTTGTGTTTCAGAAAATTGTTACATAGTTTTGTGTGACTTCCTCCCATAAGGTTCCAGCTCATCTTAATGACATTGCAGTTTTTGTTGTGCAGGTATAATCTCTGTTTTATAAATATTGAAGACTTTAACACCACTTTTTGTTGTTGTTGTTTTTCTTTTCAAAATGAAGCAACAACTATCATGTTCCCATTGGTAATAATAGAGATTTTGTGAATGATTGCTGTGGGAGCTGGCATACTGGTGTAACACATCTATCTAGATCGTCCAAATGGTGTTCAGCACTCTCCCAGAGTTTGTTGGATCCACATCTAATCCGAATTACACAGTGCGATCAGATAGTTATAACTAACGACACTGGAATCACTAACTTTGTGGAGCATTGAGCTGCTAAGTGTACAGAGAGCTAACATATCTTTGTAAACAAACATTAAAATTACTGTGTTGGGGATATTTTACCTCCTTCTTGATAGTAGTTTTCTCTTCCATCACTCCAAGTTGCATGCAAATATGTTAGAAAGATAAGGTTTCTGGTAACATGATCAGAAAAATTACTCTGAAAAGCTTAGAAGTCTTGAACTTCCTCTCAGCGATTTTTCTGTCTGTGCAGGTAAGAAATCAGAGATGGCTTTTCTAATTGCTAGCTCTTTGAATACAATATCTGAAAATCCATGTTTCTGACTTTCACTTTTAGCTTACTAACAAAAATTCTGCAGTTCAGATTTACATAAATCATTTTGCTGGTGTGCACAAGATAGAACAGAAATTCAGCTCAATTTTAAATGAGGTCTAATTCTGATAGTATAAACCTGGTATTTCTTGTCAAAGGAGACCTGCATGATTTTTAGAATGGCTCAGCAGATATCCTTATGAGGGAAAAGGGCAAGAATTCGTCAGTGACTTTCCTCAGTTTACTCTTTAACACTGAATGTAAAAGACCTGACCTTATGTCTACTGAAAAGAAGATCCTCTCTCATTTCAGCAAGCTTTGAATGTTGGGCTGATTACAGATTATAAACACTTACTTCTTGGTTCTTGTAAGTACATTTATGTGAGCTTGTAAGGTTCTGCATGTACAGTATGTATCATGAAAATACCCTGCTGAGACCAGACACTTTGAACCTGTCCTCCCTCGTACTTATTCGGACTGTGCAGATGTCACATTCAGTTACCACCTGGTCTTGCTTTTTTCAACTTCAGAAAAAATATTCATCATAATTTCAACTTAATATATTCCAATTTTATTATTCTGTGTGAAAATACTTTCTGAAAACTAAATTTGCTAATTAACGCACAAGTTTTTTTTCCTGTCCTTAAGGAGAGGAACTTTGAATTGAGTGTACAAGGAAGGTATGAAAGGCAAAACGTCCTTATAAATAATCCTTTATGCTTCAAAAATAGTTTGATGGAATCAAACACTTATTTGAAATAAAGCTCAAATATGCATTTGATATAACAATTTTTAATGGCTAGAGTCCATGGGTGTCATGAGACATCCGATTTCCCATTTCTTGGCAGTTTATAACAACTGATGTCATGTAAGTCAAATCCATCAGAGGACACCTTTCTGCAAATTTCTACGCTCTGATGTTGCAGAGTTCCCTAAGGGCTCTGGAGAGACACAAGGAGAGATGTTTATTATGGGCTTCATTTATTGAAGAAAACAGTTCTTGCATTTAGTGGGAGGATCACAGAGCCGCAGTGAAACTAGGAGAAGTCCCTCAGCTCTAGATTTTAAAACTCCCAAGCTTGCTTGTTCTTTTATTTGTCTGTCATTGTGCACAGAACAGCATGACCACTGTTTGCCTCCCAAGCCACAGCTGGCGGCAGGGGATAAGTGAGAGGCCCAGCACAGCAGAGAGGAGGATGTTTACACAGACCCAGCCTCCTTGAAGTTTATGCAGGGGGAATGGCTATTAGAGAGGTATAAAAATGTTAAAAGGGAGGATTGCTTGTCATCTAATGAGGAACTTTCTTAACCTCCACCTTGCTGTATTTCTGCCTTGCAGAGCGAAGAATTCTCCACCTCCCTTCAGCTCTGCTGCATTTGCTTTAGCTGAAGCTGATCTGACCAGGTGGCTGGCCCTGGGGAATCTGGTTAAGTGTTAAAACAGGCCAGGTCTCTGGGCCAGTGGGCAGCTGATGAGCCTTTTGCTCAGCGTGGGGAGTGGGGGCTCATTGCTGCTCTGTGGCAGTCACACACACACCCACCCCCACCTCTTCAGTAGTATCCCTTCAGAGTTGTTTCTCCATCAGCGTTCAGGCTGCTCTGAAAAAAAAAAAAAAAAAAAAAAAAAAAAAAAAAAAAAAAAAAAAAAGTCCCCAAGCCCTTCTGGAGCTTTTCTTTTGTCATCCCTGATGCTAGTGCACAGCCTTTGGACCGCACACTGGTTTCTTAGGACTGTCACACCTTTGAATACACATCCCAGGAGGCTGGGTGTCACGCACTCTGTCAGTCTTTGGAAAGGTATAATTCACTTCTTCGTCACGCAGCAACTTCAGTGGGCTCTTACCATCTTACCTGGACACCCGGCAGCATAAATAAACAGGAATCTCTTTGTTCCCCTGAGACACCTTCATTACTGCCTTGGGTGTGCAAAAAAGAAGGAAAACCCTGCATGTGATCTCATGGATCTTCAACTGCAGCTTGGCCTTTTGCTTCTTCAGATTACCAAACTTTATGTGTGTAATATATTGGCATTTTTTCCCTAGTGTGCTGATTTACGTAAGCATGTGAAATTCTACTCAGAGATTGTGTCACCTGAAAGACAAAACCATGTTCAGGGTGGGGTTCCTCTCACCTAACCCTAACTGTCTGCAGTTAGATACTACATTTGAGGTCTGTATATAATTGTAAAGAAACAAGGATCAGGGTGCCACAAGTCATTTGGCGTTTTTAACAGCACAAGATAACCTACAATTCCTTATTTTGCTCCACCAACTAAGCATACTAATGCTGTAGCATACTAATATTTCTCACAGGATCAGATTATTTGGGTTCAATATATTTGATCAGAAAAGGAGGTGGTTCAGTATAACACATGTAATAACACATTCCCCCAGGGAATGTTAGTTGCTTTTATAAAAAAAAAAAAAAAAAAAAAAAAAAATTTTTCTAAAAAAAGGTGTAATGTGGCATCTATGTTATATGGATACATTTTCCTTTATAGGTTGAAAGATACTTAAAACTATGCTACTACAGTGTTTTTATAACCAAGTACAAGCTTTTCCTCAAATTGAATCACTTTTTTGTCTCTCTGTATTTATTTATTTTTCAAGCATATTTGTCTCTTTCATACCTGACTATTTTATTTGACTATGGTTTCTTTCTCTGTTTTATCTGCAAGTCTAATCTGTCTAACCTATTTTAGGCTCTTATAGCAGGCTTATCGCTACAGTATCTAGGCATTAAATGCTTCAATGCATTTCTGAAGGCTTTCATTTTACTTAAATGCCTTTGAACACACTTAGGAAGTGTTATTAATTAGAATGAGCAACCCAGTACAACTTCAGGTACTAATTAGACATTGCCCTTCCATAAATTCTTTGTAACTTTCCCACACAGAGAACATTTTAGCTAAGCTAATAATTTGGAGATGGAGAAAACCATTGTATGTGCTCTTGTCAATGTTTACTGTGCACACATTAGATATGACATGGTTAGATTATGCTTTTGTGTAGAAAGCAAGCATAAATCCTAAAAAAGTTCTGTGTTGCCACTTAGGTATACTTAGGTAAGTTCTGCCTTTGGACCCTTTCATTGGGAATTTAATTAAAACAGTGAACTTTGAAAGCAGTCATCCACTGACAGTTTAATTTCAACATTTTGTTTCCTTTCATGTTTGGTACAATTTAAAGGGTTCATTTCTTTATCTCTTTTACCTCATAGAAATAACTTGCCCAGAATATTTTAAACATTTCCTTCTTCAAAACAGTATGAATGCACTTATACAAGTCCTGTAATTTTCAAGCTGAAAACTCAATAATCGAATGGTAAATATGTCCAACCTTCTATGTGAGTATGACAAATTGTTTCATGCATCTGGTATTGTGTCAGCGTTCCGAGCACAAAACCCGGTGAGCAAGAATTTATATACTTTAAACATCTCAGAAAATATCTTGCTGTATATTGAAAGCTAGGCCATCTCTGGGAACTAAGAGAAGCTGTTGTAACTTCACTGGAAAGCAAAACTTCCTTTGCACTGCTGCAGTAGTGAGAGCTAGAGCTTGGATGCACCTCTTGCCACCCAGGGGCTGTATGAGTTACAGGCAGCGTAATGCTCTTAGGCAAGGCTGCCTTAGCCTTGATCTCACCACTTGAGCTGCATCTGCATGCACATCTCTCCCCAGAGGTTGTGTCAGCGTTGTTACTAGTGATCCACCAGCTGTAATCGCACTTCACTGGCCTTCTCACAAGATAAGGAACGGATAATGTTTTCTCCTGGTAGTTGCTCAGATACAAAAAAGAAGTCAAATATGAGAGACTTCAGTTACATACATAAATGCTTTCCTTGGCATTTTTTTTTAATGTGGTGGAAGTACTTGCAGGACACTTCAACAGCTCATGTGCACTTAAGAAAATAAATTGACCTAATGATATAAACTCAGTGGGGAAAAATACAATACGTGCTAAATGTGAGTTGCTTTAAGTCTGATTCCATGCTAATGGGTTTGAAAAATAACACCTCTGTCTGCTGTGCTGTAAATTTTGAACTGCATTTTTTAACTTTGAAAGTGTTATGATGGGAATGAAAATTAAATGTTAGAGTAAATGTGACGCTATTTATGAGATGAGGCTAAGACAGTTTTGCTTTACTTAAAACAATAATCTTTTATTTGCACCGCATTAATCTTTACACCAGAACTCTATTTCTGCCTTGCATATTTCTTTTCTAATATGAGAGTTCAATATTGTTTCCTCCAAATAATTCTGTGGAAACCTGAACCAGCTTGCTACATTTGGACAACATTTGGTTTCTTATGACCCATTTTTATGACCTTTCTCTTTCAAATAGGCGCTATACTTCATGTACCTCATAAAGTCAGACAAATGTGAGTATATTCTGTGATTAAAATTGCAGCTAGTATAGTTTAGCCTCTTGACACAAGTTTAAAATGAACAAGTTTTTCAAATTATTTTATTTTCCATTGCTTAAGGTGCTGAAAAAAAAAGAACAAGTAGACTGTGTTTGGTTTATTCTTTTGCATGAATCAACATTACAGTGAGGGATATCCCCAGCATTTAAACTGAAGCAAAAAGATCCTTAAGAGTAGCACTTACTTGTCTTGAAAATCGTAGGAGATTCTTCCCACTGTGTTTACTACAAAGAGATCGAGGAAGGAGCTTACAAGACATTTCAACCTTGCTCAGATTTTGTCTAGAAATTCAGCATCAGCATTTGTCAGGAATGGACCCACAGTGTTTGCAGATGCCAGATCAAATGACAGTCATTGCTAAACCCATGTTTAAAGTTGCATCCGTGTAATACATGAAATTAATTTATGAATCTCTAAGTAAAGTGGTAGTGCACTCGATGAACATAACTCCAAAGCAACACGCCAGTTCTAAGGACAACTGTCTCCAGAAAGGTTTATCTCAGCAGGCTAACTGCTCTACCTGAAAATAAAAGTATCATAGAAAGGTAGCACAGTTATTTATGAAATATAACAGGAACTGAATCTCGGATCTCAGAAATCTCCACATAAGCTCTGCATGTCTACGGCTATCCCTGAAGTCATGATGCTGAATCCTAAAGAGCTAGGAAAGAAAGCAAGCTTTTGTCAGAAGTAGAGCCTTTGCAGTTCTTCAGGAAGGAAGCTTTTGTTCAGCTGAGTGCAGTGAGTTGCTGCTCAGCAGAACTTTTTGTACTTTTTTTTTTTTTTTTTGGACTGCAGCTGTGATACAGATACCTTTCAATGGATCTTTGCTGAACAAAATGAAAGGTAGAGACAGGGCAAATATTTTTATGAGGTCCTCGGGGGGAAGTAGGATCCCTGGAGCAAAAGGAGTGACGATCATAAATTCACATAGTAATCTGGCATTCACAGTTCACCTGAAATCTGAACTTTAAACTAAAGGACATATAGGTCACATTTAGTACATAGAATGTCATGACCACAGCATCTCTCTTCGTTCCTCATCACTTCCAGTACAGCATACCACGTATACAGCAATCTAAGTGAATCATAGCTCCTTAGAGAATCAGATTCTTGTGAAATAGCAGCTCTTTTCTTAAATGGTATTGGAATGAGTTCTTCTGCCAGCAGACCACCAACTCTATGCTGTCATTCATATACAGAGAATTATATGAAGAATTATCTGAAAGTCTGAACTGGGTATGTGTCAGCCACAGTACAATGCCCTGTGTGTGCTTTCAGTTGTGTTATTTGACACTGGAGCATCTGTTACTTCTTCTGATGCTCAGAATACATATTAATGCACAAAGAAATGCTATTTGTGTCAATGTGTACATTTAATGTATATGTGTATGTATACATACATTTCTGATAAAATTCAACATTGTAGCTATGCTTTAAGGACGAATGGAAGTTAGCTATGTGAAATGAAAAAATAGTCACATTATATAAACTGTAAACTTAGAAATACCTGACATTTTCAGAAGAATACAGTTGTATGTATATTTTAAAGATGTGGAAACCTCTTTTACTTACTGAAAAGTGGTGAAAAAAGAGTGAAAACACTCTTACTTACTGAAAAGTGGTGTTGGCTGACAACAGGCACGCAATACAGTTTGGGGCAAATAAATTCTGTGAGGGTAAAAATTATCTGTCTAATTGGTAAGAAAGTTTTCTTTCTTAAAACTGATTGATTTATTCAGTTTAGTAGAGCAATTATTTATTGTGCAAATTACATGCAAGTTGCTTGTTCTGCCCTTTTTTATTCCACAAAGATTTGTCTTTGTTTTTTACCAGAAAAGACTTTTTCTAAAGAAAGAAAAAAAAAAAAAAAAAAATCTGTTCCACCACAGTAGAGTAGTTTCTCTTGAGTTGAACTTTTAGTTCAGGTTGAAAGAGTAAGACTTCCTTCATTTAAGGAAGCCATTTCAATTTTTAAAACATATAATGTGAAATATAGTTTTACAGCTCAATCCACATGCATTGAAGCATTGCAGAGTTGCTTTGCTTCAAGTGTGGATGAAATTCCTTATATTTTAATGGCAAATATGTTAGAAATAGATGGGTTCAATGCCCTGTGCTTTGTCCAGGGCAAGTGACTTACACAAATCTCTTCCAGATCTCTCCAGGGGATCCCTCAGTGAGAAGGGTGACAGAGCTATGCATCCTATCTGAAACAGGAGTTGTTAGAATCTCCATTCTGACTACTTTGCTCCTGGGCATTGTAATCCTTGTAAACAGATGTTTGCAAACTTTGAGATGAACATGACTGAAAAAAAACATTCCTTTTCTTCTCTGTGTAATAAATACCAGAAATTCCTAGTAACAGAAAGTTTTCTCTCTCTGTAGGCCTAGCTGACCACTGGTGTACTAGATTCATAATTACTTATGAAAAAGGGAACTTTAATTATTTGTTTTTTTTCTTTTAAAATTGTTTAAAAGACAGTTTTTTGGTTTGTGATGACAGAAAGAATATAGAGTATTTTTCAAAGGAGTCTTACTAGAACTCTGATTGACAGCTTTCTGATGTCAATCTAAAACCCTCCAGACGATTCTCTGTTTATCTTGTACAACACACAGAAGAAACTGCTTATAGTGTCATTCCTACTGTCATACCTGTGTCCAGCCCACCATACACATAACTTTTTAGCAGGGGAATTTAATGGCCAGAACTTTTGGTTGAAAAGCAGTAGCTATTTGACTCCTGCTGTCTCTCTCAGACAAGTCTTCAGACAATGTAATATCTCTTGGTTGACATCATCCTAAAAATGTACCTTGCATGGATTTTTTTCACTTTTGAAGTGATAGTTTCCTGTACAGTCTGCTCCATCTTGGATCCAGTTCAGTACAGAGGAAGGTAATTTATCATTCTGTAGACTGATTTCATAAGATGGCATGCGTTGGCTCCTGTGAAGACAAAATTACTGCAGTGTCTGCAAATACTAGCACCTGGGACTGATGACTTTGCAGTGATCTCATGCCTAGCGAATTAGGATTCTCCCCATTCTAGAACTGTCCAAAGCACACTCATCTTCCAGTCCTCTCCCCAAAAAACTGAGCCTCCAAAGAATGCTGCCGAGACAATAGCTGTGTTTCCAAAACAAACCCAGTGGCACCATTCCTTTGCATCTTGATGAATAAGAGGTCACATCTACTGCTCTGAACCATCACTGATAGGTCTCCATTTCCTAAGAGGGAAAGACTACCTTACAAAATGCCCAGGTTCTCTCTGTCCTCTCTTCAGCCTAGAAAGGAGGGAGCATGATGGAGACAAAGCTGACTCTCATAAAGTCTGACAAGATCTGTCACTCTCACTGGTTGGGAAGAGAAGACGTGGTGTTATGTGACTAACAGTGGGTTTGCAAATTCCAGGAGATCCTTCTCCTCAGATTTTCCTATTATCCAGTGGGAATTAGGAATGGATGCTCACAGTGCTTTTCCTTATACGGCAGCAAAGCCATCACACATTTTGTTTCCCAACAATTTTGGCTTGTCTCAAATGTGAAGCTGTCTCAGAAACAGCTTGTAAAAGAGAGAAAAGTAAGACTTTTAGCTCCAGTAAGTACCTGAAAGCTCTTTCTTGTTAACTTGGCATGAGTATGATGGTATTTCAACTTGACATTGACATGAACATTTCAATGGCTGGACAGTAAGCTCTCTGATAAAACCATTGTCTTACTAGGAAACAAGGCTATTTAATAGGGCAGCCTCTTTATAGCAATTATAGTAAAAATCAACCTTTCAGAAGTTAAGTTTCTGTTTGAGGGGCCAAAACAAGGAGTGAAAGCAAGGATTAATTTCCCAGCAACTATCTAAGCTCTTTCCTTTTCAAATGAAAACAAAACTCAGACTGGATTTTATGAGAGGTATTTAGATGCACATGAAAATATCAGTCTTTTAATTTTCCTAATTAGGCTCTGCTTCCAGATATGAACATAGCCTTATAGGCACAAACAACCCTTTCCAAAACTGGAAAATTTAAAGCAAAATAAAGAAGATATCCATATGGAAAATAATAATTTTTAAATATAACAAGCTTGTATTTTTAGGAATAGACTTTGACAAGAGTTGTCTCATTATGCTTGGTATTTTTTGGCATGCAGTTTGAA
Organism: Athene cunicularia; assembly: GCF_003259725.1. Classification (NCBI taxonomy): domain Eukaryota; kingdom Metazoa; phylum Chordata; class Aves; order Strigiformes; family Strigidae; genus Athene; species Athene cunicularia. The sequence continues at coordinate 39,573,876 of NW_020799091.1, read as the reverse complement.
TATAGTACTCATTCTGAGTACACTGCATAAAAACATAGCTTTGATATGGATTAGGATGTCTGTTCCGTGGTTCTCTGTATGTTTCTTGGTTTTGCATTAGTTCCATTGTATGTTTCTCCAAAATGTACACGCAGCTCTTTTCATCTGTCTCTGCTTCTTCTTGTTCTTTGTTTCCTTTCCTTTGGTTGTAAGCATTTTATATCAGCCTTCTGAATCTATGTTACTGTAGTAGAGTAGTGCCATAAAGTGATATCATCTGGAAGTTAAGTAGAGGCATTATGTATTTAAATTATTCCTAAATGATATATTCCATGTTAAGAAAAATCTGGAGGAATAACATTTCTGTCATGGCTTGTAACTAATGTGCAAAAGATTTGCCCAATACTGTCAGACAGTACGTGATATCCACAGTCAGTCCATCATATTTAGTTTATCGGTTTGCAATCCTTTCAGTTATTTTTTCATCCGAAGGTTTATTATCAGTTGCTGTACATTCATCCACTTATTTAGGTTTCAGTCATCTTCTCTCTGAATGTATGATCTTAAACCATTTATTAATCTGAAGATTAATCTGCTTTTAAAGAGTATTTTTTTTCCCCTGATTAGCATCAAGAAAGCCTTGCTGCTTTAGATGAATGCAAATTGTTTTGGTTTGTACGTGATGGAAAACTAGGACTTCTGCCAGTTCCCTTGACTGTTTTAGAGAAATTCCAGACAGCTAGAAAGTAGTAGCTCCTTAATGCATGTTTAGTATTGTAAGTCTCCTATTGATGGTGCATTAATATCTGTCATCAGAAGTATCATATAAAAATGTTGGTGTCAGCAGTGCTATGCCTAATGGCAGTCTCCTTGTGAACAGACTACAGAGAGAGGTGAAAACAAATAGATGATTATTTTAGACCCTTGTCCTTTATTTAGAGGAAAAGAGGGGTGAGACTGTCACTTTAAATAATAGTTTTCTACTTCAGGAGATAGTTTGTTGGTTATTCTCTCTTCATGTTATGCCAAAGTTGATTTTTGTGTACTCGAGACAATAAATGTAATGCGTGAGCCTGATACATATTCATAATTTTGCTCTAAGGCTAAAGTGCTTTCCTTGTAAATTCATCTAGCTACAGATATTGTGAGCACCAAAAGCAATTACTTCACCCCATCAGTTTGGTCTGAAAAAGAATACCATTAAACTCCTTGTTCTATATTTATTGTTCTAACAGGGAACAAGAAGAACATTCTGCTGAGACACCAGTACAAGAACCAAAATTAGGATGCTTTTATTCAATTATATTTGACAAAGCTGGACACATTTTTTTCAATCTGTAATGCAGTAAATTTATGTACCTATCAAAAACAATTCATAGAGCTCTCCAGTGTTAAATTGTGGTAAAAAGGGAAGGCTAGGCAAATTTAGAAAAAGAACAGTATGCTTTCCATTTGCAAAGGAAGACATGAGACTCAGGAAAGAATGCTAATTTTTCAAGTTGCAGTTTCTATTATCTGTTTTTTTCACTATATAACACCTAGAAACAAGAATCTGTTGACTGGGTTCTGTACAGAGATCAAAAAGTTGCGTGCCGGCCCCAACACTTGCATATAATGTAGAATTAAAATCTGAATAAAATCAAAGGGACAGTGGAAAACTGAAAAATGAGGACTTATTTTATGATAAAGGGCAACTGTAAGTGAAAATATATATAAAAAAAGAATGAACTAAGTTTCTAAGTGAGTACCTAGGAGGCATTTCAGTGAAGCTTCATATACATATATAGGGGTATTTGAAAGACAGAAGTTGGGCTCATCAGAGACAGAGGTCAAATTCTCAGTATGGAAGAAAAATGTATGGAAAGGTTGAAGGTCAGCTGCGAAAGTTCTTACACATTAAAAAGAATAATGGCAAAGTAAATAATACAGATGAAACAACCTTTGAAAGGAGCATAAAGCAAGGAATATGATGCAAAAATCAGACCAAGTCGATTATCTTTTGCATAAATATTTTGAGTGAGTGCTAGTGTGTCAAGATCACAGTTGTTGAAGCAAGGAGGTGGGGACTGTGAAGATGTGAGATGAGGAGGAGCTATATGATCATTTTTGCTATGTGCTTCAGGAGATACAATGTACAGATGCTGGCCTGGAACTATCCTAATTCATGGAGCTGCCTACCTTAATAACATAGTGGTCACTGATTCACTATGCAGTCAGTGGACAGAAGCACCTCCAAAGCACCATCCATCCTAAACCAGGCAGGCAAAGTAAATGAAATGGATCATTTTTCAGGGATTCCTGGGTTTTTTTGCTTAGTGACAACTCTGACTTATAACATAAACATTAATATTGTGCAAGACGAATCTAACCAATAGTTGGATGGTGAATGTAGTTTTTACTGCAGTAGCGCCGAAAGGCTCCACATTATGTTAAAATCTTGTTGTGCAGGTGCTGTAAAATACAGCCCTTTATACAGAGTCATGTATCCTTCTGTGCATGCATCATGCCTCTTACTTGGAGATTTCTGAAACATGAGTCTTGTGGACCAGAATCAGAAGCTTTATGAGGTGAACCACAAAGAGCTTTTGAAATGTTTGTAAGTGGGCTGAATTGTGTCTAAAGATGTTCATAGACCTTGTTTCTTCTCCATTTAATGGTATAAATTTAAGGATTTTTTTTTCTCTTTGGGCATGTAGGTAATGTGAACTGCTGCAAAACAAACTGTGTTAAATATATTTGTATACCATATTATATGTAATACAAAATTAAAATTACATATTTACCATGAAAAAACAATAGTGAAAAATAAAATTATGTTAAAATATAATTTAACTTATATATATATATATATATATTTTTTTTTTAAATGAGTACTGTCAGTTTTGAACTGGTATATACAGGCTTAATGTCTACAGTTGTCATTTTTTTTAAATGCGCTCTAAACAATCTGAGAGTGTCTATGAGTGAAAACTTGTAGCTAAAGAAGAATTTAATGCATGTGGAAAGAAGATATTTCGAAGTATATGCAAAGACAAACCCCTGTTTTTACACAGATTTTATTCTTCCTCAAAACAAATAGATTTGCTAAGGGAATTAGCATTTTTATGTATTAATTGTTTTATTGTTTTTAAAATTAATGTCAGGACAGTGTAGTTTCCTATGCAGCACTGGACTTCTGGATTCACTTAGTCTGTGTAAGAAAGAGACTGTATCACCTAGATCTGTATCTCAGGAAAGGATTCTCCAGAGGCTGAGGTACTACATGGTGATGAGGAATGGATGTGCCGTCTTGGTGGCATCAGAAATGTGGTTAGAAGCTGTTGCCCTTATCACTGTACTGTCTCAGCATTGAAGTTTGAATGTAGCTATCATCACTATCTCCTGTGAAATAGGAAGTTGTTGTCCTTTCCTCTGAGCTGGCAAACATACTGAATTAAGTGGTGCGGCCAAGATGGCATAAGAAATTTTTAGTTATAGTAGAAAATGAACACATGCCTCCCTAAGCCTATTCTGTTATTTATCAAATAAGATGATTAAAAAATCCCCACCCCTCCATTTTATTTGATTTTCATTAGGACAGGTGTCTCAGTAGTGTGCACAAAGAGCTTTGAATTCTGCTGAAGTTGGAATTATATGTCACGTAATTCCTAGAACCCAGTAGTGAAGATATAATTTTATAGGATTGATAATTTAGGATGAATGTTTCTACTTGCTGTGTTATCTGTGAAAAGGAAGTCTTGTCTAACTACCAAGGAACTGGAAAGAGCAGCATGAAGTACAAGACCTCCACACCATAAATCCTTACGGTTAATCTAGGAGGGAACAGACATTATTGTCTTTTTATTATGTTTGGGGTTTTTTTTGCTATTTGAAGTTCTCGTCTGGTTTTGTATTTCAGTTTTAAAAATATTTCAAATCCTTGTTGGCTTCTCTGTTCCTAACAAAGCTTCCCGCCCAACACATTAATGTCTCAACATGCTCTTTGTCTGGACACCCAAAGTCTCCTTCACATGACAAGACACGTTGCAGATTATATGTTCCTTCATCTGTCCAAGTGTGCAAGGACTTTTTTTCCTGCAAGTGCTTTTTGTTTTTCAAGCAAATCGTTATCAGTATATACAGGAACTGCCTGTGTCAAGGTGGGAATGAGAAGTGCATTTGACCCTGAATGTCCATCTGAAATAGGTTATTGGAAGTTTGGCTTCTGTTCATCACCAGTACTGGCTATCCATTAGTATTCAGAAAATCGTTTGGACGTTAACTTCTGTTGCTTTAGTTACATCTGTACTGATGAAAATTGCTGTAAGCTTCACAGGAAAAACAATCACTGGTAAACTTGAGATAGGGAAGCTTTCAATTCAGTGCTTATAATAAATTCAATAATATAAGAAATTAAAAGAAATTAGGTCTTTTCTGTGAAGATGCTGTAGTGCAAATAGGATAGTTGCAATGAGCTATTGCAGCCATTGTCAAAAGCCCTTTAAAATAAGATTAGATCACTTCATTGTACCATTTTCAGTTGGTGAATTGTAACTTTGTTTTATGAGGCCTATTTAATACACAAATTTCAGTGGAACTTGAAGAAGTGAAGTAATAGTTGTGATGATTTAAGATTAGAAGTGTTTGGATAAACACACATAATAGTTGTAATAGATCTGAATTGTCACCTGAGATTATACAACCTGATTTATCATTTCACAGAAGAATTGCAGGTAACAGTTTACAATATATTTTCATATGTGGTCTTGTCATTGTTTCCCTTAGTAAATTATGCTCCTTTATATAACAGAAACAAGGGTTTTATTTTGTCTTGAGGACATGTAAGATTTATGGAAAATATTTATTTTCTAGGTAGAAGAACTGATGTTATCTTCTCATTCACTTTGATACAGGAGGGACAGTTAAGATCTTCAGGCACTTATTTATATTTAATGCATTTTGTTTCTTCTTCATGTTCTGGAGTGGCTAGAGTAACTGCATTTGTGAAAACTTGCAATTAATTTCATTTCCATTTGCCAAAGTTAATAAAAAACACTCTAAGAAAATTGCTTCAAATTGCTTCTTTGTCAACCTATTCTAGTGATGAGGGTGACTAGACAGGTCATGTCTCCTAGCTTCTGCAGTAAGAGGGAGACAAGACAGGGTTCTCATAGGAAAGAATAGTTTGTGGATAAGTGTTTTTGCACAAGTATTTTTGCATAATTTCCCAGACAAGTTCTCCAAACTTTACTATTAAAACTTAACATCTTGTTTAGCAAAGATGTTTCTGTTTCAGTGGTCATGAGTCAGATAGCTATTTTCTCTGCTAGAGACAGCAGTCTCTTTGACATAGGAGATCTTTTATTCTGAAGGCATGATCACAGAGAGCGCTGCAGACAAACGAATGCACGGTCACTTTTCATCCTCCTGCTACGCATAGAGTGGCGCAAAGGCAAGGTTGCACCTTATTTTACTCATTCACTCAGGCCTTTTCTTCAAGGGCACTGAAGTACGTCCAATTTTTATTTTCTGATGCAGTCTCCTGCTGACTGAAATCTAGGTCAAAACCTTGTGACCTTACTCCACGTGCATTCTTTCTGCTCCTCGGCAGCAGTGCTGTTTGATGGCTGCGCTGCCAGCTCGTAGATCAGCTGCTGAGAGGCACGTGGCACCGAACGGTTTTGGCTGCGCCTGAAACAGTTGTTATAAACCTTTCTCATGCAAGAACTCGAGAGTTAATGTGCCGCCTGTTTAAAAACATCATATACCTCCAGAAGTGCCGAGGTATTCCAGTAGTTACCCAGCAGTGTCTCCTAGAAGAGGAAAATAGCTTTCTGGGGTCACAGCAAAGGTCCTGCTTCTGACAGTGGACAGCAATGACTGTCGAAGGGATGGCATGACGGCGAGGAGATCACAGAGGTGACCTTCTGAGGTGAGGGTTATTTCTGGCTGCTCCATTCAGAGAAGTTAGCAGTTAGTACAGGCAGGAATCAGACCTCCTTCATTTGATAGCAGGGGCAGAGGGAGTTAACGTGAAGTAATGGAAAGTAGAACATGAATCAAGCCGGAGAAATATAGCTTTGAGTATCAGAGAAACTACTTAGTGGTAAGCTGTATTACAGAATCAGGCAGCTTCCCAAGGAGAGATGACGGATTTGTATTGCTTGTGGCATTTAAAAGTGAGCTGCGCACAGCACATGAAATACGTTAAGAGGTATCTCACCATCTCTAGCAGAATGACAGATTAGATGAACATCTCTAGATACAAATGTGTTGCTACCCAGAAAAAGATTTAAATAATTTCCAGAATAGCTTAAATAAACACAGCCGAAACAAAATGCATTGACTTATGAGGTTTAAAAAAAAAGTTTTCACTTTTTTTCCCTGTACCTCTTGCCAAAATTACTTTCCTTCTGTGAACCATAGTTTTGCATGTATAGTTTAACTTTTATAACACTTGTTTAGTGTTATAAAGGTCATATAATAATCTGTATTAAATTACATGCTGCAATACATGTCCTTATATATGCATTTTTAGAGCACTAGATGATAACTGAAATGATCTTGCATCATTTTACTTTACAAAGATAAATTAGTATGTATTATATTCTAGCTAATGCCACACAGTATCTTACACCAACTCTAGCTCTATGGAGGTAGCATGCTGTTCGATTTAAATAAGCATTTCATAACCTGGACTTTCATTTTAACCAGCTGAATGAATCTGCCTTGCATCTTTTAATGAATACTTTGTCCAGAATGTCATACACCCTCTAGTGAATTAAATTCTTCATAGTCTGAAGCATTTACTTTAAAAAATATTTAATATGCAGCTGCCTGCTAACATACATAGCAAATCTCCATGTGAAGCTATCAAGTAGAAATAAGGCACTTACTTAAAAACTTCGAGACATCACACAATTTGCCACTGAAGACTGTTTAAAGCTTTAGGCACTTAGGTAACTTAATTTTTGTACAAGGGAAGAAAGAGATTTAGGTATTCAGAAGAAGATGAAGTCAGAGAGTGCTGTGCCAGGTGTTTCAGCCGTAGGAAAGCTTAAAGCATGGAAGGAGCAATGTAGCAGCAAAGCAGACATGCTGAATAATTCATCACTGTCTTACACACTTCTGCTGCTGTACCATTATTTAGGAAAGAATATTATATTGTTATTGATTACAGCACTTGCTGACACATTTCATTTGCTAGGAGGTGTGTGTGCATGCTTTGTATTTCCGATGCTTACACCATCACCAGAGAAACTTATGTATAAACTCGATTAAAATTTAAGAGGCTGGATGTTATACACACACACACAGATGCTCAGCATTTATCCCTAACACTCCCAGTTTGGGGCGGGAGAGCTTGCTTCATGTGTCAGAGGAACAATCTTCCCACAGATAGTGTTTTTGAAGTGATGAAAAGCATTTCTTAAGGGAGTACAAGCTTACCACAACACTGCTGGGCAAGCGACTTCTTCGTTTATACCCACCTGCTACCCTGCAGCACCACAGGGGTGCACAGGAAAGGACCCAGAAGCATCCTCTCCCGCGACAGACCGACTTACACAAGCCAAAGCCCAAGGGTGCCCTTTACTTAGGCTGCTGCAGTTGCTGATACAAATAAACTTTTGCCTGTAGTTGGCTAAAGGCCAGAGGGACTTGATGGCTGTTGCAGCTAGTACATGTTATTCGAACAATGAAATGAAATCCTGTTCCTTACATGCTTGAAAACAAATATCTATCTCTCTCTCTATATATATAGATATATATATATATAGATATATATGAGTTCATATCTATATCTATAGAATAAAATATCTATATAGAAGATAGATAGAACTGTATACAGATATATGCCATTATTTATGCTTTCAGATTTATACTGGAGCATTGTGAGATGTTTTCTTTTTTGACTTCTGAAACAGTGAAGTATATTTTCCTCAGTTAAGGAGAGGGCAAGGGAAGAAACAAACAAAAGATTTTTCTGATTTTTTGTTTGTTTGTTTAAAGGAAATCTGGTATAGATGAAAAAGACTTTGTGGCAAAATCTAAATTGTCTAGAAACAGTACTGAGAAGATGTCAAGTGGCTGTGGTGAGCTTTCTCTCAAATGTTGAGCTTGTAGGGGATCCTGTGCCAAATTCTGAACAGCACGGGAGACTGACAGAGAATAAACTGCATGCATCCTGGAGGAAACCCTTTCTTTACCTCTCTTCAGATGTCCAAATAGCAAAAAAAAAAAGACTATAAGCAGAACACAAGGGACCCTGAATGCTTTACTAAAAGAATAATCAGGTTTCTTTTACCATTTTGAAAATCAGCTTGGTGGAAATAACATTAATTTTATACCAGGATTAATCCACAGTAAAATACTGATCTGTTGAAGCAAATGGCTGCCCTGTCAACGATTTCAAGAGAGTCAGGGCTCACTCCTAATGGCCAGCTTTCTCAGGTGGCAAACAGTGATTAGATTTATAATTATTTGTTTCATAAATATTTGCTTCTGCTCAGATTTTGGAAGAGCCAGTTCACATTTAGCATGGCCAGAAGCTTAGCAGGTAACATGATTCCCCAAGCCATCAGTCATACATACACAGTGTATCCCTGTTTGATGTATGCAAAATGATTTTGCACAGCTTGGATGTTTTTAACTCTCCAAATACTAAATGAGACTGCTCAGTAGAATTTCAGTAATATGACTAGCAAGTGTTACTTGCAGGTTGTTGTTTTTGTTGTTTTGGTTTTTTTTTTTCTCTTTCTTTTTCTCTCTTTCCTTCTTTGCCAAGAGGACAATTAGATGGGCGGTTAGTATTTGGTTTTGTAGATTCTTTTATTTTACTCCTTCAAGCTGAGATGGCAAGACTGAAGGAAAGCCGTCTGCTTGGAAGAAAAGATTTTAAATAGCTTTCTCATGTTTTGTATTTGCAGTGACTCTATATGGATATCAGATCAATATCTGAATAGACATTTGTGAATATAATTTTGCAAAACCTTTCTTCAAAATGCTTGGCCTTTACTATGGCAAAAATGGATGAATGCTGCAGATTTAGAAATAGGTTCTTCAGAGCTTTGGTGCTTTTACATCAAAGATATCTCTTACTTCCGCTATTTGGTTATTGTTTTTTACCTAGAGAAAATGCATGCATAGATTTGATTTAGTCAGTGTTTTGATTCTTGGCAGAGTTAGTGCTTTGATTCTTGGTAACTAGTTAAAATGTAAAGCAATAAATCCCTGAAATTTATCAAGAATGTTAAAAGGTACAGCTTAATCGTTATTTACTGTCTAGAGCTTTTGGTATGTCTGATTCATTTTCAAGATAAGTGCCGAAAAAAAGGAACGCAATGTATCTTTTACAAAATGCTCAGCAAAAACTCCCAATAATATGGTAGTGATTAGTGCAGAGCAATGCTTACAGCAATCATATAGTGCCAGTGATTATACTTTGGATCCACTATAAAAACAAGCTGTTCCTGATGTGCTCCTCAAAAGTAGGACAAAATGTTCTCCATTAGTCTGTTGCTACTTAACATCTTTCTCTACGTCAGGTCTTAATTTTTCTCTCATGCCATCTGCAGAAAAACATGTCTCTCAACCTTCTAGATACTTAGAAGGCAATTTTCAGAGCTGTAAGAGGAATTAGGCCATGTGAGTAGAAAATCTTGTTGTGGTGGTATTGTAGAGGCTATAAAAATATACAGATAAAGTTGCCAACACTGATTTTTGTCTTCAATACAAGTAATTATACTATTATTCACATATAGAGTCAAACATAAATTCACATATAAAATTCAAATATAAATCATATTCTGTGATTTTAATCTAGTCTTTTGCTGCCAAAGTATATGAATGTTTACATCTTTAATCTTGGCCTCGGTCATTAAGTTTCAGATCAGTGTGAGAACAGAATGCATTTTGAGGCCAGCTGAATGTATCTTTTCTTTCCCAATAAATGAAAACATTCTTGTACACGTACATATCTTGTATTCTACAAAGAGGGCTCCCAGTAGTAGGGAGCATCATGGACCAATCAGACAATCTGGTGTACGCTCCCTTGCCAGCACGTCCTCTGCAGCAGAATGCTGACGAGGTGAGTCTGGACCCAGGTGTCCTGTTGGACAGACATCATGACGCTGAGTGTCCCACCAGCCCTGGATGTCTCCAGGGACAGACTTGTACATTTTCAACTCCATTTATAGCAGGTGAACAAAGACCAGGGGTGTGTTTCTGCTGCAGGGCAGCACTGGGACTTCTCTGGACTGGTTGGGGATGAACATGGAGAGGGAGACGTGTGGGAAGGACTTGCGTAATAGACCTAAATTCATTGGGCTTTCCTGAAAGAGGAGCACTTGTGACCTAGTGACACAGTGAATGATGGCATTTTTCTGTAACATAAGTTGCTTCCTGACATGATAATACTGTCTGTGCCCTAAAAACTAATGCCGCTCAGCTACACCGAACAACTTGTCTCAAGAAGCTCAAGGTATTATTCTATCTATAAGAAACAGGGCTGGTTTGGAAAAGATTAGAGGCCTTAGTGGGGCTCAAAACTGCGCTCTGTAATGCACTGACAAACTTGAAGCTCCACAGTGAATTATAACTGTCCTGATTGTAAGGAAGCACCTATGGACAAAGAGGCAAGGCAGCTACAAAACTTAGAATGGGTTTGCGGAGTTGAGAGAGGGCAAAAAATAATGGGAGATGCAACTAAGGATCTTATGACAGGCTGAGACATGGTACAATGTGCAGTTTTGTTGAAGTCAGTGAAAACTAGTGGAGCTGAGCATTAAAGGACCATCTCACCACTCATCCATGTGTGATGTGGCAAATCTCTGAGACTTTTCGCATGTAAGGTATTCTCCTCCTTTGGTTCTTTTTCCTGTTTCAAAGACGCTCACTTTCTCTCTCCCATGTGCCTTCAGTTTTCTTTTTACAGTGAGTTTCTTCTTTTGCTTAACAGTGAATATTTGATTAGCAGCTACTCAAGTACTATCTAACTTCCACTCCAGGTAGCAAGAGTCTTTTTTTCCTTTTTTTTCATGTCTTTCACACTGGCTTTTTATCCCGTGAGTTTTATCAGTGCTGCATTTTTGCAACTCTCACTAGCATCACCATTTTCTTTTTTCCTATTCTGTTTCACTTTCCATTCTGTATTTCATTCAGTACTGAGAATGGATATTGGCAGGTATTTTAAGCCGAAAAATAAAGGGTTGGAAACAAAGGGCTTTACAGAAGTGGATAGAATTATTTATTGTTGAAAAAAATCTCAGTGATCTTTTAAAATTAATTGAAATACCTTCAGTACTGGAAGCCCAAATATCACAAGGTTGTGAAAGAGCTTAGCCTGAAGCAGACTGATGCCAATAGAAGGATCACAAGTGACTTATAGTCAATTGGTATTATAGCTGATTGGAATCTGTGACACTTCTGTGAAAAATATGTCCCTCTTTCTGGGATTAACTAGCCTTAATTTATATTTACAGTGTGAATATAGCTGCTATTGCCATAGGATATGATTGACTTTCATATCTGCAATGTACTATGTCATATACTCTACTATATTATGTATCATGGTTTTAAAGATTTTTCTGTTTTCCATTTTACAGTTAAGAACTGAGGCACGCACTGCTTCTATGGCTTGCTCAGGGTAACATGGGGAAGTCTATATCAGAGCAAGGACTTGAATTTCAATTTTGTGAGTCAGTGCTGTAGCACTCAAACAGTTGCTACTCTGACACCTCTCTAGTAATCAAAGAACAAAAAATGAAGAAGGGTAAAATGCCTATCTTATATCAATCTTTATGCTGAACAAGAAAAAGAGGGAAAGCATTAACCTTAAAAAAAACCCTTCCTAAAATGTTCTTATTCTATTGAAACTGGGCCACTTGTGCACCCAGGGATTCAAGATTCATGGATTTAGGACAGCAAACACGAAGGTGCTTGGTTTTCTATCCTAGTGGCTGAAGAACTCCCTGTGGATAGAGGAGTCTTGGAGATCTGCTCATTGCACTGTTCAGACATTTTATATTAGAAAGCTGTTAGGTAAAGAAAAAGAAGGGAAGAAGAATGGAAATTAATTTCCACCTCTCTCACCTGAAATATGCTCAAATTAAATTTTAGGGATAAATGTAGGGAATATTCTGCATTATTCCTGAAGAAAGTAGACATCTAAGGCTGCTTAAATGACAGGTTGCAGATCAGATACCTAGGACATGGTGTGGCATGCACTCACATTACAGATAAGCCTGATCAATTTAGGCATTTCTCATCCTTTATGCAAATAACTTATTTTACTTTTATTTTTAAGAATGTTATTTGTGCTTGCTGTGCATAGAAGTACAGATATGTGTATCTGTCTGAGTGACAGCTCTCTGAAGTCTACCACGTTACTGTGCCTCTGAACATGATGGATAATGGGTGCAGAGAGAAAATATGGTGGGAAATAGTATTGTCTCTTTAATTAGTTTCACATCAATACAAGTACACACAGACATGTCTTCATGGACATAATTCCCACATAAGAACTGTAGAGCTATAGAGGAAGAATATTACAGCTTTAAATGGCACTGACTTATAATAAATTAGATATAAAAATTAGGAGCCCTGACAAATGTATATGCCAGACTTATTTAAGGACTTGGTGTTCTTACAGAAAACAGTTTCAAGCGGTAAGGCAATATGATTAGGAAAGCTTTTTGTAAGAAACTGGTCTTTTCAGAGCAATGATTTGGAAAGGTATGTGTCAGGAAGCTGAGACACAATCATACATGAACTTCAGTGAGAAGACAGTCCTTTGTTGATTTTCTGATTAAAATATATGCTAATGGTTTTCAGTGATTTTTTTTTCTCTTTTCCCCTGTGAATTGTGGCAATGTTGGAATATTTCCAGAAAAATATTGAATTGGTTGATTGCCCTTCCCTTCCCTTCCCTTCCCTTCCCTTCCCTTCCCGTTTTATTGCTATGCTTCAACCTTACACTTAAGGGTAGCATCATGTCAGTCATCTTGCTCTCAAAAATAAATAAGGTAAATGCCATATTTATCCTCATTCTTCCTGTGGCAATGTTCCATTCTCTGTTTTCACTGGGAAAAAATGCCACTTTTTGGAGAATGGCACTGTTTTGGAAGATTTGGATTTGGGCAAGGGACAGCATCATCTTGAATGACCCAGTGAGGTTTTAAGCAATGACTTGAGTAGATATGCCTACATTTACATGCATCTGTAATTTTAGAAAGCCACAAAGGATGCAAAAAACTGCTCAATGGCTATTTCAAGACTCGTAAATAAAAGAGCTAAAGCCTGTTCTTCAGCTCTGAGGACAAGCAGTATGTCACAGATCACCTCCATGCGGCTAGACTGTCTTTCCCAAAATCAAGATGACTGCTGTCCTGCAGTTTGGGAACTGTCCCCATAGTCCTAGGTAACCCCCTAACTGTGACATGGTGTGCTCTATGACAGCAAGAGTTTGCTTGAAACTGACAAGGACTGTGCTGCTAAACATACTGGATGTGTCTCATTCCTGTTTAGTTTATGAAGTTGGATGAACCTTTCATTTTGTGTGGTACAAGGACAGCATAAGAAGGCACACTACATACTGGGCAATGAGCTATGTATGTTACTGTAGTTTTCTGCCTGCTATGCTGAATCAACAGTATGAACCCCTAATATTAATCATGGATACCCAGAACTCAAACTCTGTGGATGCTAACTCAACTGGAGACCGGGCCCAAAAGGGACACGAGGACACAGGGTAAGACAAGCATGATTGACTCTAGGACACCACATGTGTTTGAAAAGTTCTGATGAGAAAACATCATCATAGCTGGAGAATTAAAGCTAATATGATTAATATGCACTGTCTGATCATTCTGTGTGTCTGGACAGGTCTAATTACAATAGTCACTGTTAAAAAACAGTTTTTGTTTTTCTTTAGCCACGTACATGCATGCAACCTGGGTGCATTAACTTGGTAGGAGGCTTCAGTGAATGAAAAATAGAGAATAGCAGTCAGATAGCTATCTATCTTCTGTATATATATTTTGTTTGTTTGTTTTAAAACGGGAAAATATGATTCCATTTTAGTCATTGAGGTGGTTTTGGTAATCTAATTGTATTCTTTCGCGGAGTGCGAATAGCACTTTTTCAGAGGTATCCCTTATTCCTCAGTTTCCCTATTTTATGTTATAAAAGACACCAGTATTAACAACATGCATTGCTGATGTTCCTATGTACTCAAGGCTTCTAAAATATTGTCTGTTAAAATTCTTATTTAAAAAAGGGGGTTTTTGTGCATAAGTGCACATGCATGTTGATATACAAACACCCCATACATCTGCTTCCTTCCTTCCCTCCCTCCTTCCTTCCTTCCTGCCTTTCTTTCTTCCTTCAGACATAAATGCTTGCATATTGCTCTCCTGTCTTGCCATTCAGCAGGGACATCAATCATTTTGAAACTGAAGATATTTTCAGGAAAATCCTCAGGTCTTTTCATATCAAAAGAAGCTTGATTTAATCAGAAATTTGAAAACTTCTTTTACCTGTCCATGGAGTCTATGAATTCGACTGCCCTTATGTTGTCACTGTAAAATAAAAGCAAAAATACATACGTTTGTGGAAGAAGACACTCCTTCAGTTTAGCTTTTTTATTGATAAAGCAGCTTGAATGGCACAGCATAGCTTCAGATACTGAGGACACATAGACATGAGAAGTATATTGTTAATTTTATCATTTCAGAGAGAACCAGACCTGGAATTCACAGAGTTCCATGTTGGTAATGCAACAGAGAATTTGGCTAGGCTTGGCCCCTGTGTCTGCTTGGAGCAACCTCAAAATACTCAGGACTTCATCTCTGAAGCTAGCTGAGGGATGATACTCAGCCCAAAGCAAACAGGGTGTTTGTTCCTTTTGTATTTTTCTTCTGCATGTGTTAGAGTCAAATGAGGCAGGCTCAGGAGCTTTATAAGCTTGGTGACATGGTATGGCTCTTAAGTTTATCTCAGATCATATTTATACAAGCATGCTTGCATCCAGCAAACATTTTAAATTCGTAGCCTGGTTGAAAAGACAGAGGGTCTGCTTCTGTAGAGGTGCATGATACTCTGGCTATACCATAGGTCACCTAACTCAACCCTTATATGTAGTTTCTAGAAATACCTCCATTATTGATCTTTACGTTGGTTTCTTCTTTTCTGACTGCACTCTTCCTGAAGTGAGATACTTTTCCAAACTACCATAAAGTTCCTCAGAAAAATACTTATAGAACCTTTAAAATAAAGTCAAACCAGGAATCTGTGCGACTAACTAGTGTTTCTCCCGCTTGTGTTGTACATTATTGCCTTTTTGTTCTGTCCCTGTTGTGTTTCCAGACTCGAAATTCCTGGAGTGAAAAAACCTGGTTTTTTGGTTGTTTTTTCTGTCTGTGAAGAAAAAAAAAAAAAAAAAAAAAAAAAA
>NW_020799091.1:39519451-39558420 GCF_003259725.1 Athene cunicularia | reverse complement strand
GAAAAAAAAAAAAAAAAAAAAAAAAAAGTAGCTTATGGTGAGCAACGATAAGTAATAATATCCACTGATCTGCTGATTTGGAAAAAAACCCTGCTGTGATTCCAGATTTGGGCAGACTGGTATTACGCTAGATTGAAATCCTCCCTCCTGATCATTTAATTTCTGGGATAACACAAGATTTAATAAAAGTGTTATTCTTATTGCATTGAAGCCATTTCAGACTCTCAGTGACTGCTGTGTGAACAGGATCAGCTTTTCCGCATGCAGTAATGTACGACTCCTACAGCACTTTTTTTTTTTTTTTTTTTTTTTAAAAAAAGTTTACCTCTCTGATAAAACCAAAATTGAATTCATTGTCCTGGTTGTTTTCTGAGAAAGTAGTGTGATAAGTCATGACTGTTACTGAAAGTCTATTTAAAAGCCAATGACTATCAAGTTTTTTAATATCTCAGTTATCAGAGAATTTCTAGGTTGATGAAGAAAAAAAGGCTACATGCTGCTCTCCTTTAGTCAATTAAGAACTTTGCATTGATTTTGAGGGAAGCAAGATGAAGGCCCAAGGACTGTATCTTGGTTGTACACTCTAGTTGTCAATGGTAAATAATGACTTCTTTCATGGCAGGTACTAAAGATTATTTTTCCCATTTTATAAGTCACAAAAATCAAAGCTGGAAGGTTAAATGCCTTGTGTTCAGTCACAGGTAGAGAACATGGAAGCACTAAGAAGCTCAGGGAGCTCTTGATGGTCAACTCTGAACTGAATCTTCCAGAAATTCGGCAGATAAATTAGGCAGATGAGAAAGGAGGCATATACTGACCGAAAGGCCAGGGAAATGCACTGAGATTCTTAGTAGATCAAGTAAAGCATGGGCTAAAAAAAGGCCAAGAAACTTTTCCATGTGTTGAAGCAGCAGTATATACTGTTTCTAAGGAAGGTGTGGAGGAGCCCCTCCAAAGCCAGGACTTTAAGGGTGTGGGAGCCGTGGCTGGGGATCTTGCTCTTCAGCTTCACCACTTAATGAGGTTTGACAAGGTTATGCATTGCCTTACTGGCACAGTGGGAAGTAAAGATGCGATGTGCAGATACAGAATCACCAAGTGACCCTGCCTGTCTGGTACACTGTGTTTAGGGGCGCTGAGACTGATTTAGCCAGGCTTCTCCAGATGACAAACTAAGAGAAGGAGCTGAATGAGCAGGCTAGTGGCCCTTTTAACCTTAGCACATGAAACCTTTTCCAGAAGGCTTCCCAATGAAAAAGAAAATTTCTTTAGTACTAAATCATGTAACCAGCAGGATGCACAGCACAAGGAAGTGGATTTTGTTAGCATTTTGCCTAGAAGAGTTCTGCTGTCTAGAGTTTCTGCAGAAGGGAAATGAGGAAGAAAATAACAGCTATAGGAGATACAAGTTGCACAAGCTAAACTGATGTATTTCAGATTTTCTTTCATGAGGGTTCTAGTTTACAGTAAAAATTATCTATCATGTTAAAATAGATGGTAAGGATTCCTTATACAGAGCTAGAAAGAACATAGTGGGTTTGCCATGTATTCCCCACAACATGTGTAGCATTCCTGTTACCTAGGAGAAGAAGGCAGGTACAACAGGTGTAGAAATTTGAAGGACACGAGAAATATCTGTAATTGGTCCCTAACTGTCTGTGAAAAGAGGTGTTTCAAACAAGAAAAATGATTTTGTTAGGCAGTGGTTTTGCATTTTCATTAATGGATAAAAGGAGAAAAAAACCCTCAGAAATTACAATTCTTTTGCAAAAAAATAATCCGAATGTGCATCCATCAGCCATAAAGGAGTGTGATATGCATTTTGTATCTATATCTATATCCATGTATAACTATTTATAAATTCTCAGTATCACTGAGAGCTACTGGGCTGCTGAGGACTTATGTTAAAAAGATAGACTTGCATTTAAATGCTGATCTCAACTTTCCACTAGGGACCACTAAAAAGTCTTTCAGTAGAAAAGGCTGGGATCAGCAAAACATGAAATCATTATAGCTGCAGACTTCCTAGACCTGCTTTGTATTAAGCTTTTGAAAGGGACATTTGTTTAAGGATAAGATAGTTTTATCTTGTCTTGACTGCTTAATCTTCTGCTATGGCAGAAACCCTGTGCTCTCACATCAAGGTCTCTGAACAGGGACCGAGGGACACACCTGTTCACCCCCTCCAAACTGACACCCAACATATCCTGCTGCAATCTGACCCTTACTGGATGTATGTACTAGGAAACCTTGAAGTTTTTGTCTTGATTCCATCATTGTTTACATCATCATTTATAAAAGCAGACCTGTGTTAAGATGTAACATGGATTTAACACAGGTGAGGGGGCAGCCAGGTGAGAATTTACCTAGGTGAGAGCCCTAGGGGATATGCCAGCTTTTTCCTTTTTCACTTCCTTTACTACAAGCAAAGTGAAGTAATACTTCCATTGTCATGGAATGAGTATGAGTTTTTCAACTTGTCAGGGTCTTTTTGAATTCCATCGTAAATTTTGTCGTACAAGGATGTATTTTCCCGTGGCAGCTGAGCACCAGGGTGACCTGCTATTAAATATCTGAGTACATAGCTCCAGAGAGGAAGGAACATCTGCCTGCCCTAGATTCAGTTATGGGAAAAAAAGAAAGTACCCACTTTTATGGTAGATACTTTTTTTTTTATTTGCACAATCTGAAGCGTCACTGAGGAATTACATGGGAGCATAAAAGGAATCCTATAGCAATGCAATCCTGTGGAAATTTGGATGGAGAATTGTAGACCATCTGGGTTTTACCTGTGAGCTGATCTATCCTCCAGCTGCACTCAGGTAGGTCATTGGGGTGATTTGAAGACCTGGGTGTTCCCTATAGTCTGCAACCAACAGAAGATAGAGACAATGCTATGAAGAGACAGTGGGTAACGTGATTTGCATTAGGATTTGCAGAGATAAAAAACATTCAGAAAGGTGATACTATGAAAGTGAATACTGTTTAGGGTAACTTTTTTTTTGCCCCCCAGCATGTATTTTTACAGTTAAAGAAACTTTGTCCTGACTTCTTGCTGCACATCCCTTTCTCCTGGCAAGAGATACGTTCTTATTCTTTTCTCACTTCATGATTCTTGAAGAGGTAGCACATTCCATGGCACTTTTTTTTTATACTTTACTATTTACCTTAGGTATTAAGTTCCTTAAAACAGGGGTTTCCTCTGTGTAGCTTACCAAATTCAGCCATCTGATACTAAAAAAAAATAAAATAAAAAAAAAAAATAGTTAAAAACCATAATAATCACTGTGACTTCATAAGCAAGCTGATTCTTGCTCCATTCTTCTACAGTAAGAGTGGATGAACTTCTGAAGTAAAAACTGTGAATAAGAATGGCCAATATACTAAAGAGGGTGCTAAAATAGGTTCTGTGTACATGGAAATCACAGACCTCAAAGAATCAGTTATAATAGCCATATACGAGGTCTTTGATTTGTTCATATACAAAACAAGACTAGAAATTCAACATGTTGAGAGGGTCAGAGCTGAACTTAAGTTCAGCTGCCTGTTTAATAACTGCGTGTATTAAAAATAGCAGCATAGAATTTGAATGTTTAAGCTACTCAGTGAAGCACGCCATGTAACTGAATCTATAATTTGGCATCTGAGATATAGAAACTGTTCTCACTAGAAGATTTGCTTATAATCTGATGATAAATGGCATAAGAACTGTCTTTTCCTAGAAATGAAGGGTGGTCAAGAAACCAAGCTTTGAAATCCTTATTCTCTTCCCCTTTTTTACAATAACTATGAGTACGCTGAAATCCTCATATACCTTATGAATGTTGAACAGGAACACTATGACAGAAAGTGTACTGCTTGGTAATCCAAATGCTTATAGGTAGGTCACATCTCCTGAGCTGCTGAATTTTAGCTCTGTGTAGGTGGAATGTAACAAAACAATGTCCACGTAGTTTGTGCACTAGTGTATAATTAGCCAAGTACTTAAGCTTTCCTTTTTATTTTTGATCATTTACATGTGATAGGTGATGCTCTGTACAGAAAAATGAGACAAAGTGCTCTCTACAATTCTTTCAGAGTATTTCCATTTATAGAGATGTCAGAGAGCTTTTTTGTTATAATTCTGAGGAACAAGAATGTCTGAGCTTCTCAACTGATAACATCTCGTACATGCAAATCTAACACAAAAGAATCTATTTACAGCTTGACTTCACAGCAGATTGCTACCATATTAGCAAACACCTTTAAGTAGTTTGAAAGAGTGATGATTTGTTATGTCCTTTGGGCTGTGTATCTTGTATATGGTGGCTTTCTCCTCTCTCTTTTAATGATGTCCCCATCATCACTGTCACCAACACCAGAAAAAAGAAGCCTGTAATAGTTGCTCTCCATGCTCCCCATGTTGATGGATAATAGAAACAGAAATCATTTAAGGTGTGGCATGGAAACTAACTACTTCAGTCTACCTGTGGTTGTCTTTAAGTTTTTACAGATGGCTGGAACACAACCCATATAATCTTAATTCAAATTAGAATTTCAATGTGAATATGACTGAGTATGAATAGATTATGTAATTGAATACATCAGAATAAATTAGTAAGAAAATTGTTTTGAAAAGATTTTTTAAAACAAATTTCTGTTTAGCTGTCTCTTCTATACATATATTATCAATTTAATATTGGATCAATTCAATTTCTGCTGTGTAGGTAAAAATTTATGTGCATTAATTAGCTTACAGACAACAATAAAAGGAAAGCTGAATGAGCATTAAGACCATTTACAATCTTATGCATAGGAGTGGTTATTTTGGGTCAAGGATATAGTGAAGGAGAGAGCAAGCAAGGACAAAAAAAAGTGCTTGCTCACTGATCCTATGTTATGCCTGTTCTAAATTTGGCTGTTTTCAGGGAATTCAATCCTAGCACATTCAAAAGCAGTGCTGAATGAACAAAAGCATGTCTTGGAAAAGGGGACCATATTCTTAGTTGATCTAAGTTATCATGGCTGCCCTGACATCAGTTAAGCTACTGGTTGCAATATACAATCTTCTAGAACACCCACACACATACATACATATACGTATTGTATATACATTATCTTTATGCTAATATATTTTTATTAATGGAGGGGAAGAAGAGGGAATTGGATAAAAGTTTGCACTTGTAATGGCCATGGAGAGGAAACCTACTCAATAGTGACACAAAAATATTTTTATATTTAAATATAGCCTTAGAAATGGGAAAATAAATGTTAAATGTTTCATAATAAAGTTGTAACCTGGTAAAAAATTCACAGTGAAATAGAAGGAAGATTACTTTTAGGACTCCACTCATAACTAGTGTGAACTGCTTCCAAGGAGTCCAAAACAATATGTTGTGAGGAATTCCTTGGTGTTAAGTCTACCTTAGCTAAAACCAATGCCTGTCATTGAAGTCTTCTTACTCTTAACGATATAAAAATGGCAGTACAAAGAAAAAGCAAAATAATTGAAGAAAAATATGTATCATGAATTATATCATCATCATCCTTCACATGATCATTATCCTTCATGTGATGATGATGTGTGTTTCCTTGTGTACCACCATTATTCCACTGTTATTATGACACAGTTGCGGCTTGATGGTTAATACTGAGAAGGCCCAAATAAGAATATAACATGATTGCAATACTGTAGTGTTGTGGTGCTGAGAATATAACACAATGCATGACTAAAATAAATTTATATAGCAAAACTGCTATAATTTTGAAGTTCTAGGACTGATTCCTGTCAAATGAATACATTGCCATTGCAGTGGTGGGATACTTGTTGTTTTATTGGTCAGTCATACCATTTAGGAGCCTTAGTCTTGGAGCTGGATTCTTTTCCTTTAGATGTTATCCAAGCAGTATTAAGGCAACACCTGAAGTGCTGTATCCAGTTCTGGATTCCTTAGTACAAGAGAGGCATGGACAGAGCATCCAGTGAAGGACCACTAAGATGATGAGAGGACTTGAGCGTCTCTCTTATGAGGAAAGGATGAGAGCTTGGCGAAAAGAAGGCTCAGGGGAAATCATACTAATGTATATAAATCCCTAACGGTAAGGTGCTGAGAGGAGGGAGACAGGCTCTTTTCAGTGGTATGCAGTGAAAGAACAAGAGGCAGTGGTCACAAACTGAAATACAGGAGGTTCCTTCTGAACATGAGGAAACACTTTTTCACTATGAGGATGACCAAGCACTGGAACAGGTTTCCCAGGGAGTTGAGAGTCTCCATCCTTGGAGATATTCAGAAGTCATCTGGACATGGTCCTGGGCAACCATCGCTAGGCGTCCCTATGTGAGCACAGGGGTTGGACAAAATGACCTCCAGACATCCCTTCCAACCTCAACTGTTCTGTGATTCTGTGAAACAGGGCTGCTAACTGGTAAATTTTTGAAGGCTCAGGGCTGCTTTATGGTGCTGGATCCTGCCACAGTATGAAATATGAGGGCTATTTTAGTCATCCGTCTGAATTTATTTATTAGAAGACTTTTTACAAATCAAGGAAAATACATTATTTTCTTATGCTAATGTGGGAATTAGTCTCATAACACTTTATGTGTAGTGGAAATTATATTTATGCAAATAGAAGTGTAAAGGATATAGCCATGCTAACATGCTAATTACTCTTATGGTAGAAGAAACAAATCAGATGAAAATGAAAGCTAAAATTAGAGACTTCACATGAATGACATACATTGCAAGATGAGGTGGAGCCAGTGTTTCTAAGAATGATGTGAACTAGAGAGAACTGGAATTGAAGTTAGCTTGTGCTTGGATTTGTACCTTACGATTCCTCTTTAATTAATAGGTCTGTCTTCAGTAGATGATGCCACTGAGACCTTTCTGTGGTAATAAGAAGATATAAAAACATTATGTCCTGGGAAATATTGGTCGTATTTGTGAGATTTTATTTCTTTTCCCCCCAATACTTCTACCCATGAAGTACCTTAAATTACAAAGTATTAAGAGTAGGATGGAAAGAGCAATCAGAAGAAGAAAAGCTTGTGTGAGAAGCCGACATTACAGCTTTTTCAGGTATCTCTTGACGAGACTGAATATGGAAGGGAAGAGCAGGTGTTCATCTGAAATAAGGTCACCAACGAAGAGAATACCAGACACAGTTTTACTAAAATTGGGTCTGACTCATTCTGGAGCAGTATGAAACATTTTTTCTCAAAGAGACCAGTTCTCAAAAGGATTTTTCTCTGAAGAGCTGGTTGGTCAGTCTGCTTTTAGAACATCATATGAAGGGATGAGGAGTTGAGAAGTGCTGTCATTAAGCCATTCAAGTTTTCATTATAAAACCTTTGCTCTTCCTGTCTTCATGGGAGTAGTGAAGGTTTTGTAGCATGATAAAATGATGCTCAAGTATTTTGTCTTTTCAGTTCTATTATATTCTGTTCTGCCACTCTTCAATCTATTGTATGCCTACAGAGAATTATAAATGTATCAGAATATAGTTTGCCGTATATCATTGTCAAAATAAAATGCAGCTGCGATTAGTACAATAAATGTTGAAAGCACTGAAACTCAGTAAATAACACCAAATCTTTAACAAAATTCCAAATTAAGACTTTCTAGTTGTTTACAAAATGTAACCCTGTGTTTATTGTCATACACAAGCATGACACTGAACAATTTTTAACATGGACAGACCTTAATGATTAGAGTTTTGACAAAGAAGGATATATTAGGCTGCCTTTTAAAAGATAATTTCTTCTCTGTGCCTGTCTGAAAAGAATGGCTATTAATCAGTCAGACATTGTTAGCAACCTAAAGATTGAATTAAGTTAGGGAACAGAAAATACACTAGAGTATGGGAGGTAAAAGAGTATGGACACCTTGAGGTACAGATAAAATTGATTAGGAGGGTTTGGGGGTCCCAACTAAGAAGACCCTTTCTTGTGTGGTCCTCTTTCTGAATTCTTATCATTCATATCTGGTGATGTCCGTTGCCAGCCAGCTTCTCATTCTTAATCCTTGTTCTCATTAAAGTCCTTCATGATTATTAAATTAGTTTTCTTGGTTTATCCTAGCCTAGTTAAGCTCAAATAGCTGTTTCTCATGTTGACCTAGACCATTATTTATCTCTTGTGCTCACATACTTAATTTTTTTAATTTGTCTTCCCTTTCAGAATAACTGACTAATGCTTATTTAGCAGAGCAAAATCTAATGGAGCATTTCAAAGTAAGGTTGATAGCCTTTTTTTTTTTTTTCCTCCATTTTGGCAATATCAGATGTGTGAAACAGCTCTTTAAAAATCTTGGTGATATGGATGATATCACCTTTACTAACATTACTTCTAGCTACTTGTTTTATTACTTGTTTCAAAATGGAAAAAGACCTCCTTTGAAAAACTTCAAAACTGGAACAGTAAAGATGGAAGGGAATCCATGTCTCTGCATTACTCTGCAAATCCTAATTCTTAAAAAAGCAAAATACTAACTCCTTTTACATCTTGACATATTTTACATTGAGACCACTTTTACATTTCAATTTTCATTGATTCACATTTCACCCTCAATTCTGATGTTTTTTAAATCATGTAAATTAGATACTAATATGGTTATGCTATATCCATGAATATTTTTAGTTCTGTTGCTGCATGTTCAGTTACTGATAAATTATAGAGAGCATCCCAAGTATGATGTGTTTTACTTCTGATTAGAAAATGCAGCTCTATGTTTCACATTCAGATGAGATTAATATCTGTATGCCGTGCTAGAGAATTTTCTTTCTAGCATATTGAAGAAATTTGTTGAGTTGATGTTAAAGTCATTCATAAAGTTGGTGATGAGATTTCTGATGATATCCATATATAAGATTAACTTGCTTTATAAAATATAAGGAACTGTTCTTATGAAAAATGACAGTCCATTTCTAGCTATTAAAATACCTAAATGTTCTGTCTTAATTAAAATTCTTAAACTATTACTACCTTAGCTGATAATTAGTAAAATTCTGTATCAATTCCATTATCTATGTGAACCGACAAATGGCAAACCAACAATTCATTACTTGCTTTTCAGCATACATAAATGGAAAAGGTGGGATGATATAACATTTGACTCTATTTGCATTTGTCTTTGAGATGGTTGACTCAGAAGATGAAACTGGATTTGTCAAAAATCTTTTGTCTCACATGGAATTCACTGAGAGCATAAAAATAATTTTAATTTGAACCAAAGGTAAAATCCTAATCCATTGCAATAAATTATAAAGCTGTTTTGGCTTTATAGGTGACCACTAATTTATCCTGCTTGTCTATAGAAAAAAAGTCTGAGAACCATGAATGTAAATGCTCCTAATTCATTTACATTTTGATGACAACTTAATCTGAAGTAATCTCGTGGTCCATATTATTTTCTTCACATACATATTTTGTACTTTGACATTCCTCTTAAATCTCTCTGTTTTTAGGAGTGGATCTTTGTGGCTTGAGATATTTTCCTAATAATCTCAATGATTTTTATTATGAAATATGTAGTTCGAGCATGACTTAGCTTCTTTATTTTTTCTATTTATCTTTGCCTGTGTATTTCAGTCAGTCATGTCCTCATCCTGGCTTCTCTGTCAAGTCTATGGACTTTGGTTTCTATCAGGAGATATGGTCTGTTAAGTTAGAAAAAGCATTCAGCTGTATGCCAAAAGTGGTGGTTATTATTTAGAATTAACAACGTTGGAAATGCAGTGCTTGTTTTTTTCAGTACTTATTTTGGTTCCATTTGAAGGCACTGGGCCAAAATCAGGAACAATATGAAAAGCTATAATTCTATTGATGTCGATATATCCAATCCTCTAACTATGAGACTAGACTGGCCCATTGCCTATACATTTTAACTTTCAGAGGATCTGATCCCAGAGCAATGGACATAGAAAGCATTTGCCTGTCAGTCTTTTTCAATTACTTGACAGTCAGTATGGTATATTCCTCTATTATTGTAATTATAGTTCTCAAGGGATAGTCAAGACACAGAGCTTTCCTTTCAGACAATGGTTGTTGCCTCAGGGGAGAACAATAAACATGCAGATATTCTTAGACAGCCACTGACACTCACAATAGCTTTTCCTAGATGTATAGGATCATAATGCTGAGGAATTGTATGGTTTGTTATAAGGATTTTTTTATATAGTTGCCAGCAGCCTCAAACTCCAAACTAGTCCAAAGACTGTATTCATTTATTAAACTTCATCTAAGCTAGTATCAATAGCCCATTGAAATGGTAAAGAGAGTTACATAATAAGTTCACAAATCTGCATACATTGCACAATTAATTTCAAAGTTAGCCGTATCTGCCTGTCATTTCTCTTTAAATAAACACTTTTAGATTGGTAGGTCTAGACTGAAGGTGAGAAATGGAATTTGCTGAGGGTTCCCTTCTCCTGGGTCAGAACTCGCCCCCATGCTGGGAAGAGCGTAGGCAAAGCCGTGCAAATACTGATGGTCCTCTGGTGCCTTTCTACATTCTCCCTGAAGATCAGCCAAATTTTCTCATAATTGACTAGGAGCAAATACTGGAACATCTTAGCACAAAGAATTATGGGCTCTGTCCTCATCAAATACAGCTGAGTACAGAAACAAAAGACTCGGCTATTAATGGAATCGCTTTGCTATAGGATGCTCGCATGTGGGCAAGGTGGGCCTGGACGCTCAGTCTCGGATGCCAGTCTGTCAGCTCACTGGCTACTGCAGATAAGACCTTAGTGCCAGAATGAGCTGCCCTCTCCCCCTCCCTCTGCATGTGACAGTGTGACCTGGCTACAGGAATCAGAGATAGAAATGGAAATGGTCTGTCATTCCTTGTCATAGGCAACTGCTGTTCAGAAAGGAGAAAAAAGGGTTCTAAAGTGGAGGCAAAAGTGCATTCCTATTATAAATGTCATTTATTTAAATACATGATCACTGAAAGGGTATTTTATTCATTTTCTTGCTTTTGAAAAATTAAAGGAAAATATGTCTGAGAGTTTCACCTCAATGATCACAGTACAGAAGGCGAGGAAACAGAGGTCAGCTGTTAGTTGTCGGTTTTCCCATTACATTATACATCAGAAAATGAAGCTCTCTGTGATTTACCCTTTGTGCTGTTTATTGCTTTCATCCAGTTTTGGAAATTTCATTTTTTAAAAATTAGTGTTAAAACGACAGAATCCTTAATTCTGTCAGAATGTAAGTAAATTATCACAATTCATAATGAAATGGTTATGAAGGTACCTTGAGTACTGTTGCTAAGCCATTCTTTCAGGCACCAATGTGCAATAGATTCTTCATCCAGTACATTTTGCTTAAGGTCTTTGTTCTTTTAATAAAGATAAGAATCCGAGGGGCTGCATTGTCTTCGGTGGAAATGACTAAATGGATGACAACATTTTTCAAAGTTGTGTTTGAATAGGTTTGGACTCCTTTCACAGGAGTCTACACCTTTCCCATTCACAGAATTCCCAAACAAGCAGTGATCCTTGTAACTTTAACTCCTTAAAAATACTTGAATGACTCTGTTTTCAGGTTTGTCCTAAGATTTTACTGCGATCAGCCAAGCTTCTCTGTGGCTAGAGCGAAGGAAGAGTGAAACGTGTCTTGCATCTTTTCTTTGAAGCAGTACATCTTCCTCTTCATGTGACATTATGTGTGTCTTTGTGTTCAGGGCAGAAATGGTTTGAGGATGAATGCATGCTGGCAAAGGAAAGAGGGATTGTCTGGAGGCCTTACGTGGCTTACATTTATAAAAATGATGACAAAAATCAGGACAGATGTAAAAAACCAGACGAGTAATTGCTCCACTCACTCCTTGTGTAGATACCTATGAATGAAAAGGTGGAGGATAAGGTTTTGAATATTCACTATTGCAATTCTTCCACTGTAAACTCTCATCTGTGGGTTGTCCACTGTTCTGCTGAAGCAAAAGAGGAAAAGGAAGGAGATAAATTGAGAGGTCTGCTGTGAAAAAAATAATGAGCATAATATAGTTCTTCAAATGTAGATATATAGAGCTGCATTAAATATCCTTGTTTGAAAGATGAGCTTTTAAACAGGTGAGGTTATTGTGGTCCACAGTTGAAAGGCAAGGAAGATTAAATTGGGCTTCCTAAAAGAAATATAAATATCTGTCATAAAAATTCATCTGCCTTGTCTAAACACAGAAGATAAAATTAACTCAGTCGTGACTATCAGAAACATAGTAGATGGATTTATGATTTATTCTTAATTTGTGACATATTTTTAACTGCTGAGGACAGGTTTTTAGTTTATAAGAGCATAATAACTTTGCATCCCAAGATCTCACGTCCACATCAGGTAAGTCACTAGAGGATATATATGTATATATATATATATATATATATATATATATATATATATATATATATGCTGTGGGAAAGTCACAAGGCTTATTAAAGTCACTGTTTATGAATTGGTCAGAGTAACCAGATGAACATCTCATTCTCTTTAAATGAAGGAGACTGGCAGTTGCTTTTTTTTTTTTTTTTTAACTGTATATGCCTTCAAAGTTCGTGTGCCTTATTGATCATAAATATTTTAAGTCCCATTTCAGAAGTTAAATCCTTAGAATCACTCCACTTCCTTGCTATCTGGGGCAGATGAGTGCTGGCTGACAGAAAAATTGAGAACAAAAGCAGAAGTTTCTCAGAATTATTTTTTTAAGTATTTATGAACTTCCATGGAACTAAAATACTAAGAATTTGCACTAAGTGCATCCTTTATTTTTGAGTATCAATTTAAAATACCTGATAAGAAAAATTAAAACAAATCTTTTCAGATCAATAGAATTTTGAAATTTCAGGAGATGTTAGATTAAAATTAAAGTTTGAAATGTTATGTTGAATGCATATACTTTAGATAACACCAGAACTAAAAGTATTTGGCCAGTCCCTTGACTTGAAGTTTGGATTTGTTGCGTTCAGTTGCACCTCTCCTTCATGGATTATTGAATAGTTTCAGTGCTGTAAGGCTCTATTTTTCCCCACCTCTCTCCTCTAAACTGTGCTCTTGGACCAGTTTTAGTAAGTGTGCTAACTTCTTTAGTTAGCACACTTTAAGCTACTTTAGGAAGTAACTAACTTCCTTCACTTCAGTGCAAATAAAATAAAGTGCTGGAGCCATTCTTCCCCCAAGTCTATAGCTGTGTAACTGCATGCTGCCTTATCTGATTGTACATACTGCTTTATCCAGAAAATACCTGCTTTATATGCTTATCTTCTCAAATACCTTTCTGTTTTGTCTTCCTGAGTCTTAAGCCACATATATTTTTTTCTTTCTCAGAAACCATCTCCCATAGAGAAATAGTTTCTTTAAGGGTTGCCCCTTTCAAGGTGACCTACTGATGACTCAGCAACTTTAATTTGTCTTTACCTTCCTTGAGCAAAGCAGAGATCACAAATCAGTAGTCTTCTGGCAAGAAAAACAAACAGTGACAACCTCAAGTACTCCAGACTTCTCAGAAAACATTTGGTGTATAAAAATAACCAAGTTCATATTTATTTTGTTTGCCTTTTGTTTTTAGAACATTTTGAGTCCACCTGGGTGGTATTTTCAAACTCATCCCTGCAACTAGGGAGCTGCATATATATTTTATTTACAAGCCACACGTTCTTCTCCCTTGAAAAACACATGTATTCTTACGACTAAGAGTCAATAAACACAGAAGAGACTACAAAATATATGATCAATCCTGAAAGCTGATCCAAAGAAAATTTGAAATGTGCAACTTCCCTTGGCCTGACTATTCCTTTTGTTTACTGAAGAGCGAGAAAAAAGAGAAGGGCATATTTGCAGTCCTTTACTCAGTCATTTTATTCTCACTTGTGCTCCAGCAAAGGTGAGGCAAAGGACGATTTATCACAACAAATAATCTGTTGCTACAACAGGAAGCTTGACTTCGTTCAATCCGTCTCATATACAAAACAAAAATTGAAGTTCCCCTGTGCAGATATTGTTCATCCTCATTGTATGAGTCTTTTTTTTTTTCCACTGGAGATGATGTGACTTCAGAACTGAGCCTGAAATACATAAAGCCATTGTGAGTCAGGATAGTGTTATAGAGGACCACAATACACTTATGTTAAATGAAAGAAACGTGTATATAAAAAAAGAGTGTTTACTATCCCACTGCAGGTACAACTCAAGCTGAGTTACAGTAATGCTACCTCTGCCATTGCAGAATGGGGAGGGATACAACACAACACTTCAGAAAAGCAAAATTTGAAATGTCTTAGCAAAGACTGTGAAAGCCAGCTTGCATAACAGGATGGAAATGTACAGACATTTCAAGGTGTGCAGCCCTCTAGTGTTTTAATATCAAATGCTGTGAATAGTGGGACCCAACTGTTTTTCTCCAGCTAAGGGAGAATTCTGCTGTGCCAAACAACTCCTGCATTTTCGTTATTAACTGAAGTGTAGCAGTGAAGAGATCCTATTCAAGTAAATTACTGATGCATCACCTGCTTGCATGTATGTTACTTATACAGACTATGCCACAAGTTCCAGCAGCTTTTATAATCAGTGCAGCAGCTCCCTGAAGAAAGCATACTTTGTGGAGACAGATTTTGTCATTTATTCTGTCAGTTCCATAGTTGCCAGATATGGTATATCACAGAAGATCTCTTTATATTAAGGTGCTTTCCTATAATCCTGAATTTCATTGAAAGCAATAGAATTGTGCTCTTTTACTTTCAATATGAATTTGACCCATTGATCTAATTTGGTCCATTCTATTTCAGCAGCCACTCCAT
The DNA here is from genome assembly GCF_003259725.1 of Athene cunicularia. Lineage (NCBI taxonomy): Eukaryota > Metazoa > Chordata > Aves > Strigiformes > Strigidae > Athene > Athene cunicularia. Next base: position 39,543,651 of record NW_020799091.1, on the reverse strand, counting down.
ATACCAACTTTCTAAGGCAAAATGTTTCCGTAGAGGTGTCTGTGCACACATTATGGAAACTTAACTTAAATAAACCTCCAACAATAACAAAAAAAACCCACCAATATCACAAACGCCACACAATACAGAATTTTATCTATGTAAAAAAATACAAGATGAAAGCAGTAAAACATTTAAGGAGACTGACAGGAAGTTTAAGGAGAGTGGAAAGGACACATTCTCAGGGTAGAGCCTGTGACTCTGAATGTAGTATTATATACATTGTATTCAGTTAAAGTAATATGTGCTTTAAATAAACCTGAACTGAAAAATAAACAAAAGAGTATTTCTAGGTATCAAATTAGAGAATTATAATTTAATGCAAATTTACAAATGAAAAATAAGTGTAATTATCTAAATACACAGACACAGATAATAATCTTCTGTGTTTAAAAAATTTATTTGGAATCTTTGGCTTTGTAGAACAAATTGAGTTCCTAATTTTGAAATATTTTTACTTATAGTAGCAAAGTGGTTCACCCATAGCCACTGTGTTATTCTCATAAGGCACAGTAATGGGATATATAAGAAGGTATACATGAAAAAGACTTGATAAACTAATACACTAAGACTGCTTTGTTTCTGACATTTATTTGTAAATCTGTGGTTGAAAAACATTTTATACATCGTAATACTGTGAATGAAAAAGAGATGCTGAAGATGCCAGACAGAGAACAATAAATCAGCTTTGATTTTTCTCTAAGTTGAGCTAAGAAACCAATGCCCTCTCAAGTTCCCAAGTGTGTCTGTGTGTGTTGGCTCTGTGTGGGGGGTGTTTTATCTGTGATGCTGGTAACCTAATGGCAAACATCATAAAAGCTGTACCAAAAAAATAAAAATAAAATTGTTGGCAGAGCATATGCAGTCACTCAGAGCAACAGCGGGGATTGTTCTAGAAGTGACAAAGTCTCTCCTGCTATATACTGATTTGTCACTTCCCTTGGGAAATAAATACGTCAATGCATTTGCCACCTTATGTGTAATAAAATACTCTTCCAGGCAAAGAAACAAATAAATGCTCCTCTTCTCCATCCTTCTCCAGATAATAAGCAAAACTGAAGTCAAAGTCACTTTTCGTCTCTCAACAATCCCTCAAATAAGAAGCAGTGTCCTGTAATTTGATGCAGTTAAAAAACTACCCTCCGTTCCTTTTATTCAGGAATATGAAATCTAGGCTTATGGGAGGTGGGTTTTGAGCGAGGGTGGTTTTTTACGTGGGTACGGTTTATTTTGAATCTACGTGCAAAGTAATGAAAAATCAAGAACAGTAAATCTGAAATGGCATGTGACCTGCATATGTGTGTTTGCACCTCTGCATGGTGTGCGCAGTATGTGCAGTCCATTCAACAGGGTGCAGCCACACACTACCAAACAGTGTGTTCATTGAGCACTCACTGAAGAAGAGTTCTCCTCAAATGTCCAGTAAAGCCACAAATTCAGCTTTATATTCTGACATGATCCTCTGTAGTTGAGACTACTGTAGAGCTGGACTGGCAGCACCCTTCGCTTGGTCTAGGCTATTTGTCTCTTGGACTTTATTATTCCAGGCATGGAGGAATGTAAGCAAACATGGTTTGTGGCTTTCTTAGTATTGCCACGTCGAATTTCCATCTGTTTTATTCCTCTACAAGTACACCTATTAGTGTGACCCCAATGAATATACATAACTCTTGAGTTCAGCCTGGTTCTTCAGGTGTGCTTTATGGGAAGTATCCAGCTGTGCTGGAGTGCTTTAGGTTACCTGTTAGTTCAGTTCCATATTGCTCTATTTAATGAAACTTTGGGTGGAATTGGTGCATGCAATTTGAGTAAAACAGTATTGTTTTGTTTTAGTTTCTGGGGGGGTTTGCAGCCATTGGCAGTGCTTGAAAAGTATGTAATAAAAATTGGTCTCAAAAATTGTATTGTCTATAAAACATTTGTTATGAAGGATTAATCTGAGATTCAAAAGCTTCAAAAGGTTTTTTTTTTTAAGACAGTCTTGTATTTTCTTGATCAGAAAAATGTAACTAGCAGCCATTTTGTTGTAGGCTTAGATTTAAAAAAAAAAAAAAAAAAAAAAAAAGGGGGCTGGGAGGGGAGAAAACTGTTCTGTTTAGTGCCAATCATTTATTCTTATGTTTCTGTTATATTCAGGAGATAAATTTTGCCTTTCCAGTTATGACTTGTTATTTGACAGTGTCTTAGTTCAGTGTCGCATCTTGAAAGCTCTACAGTCATTTTAGACCTTTGAAATCTCTTCATGAATACTTAATTCTGCATTTGTAGGAGAAGAGTCTGTGCTGGAGAGATCTGTAGTACCATTCAATCTGTTGCCACTAGCTCTCAGTGCAGATTGTGCAAGGCTGCAGAATAAATTAGTATTATTTTGAAACACCATTTGTCCACTGGAATGTCACCCCTTCAGATCCTCGCATGGAGCATATGAAATAGCACTAGATGAAGACAGTGATGTATGTTCCAGTGTGGTTCTCCCAATTATCGTCATGAAGCCTTCTTGCCTGCATTGATGTTTTGTGAGAAGAACAGAGAACAGCGCTGGTTCCTGAATGTATCTGTGATGGATGGCATTTATTTTCATTTCTTTGTTCCTCTGAAAGGAGAGTGACTGGGTAGGAGGAAGGTAGCTTTGTTTTCTCGTGTAGATCCCAGAGCAGAGGGCAGAGAGCTTGTGGCAGCTCAGCAGGACCCTGTTAGCATGGGCAGAGGGCAGGGAACTGGTGAAAAGTGCAGGGAGCAGACATGCTGCAGCAATGTGGAGGTGATGCAAAGAAAACTTCTGAGGCACCTAGAGCATACTGCACGGAATGTACTGCAACCCAGATCAAGTCATTGAGTCTGAAACCAAGCCTGGAGAGAAGGAATTGTTTTCAAATATATGATTTGGGGTACACTGAAGGGAACATTCTTTATAATCCCATTTTATTTCTGCTGTTTTACGTTTTCTCTGTTAACAAATATTTGGTCTAGTGTACATTCAAATAAAAACTTGTGTTAATGATTGAGAACCTGTTGGAGTTTTCTGAGTACTCCTTATACTGAAAGGGAGTATCATTTCAGTAGAAGTAAAGGGAGTACTTCAAAGGTCTGGCTGCCTTTGGCTCTTGTCACAACAAATTGAACTTTTAAAATCAGAAATGCATATTTATTTTTTTAAACAAACTCCCCAGATTACTTGCTCTAAAAATGTATTTGGTAATCATTGAGCTATCAGGGTTGGGCAGATGTAAATCAAGAATGGCATAGCCTCTGCCCTAGATATTTTTTTCCTTTTCTCCCCCCTTTTGCTTTTAACTATTTGGACTTTTTCCAAAAGAAAAAGAAAAACAAACTAAAACCTCCGAAAAACTAGTTATCATGCAAGGTGTTGCTTTTTATGCCTGTTAGAAGTAGTGCCTTGAAGACCCTGCTTCTGGAAACCGTAAAAGTAAGCAATAAGGAAAGAAAAAAGTATTAAATTATTTTCTCTTTTTCATAACTTCCAAAAGAATTAACTTGTTTGATCTACCCGTGTACGGCATCCTTAATGTACTGAATACCATGCTGTTCAGACAAACCAGAACCCATAATAAAAACAATTCAATTAGACAAGACACTTAACCACTTTACCCTTAAGTGTAAATTGATATGTGAACTGAACTCAGTGGAATTTTCCCACTGAGCTCAGTTGTGCTGTAATAGATAAAATGGTACTGGTTTGTGTACACCTCTTAAAAGTGAGAGAGTTTGAGACATGTGGCAGCAATTCTGGCAAACATTCCCTCTCACCCTCTTTTTTACTTTTAAATATCCTGAGGGTTCTAATTAATAAAGTTAGTAGGAAAAGCAGTCACAGTCTATCAGTGTCCCTAATGGACTTCATTAGAAGGGAGGCCAAATTCTTGCCTGTCTATGATCCTCAGTTTGTTGGCCGCAATATCTGGTTTGGATCTGAAACCTTTATTTTCTTTCAAGATTTCTGTAATAATAAATTCCTTGCCTGACAACTCCATTTTCTAAATTTCATACTGAATTAGCCTCTCTACAAGGATGCCCTTTTTTTTGGGAAAAGTTAGGGGGCTTTGCCATCACAAATCTTTTCTTGTGTCACAACCAAACACGTAGCCAGACTCTTAGCCAGAACACCTCAGAGACATAGAAACCAATATATTTATACAAAATACTGGCTATACATACCTATAAAACAGCAGTTAATCAGCAGAACTCAAGTATAACCTTGGGATTGACTCTGTAAAAACCTCTCAGTTATTAAAAAAATAATAAATACTTAGTTCTTACTTTGGCATTTTTTTTAGTAGATTTAAAACCTTCTTAGAGGAGGTAACCTTGACTGTGTTTTACAGATGGGAAGAGAAGGATGCAGCTCTCCTAACTTCACTGAAAAAAACCACTAGCAAAATTACAATTTGAAATTCAGGCCTCCAGGTTGCCTTTCAGGGCTGTCTGTGGTAGGTCTCTCTTACAGGCAATAATGTAAAATGAAAGTTGTCTCAGTGTCTATTCTGGATGGAATATTATTAGTATCATGCATTTACAGAGGTTTGTGTCCTTTGACATTTACACACAGGTGTCACAGTTCATAATGGGTGCATAATGTATCACCAGCAACATTAAAACAAATGCAAAGTGGCTAGAAATTAATGGGGTTTATGGCAAAGACACTTGGGTGGCAGATTTGGCTCTTGTTCTTGCTTTGTTAACCATTGAAAGGGTGGTGGTGGTGGTGGTGACCAACATGGAAGAAGGTGGAAAATTGACAGTAATTGATTTAAGGATAAAAAGCCAGAAGTTCTGGAGTGTGAGTAGTAGACCTCTGGGAACATGAGGGGTGAAGTAGTCCAAAGGTTTAAGTGGTCGCAGGGACAGGCCAAGTACACTGACATTGCAGCTTTATTTGAGTAACAAGAGGGAGGAGGTCAGAATGGAACAGTGACATGGACACTCCAGTTTAAATCAAACTGAGAAACAAAGCTAAATGCAACAACTAATATTTTCCTAATAAGGCTATGTGACATTCCTGACTAATTTTAAAGTGAACTAGAGTAGATCCCATGGTTAAGGTTTTCCGTGCAAATTTTAACTAAACTAATGTTAAATTTCAGTTCAGTTATGATAATTTTTCTGAAAAGAGCAAGGCGAGTGCACGTGAGGGTGGTGAAGAAGTGGCCGCTAGTAGATGGTACAAGACAGTGGATTTTAATCTTGTAGTCAGACTGGGGTCTGAATGTGAATTGAACAAGTCAGATCCAGAGCATCAGGTGCAACACAGTGCGCAGCCAATTGCTGGCAGCCTGCTGGGCTGCATCTCTTGAGAGGAAGATCAAGGACTCAGCAGTGGAAGGGAGAGATGATTTACTATGGGAGGCTTAAAACTGTGTTCTATTTAGGCTCCATTTAACCTCCAGGACCTTTGTGAAGACAAGAGAAGACACAGAAAGTAAGGACGAACAAAGAGAGATGGAAAAGGAAAGATAACTGAGTCAAAAGTGGATACAGGAGAAAATGACTAAAACATGAGAGAGGATGAAGTGGAGGAAGGATTGCACAAGGGAAGGAGGGGACCATCTTATGCTAGGGGAGAAATGTGGGAGAAGTTTCCTTTTAGTTGTTTTCCACCCAGCTGTATCGAAGGCTCACAGTAAAGATTTCATTATTTGTACTACTTTTAGTAGTATGTCCTAAAACTTACACACTTCTAGCATCTGGGCTTGAGCCTGTCCTGCTGCACAGTGTCCATGTGGTGAGTAGGGGGTGAAGGTGGGTGCACCTCAGCATCTTGTCTCTTCCCATTGTGGGGTGTCTTGCTCCAGGCTGCAGGCACAGTGTGGGGGGGATGCATGCATGGGCAGCACAGGGCTGTGAACTGTGTGGGGACTTGGGCTCAGGGTGGGCTCGGTGGTAGAGCAATAGCGAGTCAGGGCTCTTGAAGTGGTGGGATATTAGGGCACTACTCAGAGGTACCATTCAGAAGTGGAAAGGGAGCAGAAATGGCTGCTAGGTGAGAGACTCAGAGAGGCCATTCATACCTCTGCTCTGCCCTTCTTTCCAGCTCAAGAGCTGTCATATTTTTAAGCATCTTCATTATTTTGTTGCTTTCCACAGGATGGACCTTTCTGTTAAAAAAATATACTTTTTGAGACAACGCATAAACATAGACTATTTAGGGTCACTGTATTTAAAGGCTTTAATTTAATTATTGTTCTCTCTTTTAGTACTCTGAATTCTTCAGGCCTTAATAATATTGTTGGGCTTTTTGACTACTGTTGTGCATGGAACAAATGGTTTTATTGAACTGTCCAAAATACTTTGCACATCTTTTTCTCTGAATAGGTGCACTTAATATAGAAACCATTCGTACATAGGGGCAATTCACATAATTTCATCCAGTGTGTATTGCCTCTTGTCTACACTGAATTTTATCTGTTGACTTTTTTGAACACATAACTTTGTTCAGGTTTTCTGAAGTTCTCACTGGCCTTCTCTAATCTTGAGTAACCTGTGTCACTTTGAATGTAAGTTTTAAAGGTTCTATTAATACTTTAAATGGTTTTTAATTTTTTGTTTTGTTTTGGGATTGGCAAGGCAGTATCAGAGGTACACTGAGAATACCTTTGTTCAGCAGAGCTGCAGTAATTGCTTCTGTCTCTTGTAGTTTGAAGAAAGTGAAATAAAGTGAAAATACCCATTCATAACAAGAAAATGTAAAGTCAAATAGGCACAAAGTTTTTAATATTTAATTTTCCACATTATAAAGCAGACTCTTCTTCTCTGCCTTCCCATAAATGCAGAAATGGATAGGATTAATTAAACATTAAACCATTATTCTTCCTAAAAGAAGAGTCCTTGCTGGTCATGTTTGATATAATATATTCCCAAGGTGATCTTTCCCCTCTCCCAAGTTTCCCCATCACTGGTTTTAAAAAAAATAATAATAAAGAAATAAATATTTTGTTATCATATTGCCTTTATCTTTTTACTGGAGGAGAAAGGAGTATTATTTGGTAAAGCTTCCTTTAATTAAATAATCGACTGGAGGACTGATTCCATAATGGAAATGTTGTGTGACATTCAGTGCAGGCAGTGATTTAGAAATGAGACAGTGAGTCTGTGGAAGGAAAAAGGTTTCTAGGACCTTAGGCTTTAGGGAAGAAGCATATTTACTTTCTGGACTGTTTGCCTTCTAGAAAAGAAGGAGGAGCAGAGAATGAAACCAACAAAATAGGGCCACTAGCATTTTTAGCTAATGATATGCAGTGTCGAGAAGGTGCTATTTGTATCTGTGAGATATTGCTATGGGCTGACAGAGTAAGAAAACAAGAAACATATGAAGTAAACTCAATAAAGCAAAAATATGCCATCCAGGAAGAAAATGAACCAGAGAATGATTTTTTTTTTCTTTTTCTTTTTTTTTTTTTTTTAATATAAAAGTAAATCACACTTATGTAAATTACTTAAGTGTTGCATTTTGTAACCGTGAGTGTATGAACATAACTATTGCATTGGGTGTATCCTGTATTCTTTAATTTATCTCTATTACTAGCTTTGTTACTCTGCATACTCTGCTTAGGCTAAGTGGATACATTTATCATAATAGCACTGAATAAAAATGATAGTTACTGACATATTTACACAGATTCGCAGGAAAAAATAAAGTCTTTATAGACCTACAAAATTAGGGGGTAGGGTGGTGAGAGAAGGAGATATGTAATATATTTACTGATGTGATACTGGTAAATAATGAATTGTCAGGAACTCTCTGGACTTAGGGAGATAGGAAACTTTAAGAAACAGTCTGGGGATTTACCTAATCCCTTTGTTGCTCCATGGAAGCTCAGAGGACTTCTACTTTTAACTCAGACTTTACCTACTATCTTTTGAGCAATAACTCTACAATTTGGGACACTTTGTTTTAATCTCCTCCCAATGGTATATTTACTATCTTATATCATATGTTAACAGCACAGTGAGTCCCAGAGGAGGAAAAGGGAGATCTATCATTTCTCAGGTGTATAAAACCTTCTCTCAGCCGACATCCACCAGTACCTTTCTAAAATGAAACCAAAAGATGAGTGGACAAATGATACAAACTTGGGGTGCAAATGTCAGTGGGAGAGGAAGTGAAAAGGAGATAGTGGACCAAACACTGCTGTGGCTACAAGAATCCAGTCTAAGGTAGGGTCTTTCTAGCTCCAGACTTCCATAACTTTGATTAACCTTGCAGTGTTTCAGCACAGGGTCATGCTATCCCGTTGACACTTTTCCTTTGAGATGTCAGTCACATTTCAATAACTTTCCAGTGTGGGCTTGTAAGTCCTGTCTCTTCATTGACTTTGAATGAGGCAGGTTGCTTATGAATGCAGCTTGAAGTGTCACTCAGATATTCGCGCATTGTGTTATCTTTGATTGACGTGTCTGGAGTGGTGGAAAACTCAGGGTATCTAACTGCCCCTGTTTTGACAGTGAGGACCCTCCATTTTTTAATTTTTATTTTTAATTCCTGAAACTCTCTCGTCCTTCTGATGATAATAAGATTTGGTACTGCTTTTTTCTTTACATTATTAACAAGCACACGAGAGTCCTATCCTGCAGATGTAGCATCTTAGCATTTCTGTCTGGAGTTTAGGTTCTCACAGCATGAAAAACATAAGCCCCACTAATGGAAGATAATACATTAATGATAGCAGAGAAAGCACCAGTTCAGGAAAGGGCATAAAAGAAATTCCTATTGGTTTAGTCTTCAAGATAGCTTTTAGTTTATGTCTGGTTTGTGTAATTCCTAAGGGTTAGGCCCAGAGCCATTTAAAAAGGGCCAGCAAGAAGGCAGGAAAAACATTTCTAGTTGTTCAATGTTTATTATTAGCAACATAGACTGTTATCTGGTTTTATGGAAGTTTCACTATGTAGTAGAAGGCTGTGTCCCAGAACAGTGATTGTTCAAAGGCTGTGTTATTCAATAAGCTGATTTATAACATATGACTCCAGTTATAATCCAAGAGTTTCTCCATTTATTCCGAACAAAATAAATATTTCTTTGCTGTAGCCACTTGAGGTTTATAATCTTGTTTTCAGGAGTGCCCTGGCTCACATAAACAGACTTATCCCCCTTCCAGTGCTAACAGAAAATGCAGGGTCCTTTGTGGAGGAGGGGCAGATTCTGTAGTATAAAATACTTCATATGTGTTTCATAGTGTTTCATAAATCTGGTTCCCAGGCAGTGGAGAAAAATGAATAAGAAGTGGTTTGGGTTTTTTTTTCAAGCTACTACTATAGCTTTTTTGCTCAGCTGAATGGAAAGTTTATAAAAACAGCTAGTGCTGGAAACTAGATGTAAAACAGTAGCAAACAAAAAACTCTTTAACAAGCATAATCTGTTGTCAGTGAAAGGCAAAGACATCATTAAATTCACAACAGTGCTTATTTTTCTAATGTAATTCGTGGTGGAAGCAGTCATGCTGAGATGTGAAAAAGGAAGCAAGGGCTGTATCCTGAGCATTGCCATGCCAAATTCTTGCATGCGTGTCCATCCCTGAGGCTGAACCTGGGCTAGATCTGTAGCCACCCATGTAGTGCATAGGGAGAGTGCCGTGTCTGGAGTGGAATCCACAAAATTTACTGCAATGAGGAGAGAGCTAGTTAAGCAAGCTAATAGCAAGGAGAAGGGGGTGTCTTACGGATTATCATGTACGGTTTCAGTGGCAGGAATGAAAAATACCCCATCAAAGCTCATAGTCTGATGGCTACAGCACTTTATTTGGCAATAGGAGATGGAAGACTCTTGAAAGACAATTGAACTGTATCCTCTCACATGTTACATCAGTGCTTGAACTACTGGATAATTGGGACCAATGGTTCTTCCTGCAACCAGGTTTTATTTTTTAAGAGGTACTTACAGTGGCGCTCTGTAACAGGTGCTCAAGAGTGCCTGTAAGTTCGAGCCCTCAGAAAAAGGAGGCAGAAGAACATCTAGCTTATCGATCCTGATGGGGCTTAAGTCTGCTCTGGGTGTGAAACTGCTGAGCTCTGACAAAAACTGAGACTGTTCCCTGTGTCTTCAGAACCAGGACCTTAAATGTGTGAAAATCTTCAGTGTATGAAGTGTGGTGAGTTGATCTTGGCCAGATGCCAGACGCCCACCCAGCAGCTCTCTCACTCCCACTCCTCAGCAGGACGGAGGGAAAATAAGATGAAAAAGCTCATGGGTCAAGGTAAAGACAGGGAGATTGCTTACCAATTACCATCACGGGCAAAACAGACTCAACTGGGAGAAAATAAATCTGATTTATTGCCAATTAACATAGCATTGGATGGTGAAAAACAAAGACAAATTAAAACAACACATTCCCACCCCCACCAAGCAGTGCAGGAGGATGGGGACTGAGGGGTAGGAGTCGATCCATAACAGCTCTTCTCTTCTGCTCCTTCTTCCTCACATTTTTGCCTTGCTCCAACGTAGGTCCATCTCAGGGGCTGTGGTCCTTGAGGATGAACTTGCTCTGGTATGGGATCTTCCACACTTTTTTTTTCCCCACACTTCCCCCCCCCGCCCCCCAATCCTGACTGCCTGTGCAGCATTTTGCACTTTCTGAAAGCTGTTTTCCCCAAGGCACCACCATCCAAGGGTTCAGCCATGCCCTGTGGTGTGTGGGTTGGAGCCGTCTGGAATCGGCTGTTTCTGGCACAAGGCAGCCCTCCTCACAAGACGCCGCCCTGCAGCATTCTAGTATCAAAGTCTTGCCATGTACACCCAATACACCAAGATAAAGCACCTGAGAAAGGTAGGTGGGCTAACAGATACTGTAGAAACTGGGTTTTCAGGATTGTTATTTCATCTTGACTACCTGTGAAAACTTGTCCAAGTTCTGTCTTGGGATCAGGAGAATCCCAGACTGAAATTGTCAGAAACAAGAGATACTATTTAAATTAACTTGTCCTTAACTTACTGTAAGATGTGTAACTAATCATTTAACTATTTTACTCAAAAGTTCCTTTTGCCTTTCTCTCCATATTTTCTCTAATACTTATCACCACAAGTTTATGAATCTTAAAGTTTGCAGAAGCTTTGAGAATTTTGGTAGAACCAGTATGTTCAGATTTGTCCAAAAACTAGTTTGATTGGAAATTTCACCTTATTCTTCCAATACACATGGCAAGCAGATGCTGTGTTTTATTATGTGTCACTTAATAGTACCAACATTAACCTCGGTATGCTATGTAGGAGGTACATATAGACATTAGTCCACTGGCTGGCTTTGAATCATGAATTTTAAATGAAAAGCAGATAGATTCATTCACAAATACCTAGATGCCCTTGCTCATAATTATTTTTAATGATGATTTAATCTCCATGTTTCTTACTACTCTGGTACCTCTTCAAACGTTTTGGGAAATAATGTTAGAATATTTTCTTTGCAAGTAGTTTCTTTTGAATTTTATTCACTTATTTTTATATAACATATTGTAAATAACATTAGTGCAAAAAATGTGTACCTATGCATATGTGTATATTTGATGTGTGTAGTGTAATATGTGTAATATAACAAAATCATTCTTTCATCAGCGTTACCACCCTCCCAGTGATAGGAGCTAGTATACTCAAGAAGAGACCTTTCTAAACCATACTGAACCTCCATGTGATACTGACTTAATTCTCCATTCACCTGTCTTGAAATCTAGCAGAGCAATAGGAAAAACAGAAAAAAAAAAAATAAATTATTTCCCAGTGGACAGTCATGAGTGAAAAGACAGAAAGCTGTGATGTGACTTGAGATACCACACTGGGGGCCTTTGTTTAACTGTTGAGGGCTGTGTAGCTGTGTATTATCACAATAAATGGCTGTGGAAAATCTTTTAGTTATCTTTCTGAAAGAGGTGTTCAGGAACAATTTTCTAATGTCACCATCTAATTTGTGCTTTAATATTTGTTGCCTACTGAACTATTTTTCCTGACCTAAGTGCCTGTATTTTTATGCAGCTACCGAAGAGATTTAAGTTGTATAAGCAGGCAAGATCTCCCCGTAAGCCTGTGAACGTGCATAACTTCTCTTCATTGCTATGTTAAGTTTGATTTGCCAGATACTCATGATGTAGGTGTAAATAAGTTGTTAACTTAGGCTGAGTGCTACAGATCACATTTAACAAGCGTAGTCAAATATGTAATGAATACTAAGCAGAGAAAAAACAAAGGGAGGGACTAGATTTTTATATTAATCTTTGAGTGGGAAGATAAATTTGCATTTTTATTTATTAGTCAGAATCTTCTAGGACTTTTTAGAATTGTACAATTTCACCAGGGGATCTAGCTTATTTCAGGATTAATCGAAGAAGGATGTTAGAAGGCATCTGTCTCTGTATCCAGTTCTCTGCAGCTCTCTGCTTTCTAGCAGTCTGACTGAATCTATCTTATATGTGCTAAGTGTCTCTGTTTAAGCCATTCTTTCTGAGAGATCATCTTCAAGTCTGGCAGACTTGGTATCATTAGGAAGTCTTCCCTGATATGCCAGCAGGGCTTTACTGAGGCTTCAAGGTAGTGTTGTAGGTATAGGACTGCAGGGCTGCACCACATGCAAGCGGTGGCAAAGTGGTAGGCATTTCTGGGCTAATGACAGCAAATGCTTCTTAATCACTTTGGAAAATAGTGCATAATGCCGGCTTGTTTTTGTTTGTTTGTTTGTTTGTTTTTTTAATTTTTACTTGTGCAGTTCTACCTGACTGTATGCAAGTGCTCTTTGACCACTGGCTGTCATCTCTCAGTTGAGCATTAGCCTACTTTTCCAACGACCTCTCATTTGTCCCTCTCTTCTGAATGCAGCAATGATGTAGTAGTGAAATGCTGCTATTAGGTTAAGCTTTTCTTAGTTTAATTCCACTTTAATTCACTGTGTAGATCATACAACTTGGGCTTGAATATCTCCCATGTAGATAGGGAAACACTCCGTTTTGATTCCCATCATGAAAAATGGCCTCAGTCTGGTTCAGAATACGTTCCCCAACCTGTTAGATGAAACAGCAACAACTATCCATGTGGGGTGCCAGATCTGTTAGGTGTGATCCAGGAGTGCTTACAATCGAAACTGATCTAGTAAGCCTCCTTCATGGATTTGGATGGATGAGAGAAGGAGGCACTCAGTCCTAAGAAGGCAAGGGAATGGATTTCATGACCAGATCAGACATCTGACTGAGTTACAGAAGCTTCATGATCACCGCACATCCTCTGATCTTCAATAGCAGACTGTGTAAGTACTCTTAGTCAATGTTAATTGAAGTGTAATTAGAGATGGTCTGTTGATGTATCTCAGTTCATGTGTGGTATGTCTCTATACTAAGGTCATTTCAGAGCCTGAGTAAGCCAGCTTACATAAGCAAAAAAATACTGATTTGAGTCAGAAGGAAGGGGTTTTTAGGTTAGATGTTTAGAGAAGATTTTCAGTGGCATAGATGGTTAAGCAGCAGAACTGTTCTGTGATATTGCTGTCACTGTGAATCTGGAAGACATGAACATGGTAAACATAGTAAAAATTGTTTTCTTATAGGTAGAGGTGACTTCCAGCTCTAGGACTGAAGGGTCCACAAAAGAATTTACTTGCCCTAAGACATACGGCAGAAGTTATATGTAACCCTGTGGTGGAGGAGGGAACCTAATTGTGGTTTCCCAAACCCTGCCCTTCATTTGAACAGAATCTTTGGTCCACAGGTTTGGTTTACAATCTTTTAGATTTTTTTTTAAATCTGACAGTATTTGTATTTCTATCCCATATACACATACTTCTTTCTGTCTTCTCTTTAATACTTAGATGTTTTCCATCTAAATTCTGAGCTAGGATTATTTTACTAAAATTGTAGTTGCTGGAAGAACTGCAAGGACAAGATGTGTATTTTGTTTGAGTTCGTTTAATCTTGAGGGGAAATAAAATTATTTGCCTTTGATGTTTAAAAAAATGTTGAGTATTTTTAGCAGCAGCTATCATTCCTGCCTCCCTATGCACATGTGTCTCTGGAGACAATACCTGTGAGGAGTACCCTTTTCTGGAAGTACCAGGGACAATTCTGGTTGAGTTTCAGTGCCATAGTCACTCCTGGCTTGATTCTCACCATGCATGTACTCCGGGGCAAATACTTTTTAAAATTCCAATAGCATTTGATTTTTATTAATTTTACTTCATTTTATATTTTCACTTTAATTTCATTTGGGCTTTCTTTTCCTACAGAAAAGTTGTGTAGAAACTAGAAAATAAATTAAAAAGAATCACTGACACACTAGGAGACATACAGCTCAATAACTCATTAAGGTTTAGAGATGCTTATTGCATATATTCTCAATTTTCATTCACAACATGCGAAGTGCAAACTCCATCTCTCTTTTGACTGTGCACTGTCGGTAAAATGGATTACATTTTTTCCTTGCACAGGATATATTGTCTATTGAGATCCATGAAAATAAACACAATAAAAATTCCAATGAAATGTTATTGTATAGAATAAGTGGTTGGTTTTAAAGTCTCACTATTTCAGCTGCATTAATTGTACAAGCTACATAGTTTAATATTTTTTAGGAAAAAAATTAGGAACTTGTTTGAATTATTCATGTTTTGAAAATGGCCTGTATGACAGCTATTTTCATAACTCATTTTTACTGCAAGTTTAGCACACACCAAAACTCCCACTGAATTGAGAAATTAGGATAGTTATGATTTTACCTAAAGTATTTTCATGCTTTCTTTTAAAGAAATAGCTTCTTTACTGTTAATATGCTGCACATTGTCATGAATGGGGAACTACAGAACTATGAAATCATATAATGCTTTTCTTCAATTAATAAGGCTATAAGATTTTGTCCTTCTTAACATTAATAGGATAGCTTTCTAATTAAAAGATTTTTGATCTCCCTTTCTCTCCAGTTCAGGGAAAACCTAGACCTCATGTAAATGGTAGTTTCATAATACATGTGAGGAAACTGGTAGCAAAAAGAACAATATTAAGCCTGAGATACTTTTTCCAGTTTTGGTCTATAGAAGAGGCGAGTCAGATACTGAAAGCTGTCTCACTCTCCTGTATTTGTTCTCCCTTCTTGGACTACATGGAAATAATTTGATAAAGGCTCCCCAGCACCTTGGGTGTAAAGAAGGAGTAAGAACTGAGGGGCAGGATTTTTCTCTTTGGGTACCCAAGTTGCCTGATACATGCAGAACAGCCTGGATCTTGGTTCATTCTTCTCACAGTCTGAATCCAAAGACTTAAATTTAGAAGCTGGATACTTCCAAATATCCTCCTTGGACGAATGACACTAGACCAATATTTATTCAGCACCGTTTTAGGAATCTCAGGCAAACAAAAAGGATATGATATTTCCAGCTTGCCACTCCTCTATTGCAGCAGCAATGTTTTTGTCCCTGAGTACAGCCAAAATAGTAATTTCTTGATATATGCCAGATTATATTGCTCTTTCCTGACCAAATAAACTAATTTAAATATGTTGCTTGTACTACACTTGGATGCTGACCCTAGTAAATTGTGGTGACATCCAGAAAATTACTCATTAGGAAGAGGTATTTAGAGTAAATGAGCTGTAGATTGAAGGAGCAAATGTGTTATAAATCTCTTTTTTTTATGTGTTTGATTTAATTTACAGTCCTGGTTCTGGTCCATCTTCATCTGGATATTGCTTTCTTCTTAAAAGGACTTTGAACAAAACATACATCCAACTGGCAGGATATTGTGAATATGTGCTTACCTTTGACAGACTCTTGGGCTTTAAAGGAAAGTAGGAAAATCATATTTGCCCTAATAAAGGGATTTTTTAGAACAAAAGAAAACCACTAATTTCTAATGAAAAACTGCTAAAACTTAAAAAAAAAAAGAAAAAAGAAAAAAAGAAAATCATGTGCCATACGGCAATTATGCCAAAAGATTAAATTTATTACCAAATAAAACTGTTGGCTTGTGCATTTCACAGTTTCCTCCATTCCCAACCAGTGTGTTTTTAGAGGCTTTCTGTAGGGTTAGTTGCCCAGACTTCTGCAAAAACAACAGTTTGTCCTTATTGCAGGAGGTGTTAGGAAATCAAATCCAACTGGAGCACCGAATGAAATTACAGACTGGTTTTGTCCCAGCTGCATGACACATGCCAAGAGCTGATTTTTCAGTACAGACATTTAAAGAAATGAATACAGAATTCTATTTGTTCTCCTACTGAATGCATTATCCTTATTGGGTTTTAATATTTCAGCAAAGTCACTGTTCATTTTCACCTCAGTGAAAATGTTTTTACATGTCATGTTTTCTTTTACTAAGTGATCTTTTAAGGAAAAAAAAAAGTATTAACAACCTATGTAAAACTTGAGTTCATTTACTAAATAATGCGTGCATGTGACAGACATACTGTATCAATGATAGCCATATGATAGCCATAATGATTTATCATAGCTTCAAATGTGACGTGTTTCATTGTTGCTGTTGTTTTATTGAACATTTTTTTTTCTAAAAAGCCCTATGGGATTGCAGAAGGCATTACAGAAGATTTCTCTCTTAATGTTCCCTGGTCTCAGAGACTGCTAAGGAATACTCACCTCCCAACATGATTTTGAATCTTTAAAAATATGTGTTTATTATCTGAATTTTTGTGCCATCAATTTCCTTTATAATCGACAGTTTCATTTAGGTCACATTATGGAAGGTAGGTCCCTTCTTACTTCCCTTGTCACCTACCACAGACATTCATCTATGAAAGTGAACGTTTGCATTATCACCTCACATAAAATTTGTGCTCTGAAGTTGTGTGGCTGAGATGCAGTTGGCATGCATTTAGTGGGCATATTTAAATGACATGCATGTCGCTTGCATCTTTTTTTTTTTTTTTTTTTTTTTTTTTTTTGTGTCGCCACCTATTGAATGAACTTTCTTGGTGCGCTCAGCAGGGTTTACCACATTCAAATTCTATTGCCTAAAAGAGGGTGAAGGGATAAATTTGAAGACGTGAGATCCCCTCACTTCCACTTGGGCACTCAGTGTGACTCTCACAACTAAGTTGGCAGAGATCCTTGACACATGAAAGGGAATCTTCAGCAAGGACAATGGTGTTTTTATTTGGCAGTAGGAAAAGATGCAAGGGAACACAATTAAGCTCCATACTCTTGTGCTGAATGGCTTAATTCAGCTGTGTTCGTTCACCAATATTTCACTCTTGTTCCTGTGATTGGCATGGGGAGGAATACAGGAAAATGAGTCCACAGAAGCCCTCTTCACAAGGACAACTTACTTATCTATAACCTGTCAAATTTGCCAGCAGCTAACGTCAGTGTATTAAACCCTTTCTGAACGTACTTGTGCAGTTTGTTCTTCAGATCGGTTCTGGGAACAGAACTCATCCTTGAATCTGTCCCCTCTCCCAGGCCTCTCCTAATTTGCCGTCTTTGGCATTTAATGTCAAGGAAATAGTATAATGTGAATTTGTGAAAAATATTTTCAGCAAGTTCATGCTGATACAGAATTTCCCTGAGAGGCAACATTAATAATGGGTTGGCACAACACATTTGCTGGAGTGGGTTTGATGCCTTGATTGAGTTTCCGTGGTGCGTTTGTTGTTGCTTTGGGGAACGTGAGGATATTGGGTTCAACAGACCATAGAATTTTGAATTAACCTCTCTTTTTCTCTTCATGAATATAATGGCTTCACAATCTGTTCTTGCTTTGGCCTTTTATTTAAGGGAAGAAGAGAAGCTTTGATTTAAAAAAAAAAAAAAAAAAAGCCTGCCATTTTTGAGAGCATTGTGAGAAAAAAAAAAAAAACATAAGGAAACATTGATTCATCAGAATCCCTTAGGCTACTTTCCCTCAAGAGTATCCTACACTGATTCTCTATAAAATATTCAGTTTAGCCTTAAAGTGCAAAAGATGAAAACTATTAGCACGAAGTTCAGATATGGCAGCTCCGGATACAGCCTTTGTTTAGAAGAAGCCTATGATAATTTTCAAGAGTCCTGTTAAACCCCATCAGGGGTCTCATTTTAGTTAAATTTCTCTTTTCCTGGGAGTTGTAATTGAATAATGCAATTTTCCAAGATGAAGACTGGGAAAAAAATAGATTAAAAAAAAATCTTTTTTCTTTATTCCCATTACTGCGCTCTGTGTTCTGGTTGCTTTTTCAGTCAAGGACTCTGCTTTGAGAGTCTCAAAACACCAGAGTAACAGTCTGATCTTTGCATTATTTCCAATGCCTAAGAAGTTTGTTTTGTGTGTGTGTGTTCATCTGAGAGAGCTACATACTTGGATGGGGGAGTGGATAGGTGCTAATAAAAAATAGTAGTTAGAGGCTGTATCTGTACCGCCAGATGAAAAATGTGCTTAGGGTTAATTTAAGGGAAAGTTGGTATAATACCTACTAATATGGTGATTTGTAAAGTGAGGTATAGGGTGACTATGAAATTTGTCTTATTTAAAAATGTCATAACTGCCGAAGTACATAACCTTTGAATACTATTTTTACTCCTTAGATTGCTATATTAAAAAGAAGCTCAACATTAGACTTACTCGATCTTAAATATTTCACCATGTTTACTCTTTAAGCACTGTTTGCACACTGAGACACATGTTCAAATTACTTTAATTTACTAGCTGCCTGCTTTAGCTCAATCTCACAGTATTTGGGTTGTTCTCACAAGCAAATGTTTATATCTAAGATTTTAATTCAAAATTTTAAAAAATAGCTTTGGATAATATTTACGTTTTTGGTTTTATTTTACAGAAAACCTGATGAACAGTTTTTAAAGTTTATTAGTTTAGCCGTATTAAGAACAAGCCATTGGCATATTCCTGAACGTTCTTTCTACCTAGGTACTGGCTGTGATTACAAAGAATTAATAAAGCTGTTTCATACTTTAGCAATTTGTTTCCTGAGATCCTTGTTCAAAGTTGTGTGGGTTTTAGAGAGCGAGTTAAACTGGGGAAAATTAAATTAACCTTTTGGACAGTCTGTCTGTATTCCAGACTTGCAGTAAATAATTTGGGTGAAATTTATTTGCTCTAGGAATTAGCTGAAATGATGCTGATCATAGTTTAGCTCTTAAGAAAATGGTGTTCAAGATTTAACATGCTGTTGTTTGGGTTTTTTTTCTAACAGAAAGGCCCCAAAGTGGCAGTTTCCTCCCTTTGTTTATAAAATAATATAGCAAGTATAAAAAAGGTTTTTCATTGGTTATTATATATGCACCAGGATTTTTTCAAAATTTTCTTATTCTCACTATTTTAGCTCCAGTTTTGGTAACAGCAAGGGAAGCAAGAAACAGATAAACAGGTCTTTGCAGGAAGACAAGTTTAAAGTCGCTAAGCACAGGGTGAAGCTGGAGGAGTAGGAGGCACTGTTGTTTTATTATAATGACTTAACATTCCTGCTCTTTCCCACTTTCCTTTGCCCCTCCTCAGCTCCACAGGCAAGAGTCAGAATTGGTTGTTGAACAGACCTGGTTCTCTGAATGATCAGCACCTGTTACTCAAAGTAGGGTAGAGAGAACTGAGAATCCCAGCAATCCTGCAAAAAGATAATAAACATTTCTTTAACACTGTCTTTTCCATTATTTTTCTCTCTACTAGGCTCAACTGTAATAGTGACAAAGGAAAATTTTAGCAAAAGCTGTCATGATGTTGCCAGGCCCACACAACTGCACTTGGTTTGGTAATCCAAATTCTTACATGACACAAAATGTGGGTAGTTTTGGTATCAGAAGATCACTTTTTTACATGCAAATAGAAGGCACTTAGCTTGCCACCATATGGAACAAAAGTAATTACTGAGGATGAAAGGCAAAGCAAGACAATTAGCATGCTTGTTGTTTGTCAGGAAGCAACCTTCTATATGTCAGAATGCTGTAATTCAGGTTGCATGATGAGGGTTTTTGGGAATGCAACAGAAGTAGTGATTTGAAGATTTTTTCATTTATTGCAGTGACAAATGCAATGGAAACCTGTTCAGAGGCTTGCTTTATACTCAATTGCTTCTTGTAACTGATTCATTTATCAGGTATTTGACTAGGAGGAGCTCAGTGTAACACTGTACTGATGTCGATCAGTGCAGAACAAAATATGTTGAATTTCATAGGCTTGCCTAGACAACAAAGCTGATTACCACGGTATCCTAAAAATCCAGTATTTTCTTTGATGGTATTTGCCACCTGTTGAACATGATCTTTCTGCAGTAGTCTTATGGCATGGTAATTTATAATGAAAAATACAAGGAAATTGTAAATATATAGAAACAATGTAAAGAGATTATTCCTTAATTTAGTCTTCTCTCATGTGATTTCAGTCAAGGATACAGGAAGAGCTATCCCTTTTTCTGTGGCAGAATATTAAAAAGTGAATGTGTTTTAGAGCACATTTTCACATGTTCTCTGATCTAGATTCAGCAAGACCAGTTCATCTACAAAGATTCATTCAAGTCACATTGTTCCTTCACTTGTTTTCTTCTTCAGGGAAACTTCAGCTCTTAAAATCATGAAGAAAGTGGGCTCAATGAAAGCCCCAACAGAAGAGTTTGTAACTGGCGACACAATAGGTTGGCTGTGTGCAGTCCTCATGGTCTCTATTGGGTGCTTTGAAGCAACTCTGTGAGAATTAGGGATGCTGTTGCTAACACAGGTTCTTCAATCCTGAGTGAAAAAAGTCCTTAAATGTGACTGAAATACTCTTAGCTGGGTTGAAGTCTATCCATTTTCCCGCTCTCAGGAAACGCCCCATTGTTTTCTCCACCCTCTGTGGTACATTGCTTCCTCTTCATGATTCAATGTACTGGACAGGGAATCTAAGGACAATGAGAAATCTGGAATCCAGTGTATGTTCTTTTCTGTTTCACAAGTCTCCATGTCACATCTGTAGGATTTATATTTTCTGAATAGTCCTTTCTAATTTCGGAGTAATGAATATTCAAGCCATGTGTTTAGATATGACTATGCTATTTTAACCTGTCTCTTGCATGATATTCCCCTGTGAATGTTTCATACATGTAAAAGTAAGAAGATGGAAAATTACAAGACAGAAATTGACTTTTTTTTTTTACCTTTTCTTATCCATGAGAACATTTTAATAAATTTTATGGAGCATATTCATAAAATACTATCTGCTAATTGTGAAATGATTGAAATATTCTAAGAATAGATACTATGTACTTAAGTTAAAAATTAAGAATGTGTTGATAATCTTTAATAAAAAATACCACATCTGCTTGGAAAAAGACAACAAAACCCCAGAAATTCTGTTGTACGCAATTACCGTTCTGAAATGGTACACTGTACCATCATGTATCAGTCTGCTGCAACCATATGTATGCCTGGTTATGTATTTATCTGTTACTTATGCAGTTGTTATAATACTGGAGTTATGATGAGAAAGTGAAGTCAGAGATGATGGGTTACACACACAAAAAAGGGTTGTTTTTTTATTTGGCCTAGGTGATGTAACTGTTGACTTAACTAGTTGCCAAAAGAGCTACAGTACATTTTTTGACTGACTTGCATGAGAATAGCAGCAACTTGTTCAAGGGTTCTGTTTTTGTTTTCCTTTTGTATTTCAGACAGCAGCCTTAATTAAGATTTGTGTGATGACTTTAGCTGAATTTTTCTTCATAGTCAAAGCCTTTAAATTTCTTAATAGTGCTGTTTATAGTATGCTAATTTGAGTTAATTTTACTGCACTAGATGATACACTGATTTAGAAATGCATGTAATAGTCCAATTTTGAGTGGAATGAGACCCTTTCTTAGTTTATTCTTGTAGGCACGTATTGTCTGCTCTGACCTGCAATTCATGTAATAAATCATTTTTAACGCTGGCACAGGTGTCCTTTTGAGTTTAAGTATGCTTTCCATTCATATTGTCTGCTATAATTTTTTTCTGATGTATGGCTCATTATCACATCATTCTGTGTGTGCAAGTATTTTTATAGCATCAGCTTTTGTGGTCGTTTCTAGTTTCATAGCTGAATTTCTTATACGCATTTTTGAGTTTCGTATTCAAACTGTATGCATGAGCTTTAAAATACCATATTCGAATCACTCTTGCAATTTTTCAGTGAAATTTGAATCTGTCTGAACCTGATTTATTCTCCCGTCTGAAAACAAATGGTCTGATCAAATAATGGTTGAGAAAGTAGCAAAGAATTCCAGAGTTCTCTATAATTTCAGATATAGATAGCTACCTATGGCATTACCACAGTGAGGGCTTGACTCTGTGGAAATGATTTATAGTAGTTCTTAAACATACAGGTAGTATTTCTGCCAGGCTGTGTGTGCAAAGGACTACAGGACTTTCTCTAAAAAAAGTACTTCTTTTTTTTTCTCTCCAATTTGAACTGAAAAAAAAAAAATCAGGAAAAATAATATGGTTGATGATCCAGTCCCTTCCAAAGCAAGATCAACTGTACCTAGGTAATTTCTGACAGATGTTTGTTTCTTAAAGACACCCAACTGTGGGAACTCCAGAGCTCACTCAGCAATCTCTTTTACTGTTTCAGTAACCTTCCTTACTGTTACAAAGATTGTCACCATCTTGCAGCAATTTAATTTCACCAATTCTTTATCATGGATAACACATTCCTCTTTAGAGCTACCTTTTATACATTAAAAGATTGCGATCATCTTTATCTTCAGCCCCCTCTTCTTTAGCTTCAGCAATCTCAGATTGTTAAATCTCAGATCTTTCCTTGTTGGTCAGACTCACGATAGTTCTTTGGACTCTTTCCTGTTGGTTTGTATCTTTGAGCTGCCCAGAACAGGACAGAAACAATCTGTCTCAGGTTTTCCCAAAACTGGAGCAAAGCAGAAGATTTATCTTTTGTATCCTGCAGGTAGTTCTCAGTTTTACATATCCAAGAATGTGTTTCTTGCAACAGAAAGACACTTTTGATTTATCTCCAAATTGGATCTCCAGATCAGTCCCTAAAAACCTCTACGCATCTGGTTGTTCTATATCTTGCATTTGTGCAGATTGCTCCTGCCTTTTAGAAGTTGCATTCTAACTGACCTTCCAAACACACTGGTAGGCCCAGTTACACATTTTCTTTAAACGCAGTAAGCGCTCCCTCCATCGTTCAAATTATTATTAAAAATTTAAACAGGCCTGCTAGAAAAAAGAAAAAGTAAAATAAATAAATTGTTAGCAATACCTTAGTCATGATTACACTATACGTACAGATATCTAAACAGTTTTGCACCCACACTATATTAGTACCACTTAGACAAGCTTTCCCTTTTTCTTTTGTATGTATGTTTGAGAATTTTCTATGAAGCAAGAGCCAGCCACATAGATGACCTTGTTTCCAACTCACCTCTCCACAAGCTCTGTTGCCATTTTGTGGAGAGATTTAATTCTCTTGACATGTTGTTCTTAAAGGATTGACTAATAATTGATTGGTTTTGCCTGCTCCTTACCACCTTTTCAAATTTCCAGCTACTTACAAACCAGATGTTCATTTGTTCCAGAACTTTTCTGAGACTTAATAGCTGACAGAGCAATTTGTTATTTCTATGCGCCTGCTTCCTTTTTTAAAGATGAGTATTATGTTTTCATTTTTTTCCATTTTATTGATACCTCATGTGTCCTTCACAGACTGCTTTTCTGATGGCAACATGGTTCTGAGATGGCTTTACTAGTTCTCTAAATACCCTAGGAGGAATTTCATCAGGCACATCTGTTCTGAAAACTAATTTACTTAAGTACTCTCTAACCTTTTCTGTCTGTATTTTTAATTGAAATCATTCCTTTGTTGTTTGTATTAATTATGCTAGTCACCTCCTCATTGTTGACCTTTTTAATTAAAACTAATGCAAAAAAGACATTAAACACTTTGGCCTTCACAGTGTCATCTGTCAGTAACTTTTTTTCTCTATTGGGTAGCAGAACAACACTTCCCTTTGTCCTCCTCTTAGTCAGTTTGAATAGATTCAGTTTGATTAGTGCAGGATGCAGATATTTTAATTATGTTTTATCCTCCCAGTAGATCAGTTTAAATTTCCACAGAAGGGATTTTTTTTTTTCGTTGACCTTCCTGTGTTCATGCCAAAAGTCAAATCACTGGTATTCCTGGAAAGTTTTATACGAGTCAATACACCTTCTTTTTCCTTTTTTTTTTCTTTCTTTTTTTTTTTTTTTTAAAAAAAAAAAAAAAAAAAAAAAAAAAAA
>NW_020799091.1:39512764-39519401 GCF_003259725.1 Athene cunicularia | reverse complement strand
TATCTATATATATATATATATATATATATATATATATATATATGAGAAAAGACAAAAAGCCCCCCACAAAACTCCTATTTGGTTTCATGCAGTGATTTGTTGTTGATAATGCAGAGTTTAGGACAAGTGTTATGGCCAGATTATTATGAAGAAAGAAAACCCCACCAGTTCTTTGGTCCTTCTCAGTCAGGTTGAGAGAGAAGTATTTCAGTGGTTTAGCAAGATTCTGGAAATTAGGAGGAATCCATCTAGGCCATAATATCTCAGGGCCACAACATTTGTTGAATATTTTTGAAAAGGACTGAAATAATTTCATTCTTCTCCCCCTACACTCCCAGGTTCTGTTCACCTAACACCCACCCCCACAGCAGTTATGTTACAATAGTAATTCTTAAGCTTAACACAGTTTGTTCCCTTTGCTTCTTGAGGCTTTTGCATTAATTAGTCTCAGTTTAATTTTGTATCTTTCCAAGGTAATTCTGTATAAGAAATAAAATAAACCAAAAATGTATATAGATTACAGTAGATACTGAACATGCTATGTGTGGAATTATCAGTGTATAGGTCATCATTTTATTGTCATGGGCTAGAATTTAGTGAAGTCAACTTCAGCACTTTGAATGGTGAAGCATTAAGACCTGCTACTTGTATTGATAAATTCTTCCTCATCGATTTTATTTTTATTGGAGAAAAATAGTAATAAAAATGGATTCTAGAATAAATTTTATTTGCAGGTTTTTTTCTCTACTACATAAAAGCATCAATTTTTAACTGTTAAAAAGTTGATCTTATCCATAGTACTGAAACAGAACACTGTGCTGTTAAATTGCAGTTAAATCCCTGGCATAACTGTATTTTTACAGAGGTAAAAAGACAGCTAGCTGAAATGGAAACGAGAGAACATTTCTTTCTTTCTGTGTTGATACAGAGGACTCATTAAATCTCCTATCAGGCTTGCAGGCACTGCAGAAGGACAGACATTTCAGAGATCTTCAACCTCTTAGGAACTTTGGAAGTTAATGAGCCATCCCATAGTTATTATTTTGTGTTTTATCAGGGGTTTGCTCTGGGCTTTTATTTGATTTTCAGATTGTAGTGTGATCTTCTATGTGTGAGCACTGGATGACATGAGCTCTAGAAATGCTGTGTTTTTCAGTAATGATGGGCTATACCAAAATCTTTTAATACTATTTGAGTCTTTTATGATCTTCCAAGTACCATTACACCATTAAACATTTCAGACAAGAATCAATAGGGCTTCGTGTCATTCTTCAGAGACCCAAGGACACTTTGGCTTTGGTGAAGTCTGTAGCGCTAGGATCTTCCATGTGTATTGGGACCTCCAAATGTTCTGGTATCTAGCCATAGCATAAATAATGCTTCATCTCCTTCAGAGCCCCCAGGCTACCTTTGGTCTCATGCTTGTCTCACAAGTGCCCTGTTTGAGGCGTTTTGATGTTAGGATGAAGGGCAACCAGTTAGTATAGGAAGAAGGGTGTAGCTGCCTCCACTCTCTTGCCCTTGTGCCTGGCAGCCTGGAGAGGCCAGCAGGGGAGCACTGCCTCAAATCAAG
Source organism: Athene cunicularia (assembly GCF_003259725.1). Classification (NCBI taxonomy): domain Eukaryota; kingdom Metazoa; phylum Chordata; class Aves; order Strigiformes; family Strigidae; genus Athene; species Athene cunicularia. The sequence continues at coordinate 39,517,828 of NW_020799091.1, read as the reverse complement.
AGAAGCAATTGGAGAACAGGAAGAAAGGGAAGAAAAGGGCACTAAAGAAAATGTATTATGATATTGTAGAAGAACTGGAATTCAATAATTTTTGTGTCATTTGTAGTAATTCACTGATGCAACTTTCCTGTTTGTTTCTCCGAGACAGTCAGTAAAAAAAAAAAAAAAAAAAAAAAAAAGAAAAGAAAAAGGCTTATTTTCTACTGAATGTTATAAGGCTATCAGAATATTGTTCTAACAAAAGCTTCCAATAAAGAATCATTAAAGAGTTTAAGTACATCTGGCAAAGGTGAACCCACCCCTTCTAAGGCTAACTAATAGCACTATAGGCACTGGTATTACACCATTAGTGAAGCGTGATTTATCCAACCTATTCATGTAGACCTATAAAGTACAGTAGTAGCACCAGCATTATAAATGATGATTTGCCTTGCCCATGTTATGTGTTTGAACTAGCAGGTCTGTGTCAGAGAAAACTGAAGTTCATTCCTGGATTAAACCAGGTCCTTTAGACATAACACTTAGAAGTCAGTAGCAATCTTTCCATCTCCTTCTTTGAGCTTTTGATCAGAAACTCAGGGTCGATTTTCTTCAGCTAGAAGCATCATTTTGGAGAATTTCAAACAAAACTGTCCTCTTCACACAGTCTCTCTTCTACCCTGCAAAAGTCTGCCCTTTATTCAGAGACTTGTATTCAAGTTTCTCTTCTTACTGTTGCCGATTACTTAAATAAAAAGAAAAACAAAACAACCATGCTTTTTCTGAAAATGTATTTATCTTCTGAGGTAAAATGAGTACCAGAGTTCATTATTTTTTGAACCTAAGTAAGAAGTTAAAGAATGAGGGTTGCATGAACATGTTTTTTGTATGGAGGTGGGGGTTAAGGAGGTGAGGAACTAAAAAGACATTTGTTTTATAGCAATCAGGCCTTCTCATGCTGACATGCAGTGTTTTTCCACTCCAGCTGACATGGTTAGACATACTCTGACACCCTGAGGGATGTAAATCAAAGACTGAGAATTTTAGACTTTTTACTCTCTGGAGAAATTTACCCAGTATTTTAATGATTATTTATATTTCCCAACTGTACATTTCCTTAGATGCATGCAGGTTTAAATATATATAAATATATATCCCCTCTCAAATCTTCAGAAGACAAAAAACTTTAGTCTGTATGGCTTGTTATCATTTTCCTATACATTTTCCAGAGGTGTACTAGGAACAGCCTGCTGTACAGCTGCTCTGCTCCAGCTGAACAGGTTCGTAGGGAATGAAGAGCTTAGAGCAATTTGTAGGCAATGAAGCAGAAAGAAAAATCCACAAAGAAGCAGCTGATGTTAGCAGCTTTTAAGGAGATTGAAAGAAAAGGGAAAGAATAGGGAGTTGAATATAGAACAGAGAGAGAGAGAACATGATTTTGGAAGAAATCTGAATTACTATTTTTCAAAACCAAGGAGAAGCTACAGTGCTTACCTTATAAGCCATACTTTATCCTTTCATGCTTTTTACTGCTTGCTGAACAATATCTACACTTAGAATATGCAGACATTAAGCCAAGTCTTTACCTTCATTGCACAAATGGCTAGGAGCTTGAGACTGGCAGCCAAAGTTTTGTGTTAGGGCTTTGTCACTGACACACACCTAGGCCACAGTCAGGAGAGCGTTTAGAATGTGTGCAATTTTAAGCACATGGTTAAATCCCACTACTTGCAGTAATACCTTTCTGGAATGAAACCTGAATGTTAAACTCTGCAAACCAATCTTGCAGTGCCTGTTTTCCTGTCTGTAAGCTGGGAATAATACCTAGTTCCTATGTGTGTTTTGAAGCTTAATTCAAGGTATTTATATACTATCCTAAGGAAAATTCTTAACACCACAGAATTGCAGTTTATTACTATATTTCATTAGCATTAATAGCCACTGTTATGTGTGCGTAGTTCAAAGAGATAAACATCTAAATTTTCATGTCATTGCTGACTTTATTTTCATGTCATTACTTCTCTTTAAAATTCTCAGTATTGAGAATTTTAAAGGGAAGACTGTCAGTATTGAATTAAATCAATATAACAGAGTCGAGTACACCTTCATAACTCCCATCAGATCACATGGGTATTACTTCAAGAGATCCTTTAGTGGTTTTTTTTTGCTTTTGCTTTAGTTATTTACTCTCATACAAAGTGAGTGTAAGATATTAACATTCCAAACTATATATTAATATACAGCTTACTTTCCAGAGGGACCTCTGAACTAAGGAAAGCAGGGATGAGGTGAGAAAACCTATGAACAAGGTATAAGAGCCACTGTGAGAATACTAGATATTTTATTTAGATGTTTTCTTATGGACATTGTTTAGAAAGAAAATAAATACTTCATGATGTCAGATAATCTGATAAATAATTAAAGAACAAAAAAAAAAACAGTGAGAGAAAGAACGAAGAAAAACACTTAAAAATGTTGTGGCTGCTGCTTTTCTTTAAAACACATGTTAGTGATTTTGAATTCCCCATAAGAGTGTGTTTGATATTCCTGAGGTATGTAATAGATGTGATGCAGTGTCCTGGCACAGAGGGACCCATTATTATATTTCATTGGTTCTTTTATTACCTGAGGGCGAGCACAGGCAATAGAACAAGGTGTCAAACTTACTTTTAACCTTTGCTCTTAGAAGAAGCTGAATGAAGGGTTTAAGTGTATTTCAAGTTATTATCCTTAGAATCGTCTCTCTCCCTCTCTGTTTGCAACTGGTGAACATGAATGTTACTCAGTTTGCAGTGTCACCCCCTTATATTGTGTTCCACTTAGACCTGTTGTTTTCACCACAGGTCCCTTCATGCTTTTTCCTCTGCTTTGTGTGATAAGCTATAGGTTGTGTCAGATAACTTCAACATGATTCCTCCTTAGAGGAAAAAAATGTTAAAAAAAGGAGAAATATTTCACTTTTGAGTGATGGTAAAAAGCACAAGACTGGCATTTTTTTTTTGAAACATACACAGGTCATAGATCAGCCTGAGTGTGGCACCCATGCTTAGAAAGAGAAATAGACTGTTCTTAAACACTGGAGGATAAAAAACTAGAGAAAATGGCAGAATAGTGTTCTATTACAGAAATATTATGGGTGCATGTTAGTACTTGAAATGCTGCTAAGGCTCATTCCTAACTAAGCTTCAGATATAAACTGTTTGTGGAGGTCAGACAGGGGTAAACCAGGCTAAATCATGCCTCTGCTTTAGAGAAGGCATGTGGACTGTGGGCCGGGAGAGCAGGGAAATTAATTTTATTATAAATTTGGAATGGAATCAGAACTATGTATTTTCTCCCACTTCCCCACTTGCATCCCCTACCACACACAGTCCGCAGTCATCAAATAATGTGAAAATTAATGATGGAGTCTGATGGAACAGGGACCACAGTGCTGATAGCCTTCCCTCTCTTTTCTGAGAAATTTGGGCTTCACAGTAAGATATTAACAGGAGGATGTTAGTAAAAAAAAAAAAAAAAAAAAAAAGGAGAATAATGTGGAGAAAACTAATGTGCAAAACATTTTTTAGCAGCTTTAAGGTTTAAGGAAGCAGCTCCAGAAGTCCATTATTATAAGCCAAGGAGACCTGTTCCGTGTTGTGTAAAAAAATATGTAAGATCCTCCTATGACTTTGGTGTTAGAAAGCACTGAAGGTATTCATAGCACTAAGCAAAGTGATAATAAATATTTTACTACTTCTAACTGCTTAATTCCAATTCACATTCTAGAGTTCAGATTCATTATTTTCCTTGTCTGACAGTCGGTTTGGGGTGGTGAATGATGGAAAGTGCTGAACTCTCTCCTCACTGAAGCTGATGCCATTAAGTGTCCTAGCCTTTACCCCATACACATAATTCTGCCTGTAGTTTTTTTTGAGTAAAGCCAGCTCAGCAACAAAGACAATTATTTTGAGAGAACTTTTATGTTAGAGCTCTTTATTTTACTACTGAGGGTTCTCTGTGTTTACTGACTCCATCTTGGGAATCCACCTCATTTCTTGGCTGCAATGACCTTTGTGTTTATAATGTTTCATCAGTTTCCAAGCAGTCAGTTGGAGGTGAATGTTGTAGTATTAATATATTTATCATCAATTCATGTCACCTGAACATAATTCCTTACCCCCCTGGCCCCTTCCCTTTTTAATTCTGTTGTAATGCATTTTGCTGAAATCCAGGGGAAGTATTAGGTTCATAGCTTTTCAGAGAGATATGGCGTTTTATGATTTTAGGCTTCTATCGTAAATATATCAGTTTTCACTTTCTACTGTACACTTATTTTTTTTTCCCTGAGAGTAGTTTGAACACGTCTAGTATCTGTTGATTATATCATTGTGTCAGTGTTTCATCCATAATACTAAAATAGTAATACAGTATTTTGCTTTTCTTAATGTTTTTCAACTGTAGAACTGTAAAGCTGAGAGTTCTTTACAAAGGAGTTCAATATTGTTAACCACTTTTTACATATTGGGAAAGTGAGGTACTGAAAGAGAAATTACTTGCCCCAAATTAAACTAAGAAAGCTAAAATAGAACAGGGGATAGAGGCCACATTTCTGAACGCTCATTACCCTCTTCTGCTTCCAGAATGTTGAGGTTATGTTTCCATGCAGATAAAGAAAGAAGAAACATTCCTTGAATATAATGAGGAACTATTTAAACCACATCCCATTCCTTAGTTTTGTCCCTCAGTAGGATACAGTATCCTTGCTTATTTCTAGGGAAATTAACTGCAAGCTTTTTTGCTTTTTTTTTTTTTTTTTTTTTTTTTTGAAGAGGATGGTATTTGTATGGATTTCTCCAAATACTAACACACTCATTTTAAATTAAATTAATTAAACTTAAATCTTTATGTTCAAATTACCTCTACGGGAGAATATTAAGTGGTTTGTTTTTCATTTGGGTCTTGCTTTTTTGCTATTTTAACAGGGTAAAGATGAACTGGAATAAGGTCTTTGCTGTGCAGGACTATCATGTGTGTTGTCTAATAGCATTTTACAGCACAAAAATTTAAAAAAAAAGGGACATTTTAAATTCAGCAGCAAAAAAA
>NW_020799091.1:39436281-39512714 GCF_003259725.1 Athene cunicularia | reverse complement strand
AAAAAAAAAAAAAAAAAAAAAAAAAGCACCAGTAAGTTTACAATTGGCATTTAAATGGATTAGTGACATGTTGTCTCTGTGATATATTCTGGTAGTCAAAGTTTAACAAGAAATACATACCAAAACACAATTCATGTTTGAAACAGAATGACTTTTTGGTAATAATTTACTGAAACTACGTCTAGTTCACTAAAAGCTTATTTATATGGAGACTTTCAGGAAAATTAATCTGTAAAAACGAATTTAAAGTGGATTAGTTAAACCTAATTAAGTCCCTGTATAGATGTTCATTCAGAATAAAAATTGCCTTGATTTGGTTTAACTTAACTCCCTTCCAAATGAATTACGACTACCAGAGATTTAATGTAGTTTAAATAATCTACTTTAAAAATTAAATGCAGGATAATTCTACTGCATGTCTCTGTGTAGACAAGGTCTCTGGGAGAAATCTGTCTGACCCTTTCCCAGATGTTAACATAGGTGTAGACATTAACTGAATTTCAAAGGTAGTCTGAAGTCTGGCAGAAGCTATTAAATCACTCCAAAGTTGGAAATGATCTTTCAGGAAATGACAGTATACAGATAAATAAGCTGTTTAACAGGTGTGAACTTATGACAGGAGGGAAAAAATATCTTCTGAAGGTACTTGCTTCCAGTAACTGTGGGGAAAGCCTAGACTTCATCTTTCAGGCTAACTTTTGATAAGGTGAACATGACCCCCTCCCCTAAGAAGGAATGAATTGAACAGGGTCGTCCTCTATGGGGTGATAGGAAGTTGGAACCTGGCTGGTTAATTATTATAATTATCTGTCATCAGTTTAGAACATAGCTTCTTTATTCTAAGATTCCAGTTTGGATGCATCCTGGCAACAGTCCTGAATTACCAATAAAGTATCTATATGTTTCTTTGACTGTGTGTTTTTTATAAGGCTTGGCATTTCTTTCAAACTTTTAGACTATCACCACATACTACAGTTTCTACGTGACAATGACTTAAGCAGACATAAAGGTCAGACAGATTCCTAAAGACAAATAGCACCATTTCTGCCATAGCTGTGCTGTGCTTGAATGAATATGGAAGCTTGGAGGAACATAGAGGCATGGTCAAAATGAGTTTTGGAAAAACCTCTTCCCTGAATGAGGTTCTTAATGTTTAAAAATGAATTCTCTTATAGGCAGGAGAGACTTGCATTGCAAATGATGGTAACTTTGGTGCAGACGATTTCATTGGCTCTCAGAGCATTGTAGGTAAATTCTTCCTGTCTTAATTCTTTTCCAGTTGTGCAAGATGTTGTGTGATTCCAACACTTTCCCTTCAGCTGGAACGAATTGTATTTTTCCACGGGGGACTTAGGAACCAGCATTATTTAAGGCTAGTAGTAGATTATCTCCCCTTACTTAAAGCAACAGAAAGAATGATGCTTCTGTAAGACCTCAACTTGATAAATTTCCCAGTACATTGAGGATGTTATCAGAATCACTATAAGTTAAAAATATGGGGGTGGGGTGGGGGGTGGGGTGGTGAAGTTACTGAACCGTAAGAGGAAGACTGACAGCTCTGTGTGTACAATAACTACACAATGGTTCCAGATATAGGTGATTTCATTTTCAAAACATCAGCAGTATTATTGTTCTCTTCAATTGATTTTACATGGCACAGTTAAAAAGCTGTCTTCATTTCTCTTTGCTTGCTTAGTAACAAACATCAGTGGAGAGCAAACTTCTAGTCACTATAACGAGAAGTGTCACAGAAATGCTCATGTCAACGCTATTAACTTCACACACTAATTGTACTGTGGAATTTTGAAAGAAGAAAAAAATAAAAAGCAAAATATGGACTAGTAATAGAAGGAAACAACAGAACAATTTTGAGAACTGAGAACTACCTGGTAATATCCTTCACTTTTCACCTTTATGTGAAATAAACCACAGAAGTGTAATGAAGGCCGTTACTGGTGCATAAATGTAACTTCTCTACACATATGGATGGACTCTGGAGTAACTGAAAAAACTTGACTGGAGGAAACAAAGTTAAACTGTGCAACTGCAGAACTGCAAACATAGACGTGATCCTTTTAAAAAAGGATCCTCTCTGTTGAGGGTCCCTGTCAGTATGAACCAGCAAAATCTGCCCTGCAGGGGTACCACCCCCTCGCCCCCAGCTGCAAGTCCCCATCCTGTGCTCGCTCTGACCTCTGTGAGCTGTTGCTGTTTGCCACGTCCACAGAAAGAAAACTATACTGAGAAAGGAGTTTTCTTCTGGCTGAGTAAGCCAAGTATGCTTCTTGGGGGGGTCAAATGAACACTGGTACCTGCGGGTGAGGAGGAGTGGGAAAATGTGCCCTGAATGAAGGGGGAAAGGGCAAAGGGCAGTTTAAACTGCTTTCAAGTACACCTGAACATTGAAGTCAGGTACAAATAAGAAAATGTTTGCTGTTGTCTGTATAGTCACATATTTTTATTGTTCTTACACAATCATGCAATACAACTGAAGTGATATATCTGCTTACTTCACATTCATAACTTCAGAATTGAAAATGCGTCTTCCCTTGTTTTCTGTGGGGTTTTTCTGTTGGTTTTTTTTAGTTCAGCATCAACAGTAGATACTGCTTTGTTAAATATTTTCTGAAACCTTAGAATTATTAAGGTGTAAATTAAATTATTTAAGAGTATAACATTTATAAAAATCCACTTGTCAGTGTTGGGGAGGTAAAAAGAAATAATCCTACCATGACAGTAGTCCCTTGGGAAGATCTTACCTTCCTGATACCATCCATGTTTCTTGTGGTTCAGAACGCTTGTTAAGCTGAAAAGGGGGAAGAGAAGTGCATGACATTTAAACTTGTTGTAACATAAACCATTTCTTATCTCTCCCCTCAGTCCCTCTCCTCTGCCTCCCTCATGTCTCCATTTACAACTTCTCTATCCCTCCTGCCTCCTGGGACCATAACCTTAGTGTAATCCTTGTTCTTTTTGCTTCCCTCTGCATATCTAAGACAAACAGTTTCTTTTTTTTTTTTTTAATGTCACCAAAAAAGTCCACATTTCTCTCAATGTTTGTGGTGCCAGAAGCCTTGTTCCTTCTTTTTTTTTTTTTCAGAGTAAATCTTCTCCTAACTCATCTCTGTGCCACACAATTCCCATATCAACCAGCCCACAGGGCTAAAATCCCAGGTGACGCTACCAATTCTACCTGCTAATTCTAGGGTTTTTTGTCATAAAGTGGGCATTGTCCCATTGAGTTGTGGAACTGAACTCCTTTATTTCTTTTCTCTTTCCCAAAAGACAGACTGAGAGATATTTAATTATGCCAGAATGCACTGTTCTTTCAACCTGGACTGGTTTTCAGCAAGCCTGGAAAGCATCTCTGTGCCATTATCAACTTCTCAAATATTCACCAGCCATTTTACTCACACTTGTTAGCATATTTCATGATTTTCATGTTAATTAGACATTTGGTGGTATAGGTTTTCATTTTTCAAATTTCCAAGTGAGCCAAAACTTCTTTGTCAGGTTTTTCCCAGAAGCATTGCTCTCTTGGAAGAGAAGTCCAACTTGCACTTTACCCTGTTTAGATTTACAAAGTAAGCATCCTTGTGCCTAAATCCCATGGGGATCCGGTCTGGATAGATGCTCTACAGTGGAGTTTAACACACACAGAAAGCAGTGAGGTTAGCTGCAAGTAGTCATGACTGCAGCCGCTTTCAGTCAAAACGTGTTTAGAATACAGTGTGTTGCTGTCTTTCTTGTGGATCATTTGCCCAGGAAGTGACAGACTTAGGAAGACCTGAATGATGCTTGTTGTTTTATGACTTTCACCCTAAATTCTGTTGCTTTGCTTCTTCAGAAGAATAGGAACAACAATATGTGCATATTTTGCAGAGTGTTTTGAGATCTCCTGATGAAGAGACCTGTTTAAAAAGATGTACAGATTTTAAAATAAGCTTTGAATTGTCCATAGTTTTGCATTAATAGTTTTGAGGTTCAAATTAATGCTGTTATAAATAGTACCACTTAGATATGCCTTGTATGTTCCTAACTGTGCAATCACCAAGCAAATGCAGTAGTTAGATACCTTATAGCAATTCTATGTGGGAGAACAACTAAAAGTATGATGTTAATGTAGCTAAATTAAGGACCATTAAGGCCCTATATGGAAACTCTTATTGAGAAGTAGAGTGCTTAAGGGAGGATTAAACTACAAAAAATAAACACATTTTAATTCAGAATGAGAACATCTACATATAGTTTAATGTGTTTTAATTTCTCTGCATTATCTTCATAGTTTTATCTGATTCATTTTAACCTTCCCAACTGCAGGCGTCCCAAGTGATTCTACTTTTTCATAAAAGTATATCTTTGGAAGCCTTCTCTTTAAAATTTTATATCCTTCTATCCCACTCCTTGCAAGTAACCCAAGAAAAGTCTTGTTTAAAAAATCAGTATAAAGAAAAATAGTAATATGCATTCTGTTGTGAACTGATTATGGCAGCAGACATGACCATCAGAGTGAGAAAATACTTTGACGTATTAAAATAAATATATAAGCTAAAAGTAAGTTCATATTTTACAAATAGAGGTTAAAAGCTTAAGGGGAATTCAAAAGTTCATGAATGATGGACATAATGGAAAATAACAGAGAACAGCAAAAGGAAGACCAAGATAGTAAATGGCATCGTATACCTGCCCATGCAAACTGAATGCCTGAGTTCAAACCTGATGATTATGAGTGAAGTGAAAAGTACAGATTTTTGTGTGTTTGGCACAGCCCATGGTAAAGAAGTACATGAAGCTATGCTATGCCAAAGCTGGGGTTTATCCTGTTACTCCATGCGACTTGTTCCCAAAAGAATATTTATCTTTATTTCTGTGGTTTCACCTCAAGCTTTACCAACTTTGGAGGGATTCAACTTGGCTGCTTGGTGTAATTTTGTCATCCCTTAGGCAGAAATATCAATTCCATCTAAATAAATATATAAAAATGCCAGGTAAGTCATCCCACACCTAATACTCTATAGTCAATAGAAATTTCTTCTCAGTCATTAATATAGGAATCCTGCAACCTTTTCAGCACTGATAAGGCTGCATCATGGACATGAGCATTAATGCTCCTTTCCACTGGAATCAACACTGTTTGGGTTAGAATTTTAATAATTAGATTTTGGTCCTATTTTTGGCACTTACAACAGACTGATTTAAGTGGCTTCCAAATATTAGATTTCCAATTTTTTTCATCAGTCATTATTTTTAAAAGTTCATGGAAATTAACAGAACTGTGGACATGTCCACTGGCAGAGTAGTTGGGTGCAGTTATTTCTTCACTGATGTTATGCCGATTATAATACTTAAATAAATGGAAAAACAGCCATAATTATGACAGAATACATTAAGAAACAGAGGCATTAATCTCACATAGAAAGCAAGCAGAGTATTTTCTAATTCTATGAGTTACCACATCTGTGAAGGACAGAAGTCCTGCTGGTTTTTACTGCTAGTTTTAGATTTTAAAGGACCTTGACAACACCACTTTAATGTAATTGAATGCTATTGATTTTTAAAAATAATAGTCTATACAATTAAGAATATTAGAAAATTCATATTTTTGTAGTTACTAGAGAGGTTTCTTATCATGCATTATTGATATAGTTGATGCTAAGTAGATTTATTTATGTAACTTGGTCATTTAAAAAAAAAAAATTAGATATTAAGTAGATGTTTTGACAGTAGGGAGTAATATTTGAAAGCAGTTTAGGATCACATAACTAAGTGCAGATCTTTCCAAAGGTGTCCTGCTACAAGCGGAGAAACACAACAGTCTTCACAGATAGATGCCAAATCTGGTGCATTTACTTTATCAAGAGGTACAGTGGACTGCCAGTCCTGGGGCTAGTGCTTTTTCTTGTTCACCCGTGCATTTCGTTGTTAGAGTGTGTAGACTTGCATTCTCCATTTAGAGAAATCAATGCTTCCTTCCATCCTCCCCTTTTTTTGCTACTGCTGACCATTTTTCTTGTCAGTTTGCTTTCCCCATTGCTGGGTGAGCAGCATATGAGAAATAAACCACTGAGGCACATCAAAGCTTATAAGAAGGCCAGGGCGGTAATTCAGTGGCTGACTTTTTCCAATCCATTCTCCTTCAAGTGGCTTGTTTAAAAACAAAACCAGAAATGAAATCTTACAATGTCTCTTGTTGATGTTTAACAGAACTATAGAAAGACCTTTTGCCTTAATAATGCCGGTGACATGCATTTTGTTTATCTTTCTAATTATTTATTTATAGTTGACATGAAAATGCTTCCCACTAGACATCGCTGACTGCACGAAACCCAGTTGTGTATTGCTTTTGTGAGACTTTCGTTATTATAGCATGATTAAAATAGTACATTAATTATGCATCCTGCTATAAAACTAGATACAGCAGAGGAAATAAATACATATTAATAATACATTAGTTATTAATCTGTATACTTGTCATGAGACGCAAACTACTACATCTTTGGTTCATGAAGACCACCACTCTTCTGCTTTTTAAGTCCACTTACATCTCACTACTGTGAAAGGACAAGCTTTTGTTAAAGGTCACTTTGTGCTACAGATGAGTAGTCCCAAGATTAAGTAGCCAAAACAGCTACATCGCAAAGTTAAAATTTCACCCGAGTCTGAGATATGGTGGTAGCATAATAAAGCAGATTGGCCACTAGGATGGCCATGTGCAGTCAACTTCTAATCATTAAAAGTGGTAAAGTTTATGGTCATTGCAAGCAAGACATCTTCCTGAATCAACAGGAATGATTCTAACTTTTTATTTGTGAGTTTCCTTACACCACTGGAAAGGAAACTTTTATACTAAAGGGAAGCCAGCTAAAGTTTTCTGAACTGATGAAAAACATTCTAGACATGGATATTTAAAAATTAGTAGATCTTGTAAAGTACATCATGTGATTGGATCGCCTTAATGGAAGATTGTAAGGTTGTATGTGGATAGCTCAAATGTGATGAAGTTATACCTATTTAGTAGTAACATAAGGGGTTCCCAAATCTTTGTAAATCAAGCCAATGGATCAAGAAGGAAAATTTCAGCCAATTAGCTGCAGCAAAATTTTATTAAAAGAAATCATTTGCTTTCTTTTGAGCTAAGGCTAAATTAGATTATTTAGTGTAAGAAGTGCTTGTCAGCATTTACACTAGGAAATTAAATGTGTCCGGGACTGTTGATGACAGTGAGGTCAACTGTACTGGAATAACCCATGTCTATATTATTAAAATTTCCTAGTCTACAAAAGAAGGTGAGTGCAGGCAAATTCTCTGTGGAGAATACTGTTAACTCCTAAATCTTGGCTAAAATATAGTTTGGGAGAGGCCTAGTTGGCCGGGAACAAAACTATGCCAGGGAGTATTTGTGTAATTTAACAGGTGGTTGATTTTCAGTCCCTTGGTACATTTGCTAGCACTGATTATTTTCCTGGTAGTGGTAGTGTTGTTGAGTGAATGGCCAGAAGATGGAGTTGTCCAAAGATATGTTTTCATTCAAGATTTTAGTTCCATCATTAAATGACATATGTATGACTTCTGTATTACTTAGAGGTTTTAGATATATTTTAATTATTGGGCCAATGCATGTGAAGAGGAAGATAGATACTTCTGCTGAAACTAAGTTAAAAAGAGACACGATATCCTTAAATTGTCAGCTACATTATGGTTATGTTTTCACATTGTCTTAATACTGAACAATGACAAGTATAAACCTTCATCATGGGTGTACAGTTTTAAAAGTTGTTTGATTAGCTTGATTTAAAAGTTGTGTCAGCCAGGAGAGGTTAAAATAATTAATTTTCATATTAGTAACAGCAATACAGCAACAACAACAACAATAATAATAATATGTAGGTCTGTCTTGGGATTTGCACCAATAGATCTAGAAGCACATGAACAAGGAAGTAAATATTATTTTACAGACTGTGAAAGTGAGACAGAGTCAAGTAGAAGGTCATGACCACAATCGCCTTCTAGGTCATGGGCAGCATCAGAAATAGTATGTCAATCTCTTGAATCCCACACTAAAGCTCTGTTCCCTGTTATAGCACCCATGGTTCAACACATAGGTTTAACTCTTCCCAGATTAATTCTGAAGAAGGTTCTGAGTCATATAACATGGACAAGTCATCTTTAAGGGCAGTGATTCAGAACAGTATGTGAATATTTATTAAGCTAAAATGGCTTTCTCTCTTTCTCTCTCTCCTTTCTTGTAATTTCATATCTTCTTAGTTTTCTCTGACAGAAGACAGAGGAGATCATCCAGTAAAGAAGGTAATCTGCCAGAAGACAGATTTACCTGTCTATAAACCCTTCCTGGTAAATATTTTAAACACCTGTTTAAAAAAATATAAAATAAAATAAATCAATCCATTTGTGGAAAACAATGCTGGTTTGGTGGTTTGTTTGTTTGTTTTTAAGTAGCAATTTCAGTCTGTCATTTTCCTTACTCTTGGAAGGTTGTTTTTATTCTTAGTGTCTAACCTACATTTCCTTTGCTTTGAGTCCATAGCATCCACTTCACAGCTGACTCTCTTCTTTCCAAATCCATTGTCTTCCCTTTGATAGCAACTGCTGATATATTTGAAAATTGTTAATGATCTTAAGTATGGAAAAACTCTTGTACCGAAGAGTGGATCTATTCCTTTTTTTCACCACTATTTGCAGATCTTTCCATTGCTTTTGTTAGAACTCTCAGGAAGCATCTTAATATTTTTCCTTGAAAATGTGGTTATCTTCTTCCCTTTGAAAAACACTGTTCATTACAGCATAGACCCCTCTAGTAAGAGAGATGAAAACACATGAATACTGGTGAATACCAGCTTGCAAACAAGAAAAAAAGCAAGCTGAAAAAGCCAACACTTTAATGTTGTAACCATTCAGCCGTTGTATTGCTGAATTTCCTTAATTTTAAAACAATGTTGCACAATTATATATTCTCTGTTTGCTTTGTTTTGTAAAAACCCTGGAGTGATTTCTGTGAGAGAAAATGAAATGATCTGGCTGGCTGCTGAATGCTTCGGCTGCTTTAGGGCACTTTGGAAGAGGTGGTTTTGCATTAGCAGTTTGGATTTTTTTTCCCTTCTTTATTCTCTTCCTTTCCTTTTTTTTTTTTTTTGGAAAGGCAAGTCATAAATAATTATACTCCAAAAACGTGATACCATAGGATTTCTACAAGAATCATGTCCTGCTGTTTGCTAACCTTATGTAGCAACAGTGCATTCATTCAGTTAGTTTACAGGGATGCTTTGGCAGTGCGGTTTTCATAAATGCATGCAAATCCTGCTGTTTAAAGCACTAGGCTTTCTTAACTTCTCCAAATACACTAATGGTGTTATAGCTGACAGAGCACAAAAAATCAAACAATATCAGAAGAGTTATCCCTTAATTCCTACACCTCTACAGAGATGCTTTTCTTGTTTAAACTGGCTTGACTTGTGCTTACTTTGGTAATGTTTGTATTTGTAATTAAAGCCCCTCCCAGTTTTTCTGTAAATTGTTGATTATGCTGCACTCATCCATCAAGGCTGGAGAGCTGTAGGGAAAGAAACCACCCTGACACTCCTGGGGGATTTATTGGTGGAGGAGAGGAAGTTGGAGCCATTTCCCTGGGACTTTACAACACTCCTTTAGTTCCAGGAATCTGTAAATTTCCTTCAGTTAGACCATTTCTCTGGAGCTATCACCAAGAATTACTCTCTGTATGTTCAAGCATTTTAAGGTGTGGGGAAATGAGCAATGGAAAACAATATGCATCTCAACAAACTTGAAACCTCCTTGTAATTTCAAATAGAAAATGTTCCTGTTGTATCTCAAGAGAGTGCAACTTTGATAAATCTTTTCAAAATCCACTTTGAGGGGAAGTTCAGTGGCGTCTCTTAAAGTTTGCTCGATGACTATGCTGAAAGAACAGTCTGCAAAGTAATCTCTAGGGTCTGGATAGACTAATTAAAAATTGTTTTTGAAGTTAGAGAAAGGTGAATGAATTCGATGGGTTTCCTACCTTATGCACTAGTCTGAATTATATGATACTTGTTTTATAATAAACCAGTCAAGCAACATAAGCTTCAGGAGTTCAAGGTTAGGTAGTGGTCATATATGGGATATGAACTTAAGGAATATAGTTTCCTGAGGATTTGGGGTGGTTCTTGCCCTCCCTCCCTGCCTTTGCAGACAGTTAGCTTGCTTTCTCAACAACATCTGTGGCTTCTAGGTTTTATGTGGCTGGTAAGGTCACAGATATATTTTGGCTGGGCATCATTATTACATGTACACACATACATGCAGACACACATGCACACACACTCACTCTCTCTGCCTAGCAACTGTAGAAGAGATGTCCAGTTGGTCTAATGATAAAAGAAACATGCTATACAAGTGAAACCACTGCTTAGTGGTTTCTTCATACTAGTGCTTTGACTGTATGCCAAGGCATTCATTGCAACTCCGGCCTGAGATAGAGTCTGAAGTGAAAAAGGAAGGGGGAAAAAAAATTACAACGTAACATTGTTATTCTGAGAGATGCTAGCAGCTGAGAAAGCAAACAATGGTTTAATATTCCCCTTTCATTTTCCATTCTTGCTTGTTATCTTTCATGTTTGCTTGGAACCACCTTTTTATGACTGAGATATGCTATGATAAAGGAAGTGATGATACATGAAGTAGCACGGTGACAAAGCACAAAGCGATCATTGCCCTCACTTATCCTCACTGCACTTTCACACCGTTAATGGTGTAACTATTAAGACTTACACTTAGGATCTCACATTTGTGCTTTCTGCAGTAGTGCCATACTTGAAGAGTGACAGCCCCTGCTAAAGTGCCTCAAAATATTAGGCAATTCTGATAACATCACTCTAAACAGACATATCTTGTTATTTCCCATTGTGTAGGAAGGTTAAGTGATTTGTTTCAGCTCAAACAAAAGTCAGTGATTATGATCAAGAATTCACATACTATTTCTTGGTACTTAATTTAGTTGAAATAACATTATAACATTAACAAACATGAAAATAACTGCATATTTGGCAACTGAGTCTGATAAGTAATTTTAAAATTATTTACATGAGCAATTCACTTATCTCTGTAAAAGTTTTAATTCTCTTTCTGCTAATACTGAGATTTCTTTTTTGTTTCCTTCTCTTCATTCCCTTTCATCTGTTTGTTTTGTTGTGGTTTTTATTTTTTTATTTTCCCTCGAAGTTCTTTCATCCCTTTAGCCAGGATCTGCTCTTAAGTACTTTGCTTTCAACAAGAGACTGTCTTTTTGTAGCAGATGCCAGTTTCAGTCGGTGGGATTGTAAACAGAAAGTACCCATGACAACTGATTCATCCCCCACAGAGACCACACATAGTACCTAGGAAATGTCTGCACTTACAAAGAGTGGATCCTGTCCCCAGCTCAGGTTTGCAACACCGAGTGCCAGAACAGGTGCCAGGAGAATTCGTTTTGGCTTGAACTTTATGAATAAACTAGTGTTTGATGAGGAATGCAGTCTCCATTGACGTTGCTGCCTGCGTTCTCACTATTTAAAGAACAGAGGAGCAAGCTTCAGTCCACAGTGTGTGATCATTTCCCCCAATACCTGATTTAATATGAGTAATTTCTCGTTACACCATGTCTTCCTGTTGAGAAGCTCACACTCTGCAAACATAAATTAATTAAGCTTTATACTCCCTCTGTGTGGTATTGTAGACTCAGGAATAGAGTGGTTTAACATTCTACTAGTGTGCCAGTTGGGAAATACCAGAAATCTAGTTTTCTCACTTTCCACATACCCCAGGGCAGATTCAATGCATGCCTTAAATGCACGGACTGAAAAAGACCATGAGGAATGTGGTATTGATAGTACCTGCAGACTTACAGTTTGAGGCAGGGGATCCTACTTGGGAGAGCTGGAGTGCTCGTGCCAGTGAAGTGAAGGCGGATTCCTCGTGAAAAGGTGTATGCTAGAGCCTGCTGAGGTACACAGTTTTTCCAGTGGTCCTTGTAGAGTCTTTCTGTCACAGTGGCCTGTACAGTTCTGCCTTGATGCCTTGTCTCAACTAAAACCATGGAAATTGGAGATACATGTTCCTTATAATGTTTTCTCTAAAATCACGGTGGTAGCTGTGTGCAAGCATGGATTATCTGGTGGGGAAGAAAGGCTAAGAGTATTTCCCTTTGGTATCACCTGCTATGGCACATCCTCCTGAGGTATGCCATAAAAGATCTGGCTAGTCAGACCGCTATTTTGTACAACCCCTGGTGTGGGACACAGAACAGCCAGTTGAGTTTAGGAATCCTGTCTCCCTGTTTTGCTAGTATTAGAAGTTAATCTAATAAATACTTTTTCTTTTTTTTTCTTTTTTTTTTTTTTTTTCCTCTTTAAAGCCCTGTTTTTTAATGTACAGTAACTTTTGGGTTTGTTTTCCAGAGTAGCAGCTCTGTACCATATAAATTATTACCTCAGGCACTAGGACACTGTTGCTAAGAAAGCGAAAAGAGAGACTGTAAATGCATGTGAGAAAGAAAAGGTTTCTGCATTTTAAGAGTAATGGCTAGAAGACAATTAAGGCCTAGCTTTTAAATCATAGGGCTAGGCCAATGTGTATTGGGACTGCAAATTGGAAATGTTGCATTATTTTTAAATGGCTGAATACCTGCTGCGGTATCCATAACAATTGTTACTTCTCTGAAGCTATATAACTTACTGCAGTGAAAAAAGGAATGAAGTTTAATCTACCTAAAGAAAATATATCTTGACATTTACCCACCATTAAGTATACATCCTAATCCCATGCTATCCATACACTTTGGTTTACAAACAAATGACTCAATTAATGTCTCTTAAAGCCTTCTGGGAGGGAGAGTGGAGGACATGCAGTGCTTGAGCAATGGTTGCTGAAGGCATTTTGATTACTTAAGCTTGGAATAGGCATAATATCCCAGCATGGGGGGTCCTTATGCCCTGGCAGTGCTTTTTCTTCTCCTTCTGGAAAGTGTTTGCATGCTCATGCAGTAACTCAGGCTCTTTACTAATCCCCAGGGGGAGGCTGTGGTGATGCTGCCACCCAAGGAGATATAAGCTCCTCCGGTCACTCAGTACCTAGGGAAACATGAGGTGCTCTCCTTTTGTGCTTACCCAGTAACCCCATACAAATAACCCTTTCCTCTGGAGTATAAGTGGGAAGTGAAAGACTTTTTTTATAAAAACCTTGAAAAAATCATTTTAGCCATTAAAGGTCATCAGGGATTTAATTCCTGAGACTAGCACTGACCCACAGTTAGTGTTTCAGCGCTGGAAGCCACTGATTTCTGAGCCATAGAAATGGATTCCAATCCTACCTTCTCTCACTTCTTCCAGGTGAAGCTGATCCTCTGCTTTGGTGAGGCTTTTTTGCTTCCTTGCAAGCAGCTGAAAGCTGTTCTTTATTGTTTTCGGAAGTGTCTCCTCTACTGGTGGCCAGTTTGATGCTCCAGTTAGCCATTTATATGTTGTTAGGCAGTGTCTGTGCTCTTACTACCTCTAGCTAGCAGAAGGAACATCCAAAGATGTGAAACCTCAAAAGTTCTGGTATGCATCTAGCACAGTTATCTGGGATTAGCAGAGTCTCATTACTCAGTATGGGTTAGGTTATGTTTAAATTCTGTTTGCAGTTCAGGGTCTAGCCGGAACTTCATGACAGACTTAAGGAGGGAAAACTGAATCATTCTACTATCAGTCAGTTTGCCTGTCCAACAGTACCATAAAAGCAACTGGACTTGTCAGTTTGCTTTGTAGGGGTTCTGCTTCTGACATGTACCAGCTTGTCCTGAATGGAGACCACTGGTCTAAATCCAGATATGTCAGGTTTTAATATTAATATTCCTTAATAAAGGAATGAATCCTGCAAGGGAAGTAAAACTCAGAAGGGAAAGAAGTACCTTTGAAGTCCTCTATCTATATGTGTGATTACTGGTGAACCACTCGAACAACAGGAATCTTTCCAGAACCTTTTGCAAATTCTAGTTGTAGTTTTACTAAAACTATTTCTTCACACTTCCAGAACTTCTTGAGCAAGGGATTCCTTGTACTACCCACCAGATTGCTTTTTATTTTATGCAGATTCACTGACATAGATTGCTGATAGCTGAATAAGAAAAAAAAAGAAAAAAAAAGAAAAAAAAGCTAATGTCATTTTGAGTCTGATTTCCTCAAGTTACTTCTGAGTTAAAGTTGCTACAGTCTGCGCATCTCTGCTCAGTTTCATTTCCTGTTTTGGTAGGCGATAGTGTTAGGAGGAGATGCTTGCATTTGTCAGAAAGTAAATTTAGTGTTGTAACTGTGCCATGCTGAGACAGACTGAAGCGGTACTAAATGAAAGGGAGAAACCAGAAAAACAAGAGGTTACAATGTCAAATTCCCCAACTGATTTTGAATTAGAAGCAGAAACATACTTTGCTTTATAATCATGATTCAGTTCCATCAACCCAGCTCCCACCCCAAAGAAGACTCTGTTCATTCTGTTGAAATACGGAAAACTGAAAATTCGTTTTGATACTGTAAGAGGAAATAAAAAGGGCCGAAAGATTAATAATAGAATGTCAGTGTATTCATGTAATCCAGGCTTGAACCTGAGGGCAGTCCTTTCAAGGAGTTGAGTGACATCTATGTGTAATTTAATAAATGTCTGTTGTAACACAAGTGGAGAAGCTCTCAAACACATTGTTTTTTGTGTTGATTGCTCAGTTCAATTACTGTAAACAAATAATGTAATGTTATAATAGTCACTGAAATAAATCTACTCTAAAAGGTTAGAAAAAGGTTGGAAATATCAAAGCCACATTTATCTATAATTCAATGATGGATGCCAGACTCACCTAAAAAGAAAAGGCCGTCCTTCTATGAGTATATCAGTAGCAAGATTAACAATTTCAAGAGCTTAATGACAACTTTTAGATGATGGTTAAAATGTTCCAGCATAAATGTTTACAAGTTACTGTACAAACAGAAACGCTTAGCAACAGGTAGAGGTTAAATAGATTAATTGGTAGCTTTTATTTCCATTTACAGGTTCTCCTATAAAAAGCTGGATTTACAAAGAAAAGATAGTTGAACTAAACTGTAATTTAAGATTAAGCTCTTTTTAAAATTTCCATTTGAAATAGCCAGGTGGTTCATTAGATAATAAACCAGGTTCCTCTGGAAAGCCCAGTTTCAAGACTTAACAGAGTGCTCCAAAATAATATTTTTTCCCATTCTGCTTTTTCCACAGACTACAGCTGCTTTCTTGTATTAAATAGGTTTTATTTGCTCAGTAGATGTCCATGTGCCTGAATTTTCATGCCCTTTCACCTCAGATTTTTCCTAAACCTCTTGTGTAAGTTGGTTACTTCATATCCCCAGCTTTTTCAGCAGCAGCAGCCTTCCCTTCTTATCACAAGCTACCCCTACCCAGAGCAATGCATTAAGTCTGAGAGGACAGGATGCAGCTGCCTCTAAAAGCCTGTCAATGATGCTTCTTTTTAAGTCACTGAGAACTGCTAGCACAGCTGCACAGAGAGGTGGATTTACACTGTATACTTTTTTTTTTTTTTTCCCTATATGAGGAATTTCTCAAAAGCTGTATAGAATAATGAGTTAACTGCTGATGCATGAAGGCAAATGAAGACACTGCCTTATGCTTAATGGCATCCTATGGATAGCCCTTCATTTTAGAGCCAGTTTTTCTTGGGAGGTATTGTCTAGGTCAGATGCTGGGGTTATTCTTTACAGGGAATTCAAGTAGATTCTTAACTTTAGATGTGACAGTCCTGGAGTAGGAACAAATTTGAGTTAGCATTAAATTGACAGCTTGTATCTTATTTCTTTTGAACACATAATTGCTTGACGGTGAGCCAGTCTTGATGGCTCACACAGTACCAGTAGACTGTAGCAAATCAGTTAATTTTGGGCTCTAATTTATGAGTCATGATGCATTTTAACATCAGTGCAGAATTTTTTTATACAGAGAAGTATCTGGTGGCCTTAGTGACCAGTGTGCCTCCCTTTCTCATCACTCCTCTTTTCCCTGAAGGCTCCATTAGTTACTAGCTTCATCCAGTCTGAGAAAAGCAAAAGGCAAGGGAGCAAGCCTGGCAAGGCTGCAAGCTGATGTTTCTTTGCCTGTTTGCTTCCACTTTCCCTTTTTCTGTTTATTAAAGTTGTAGCTGTCATCCACGTGGCAGCTGTGCCTGGTTGGAGGAGGGCAGCAAGGACAGAGGAAGACCCAGGCAGTAACAGCAGAGAGAGTAGATGCCGCTGGATGTTTGTTGCTGTGGTTAAAAATGCCAAGTTTAAAAACATGTCTTAACATTGCAAATGAAAAGAAGTCATCGTGGCCTTTCTGTAATTTCCAGATAGGCTCGTTACAAAAGAATCAAACATACATTTGATACAACAAAGAACCTCTGTCCAAATGACAGTCAGGAATAGTGAGTGTACAGTTCGGTAACGACGGACCTAAGGACTCAGGCATTACCTAATGCAGATATATGGGAAGAGGCGTGAGTTGCCCCTGCCCACATTCCTTCAAAACTGAAGCCAGATCTTCAAAACTGAATTCTCATCTTGAAAAAACAACAAATCATGGGCACGTGAGTTTTTACAAGGAATTGCAAGTAAGGGATTGTATTAAATTCCCTCAATTCCACAATTATTACTGTAAGAGAATCTGTTTGGATTGCAATTTACAAATTGATGTTTAATACATTTATGCTTCATATGCATTTTGTTAAATTTTTCATGATTTGTTTGTTAAATTTTTCATGTATTTCTGCTACTGCTTGTGACACAGGAAGTCACCACCTTGAAATGGGATAACAATTTAATTAAAGAATCTCCTATTGCAGAGATCAAACCCTTTGCCTTGTAAACAGACTGGAGAAACCATTCTCAAAAATGATTAAAAGGTCTTTGAAAATGTAATTCTAACAATCATAATCAAATTAACTACCAGTTAACATGATTATGTGCATTAAAAAGTGAGTATAAAGTGTGAAACCAGTGGCTTCATATTATATAAGTTCATAAAAAGGAGACATCAAAGAAACCCACAGCCATAAAATGTTACCAAAATATTTTGAAAATTAACTTAAGGTTGTATTTTAGGTGATTAGAATTCATTTGAAAATCCTTTAAAAGACATGTTCTAACTTAATTTTAATGAAAACAATTGCTTTGGTGGCTTTAATAAATTGGGATTAGTTGGTAAGAAAATATGAAATGTCAGATTCTCTGACATGATAGAAAATATCACCTTTCAAACACCCAGTGGAATTTCAGAGTAGCTACTAATCTGTTACTTTGCCAGTGCTGGTAAGCGATTGCTGTATTTCCAAATGTCATCGGAGTAGTTTGAGTCATGCCATACAGAAGTGAATTTCTGAATATTATTATGAGCTTTTCCAAACAACTGAGTTCCTCTGGCTTTGGCAATTCTCTAAGCCATAGTTTAAATACCTCACAAACTCATTGAGCATTTTGGGTTAAAGGACTTTCATCACTTAAATTACAGATTATGTGGGTATGTTCCGCACTTAGATGGGTATGAAATCCTGAAAACTCTTGATAGCTGCCATTGTGTTGAAGTCCTAGTGTGCCAAAATATCTGCTGATAAAACCTCCAACGCTGCTGCATCAATATATGCATACAGCTGTTCATGTAGTGAAGCTTCTGGCTTGCTAAAAGCCCTGTCTTTTGCATGTGGTATTTTCAAAGCAGGTATTCTTCCTCCTGGGCTGCCTTCCTTTTGGCTTTCTCAGGATAAGAAGACAGACTAAGCATCTACTCACCTGTCCAGAAAGCCTGTCACTGGAGCCCCTGCCCAGGACACAGTATGCATGCTTGCATGGAGAGGGAGAAGTATAAAGGACAGATGACATTCCCCATTCCTTAGTTTTGCTTAAGAATTAAAGACATGACATGATTCCTAGTCCCTTTGGAGCACTTGACTCCAGAAGCAGGAGGGATATTGCTAAGAGGCACTACGGCCTCAAGTTAGGCGACATACTATCTGAGAGGTGGAATCTATCCATTCTTTTCTCTTCTCCTTCCTTCCGATTACTTTCTGCACCTCCTTGTTCAGGCTGCTGGCTTTTGCAAAACTGTTCTCAAATGCTTAAAGCGCAAGGAGAACCTGACAACGTAACACAGATCTACCCAATCCTGCAGCTGGGTGCCAGACAGATATGCCACCACTGAGCATTGCAAAGGTCTAGTCCTTCTTTCTTTTATCCTTAGCTAATTAGCGCTATGATTAGAAGAGTGGCTGCAGGCCATGACTCACACTGCTGTTACCAGTGGTGGAGTTAAACCAATATAACAAGGGAAAGTATATCCTTCACCATTAAACCTCCTGTGAAAAGGCAGATTTTACTGGCATGTGATAAAAAAAAGCAGTGTTCATTTTCATGGAACAGCATTGTGTGTTGTTCTGGCAACGTTAGAACGGATAGTGAACCTGCTGAGAAAGCACTGGATGGGCTTTGCTGGGGCAGCTGCCTTATACAGCTACCCAGGTATAATGAAAGTGGTTAAACCTTTTACATTTGGTAGACAGGATTCCCAGAGGCAGACGGCACTAGGAAAAAGGCTCAAATTTCATATACAGCAATATTAATTTTGGATTGCTCTTTTTATTAATAAATTAGGTGACCAGTGGGGTGAAGGCTTTTCTCCTTTCAAGGAGTTGGCATGTACATTTTTGGAAGAGATTAGAAATGTGATTTCACAGAGGAAATGTAATCTCATCTTAAATATTTACAGAATGCTAATTTTATGCTCATACGTTGGCAGAAAACAGAATAGCATTAATTAATATGAATTATTTTCTAACGGAAGCATGCTCTCTTCCTTTGGCTAGGACTATATTAGTAAAAAAAACCCAACATTCAGGCCCATTCTTTGGCCCTCAGATAATGCAACACAGCTTGTATCCATACAGCTAAATTCTCTCCTTTTCTTTAATGCTCCTCCAAAAGAGGATGGCCTGCTTTGTAGTGCCACGTAGAAGTGGCTACTGATTCCTCCTGTTTCACATGCAATACTAAGGCACTACCTGGGAGATGCTATTTGGCATGACTAAAGGAGTATTGATAATTGTGTGCCAGTGCTTGACACCATGTGTTTTATAACTATAGAGAGACCCTGTGGCAGATGCCGTATGACCAGTACACAGGGCTAATACTGAAGGGACAGCTAAGTACTTGTGCTGAACACAGAATGTAATTCACTGCTTGCCAACTTAGATGTTAGACAAAATATAGCAATATACCATACTTTCAAGTAAAAAGACCCTCCGAGCATTGAGATGGGTTACAGAGGAGGCTGTTAAATGCCTATTTCTGCAAGTTTTTACGTATAGGTTAGGCAGATATCTACTAGGCATATTTAATCCTGCCTCACATTAGAGAGATGGACAAGCTGATGTCCTGAGATTCCTTCAGTGGCAGCTTTCTGTAATGCTGTGTTATTAGGATGCTTCTTTGCTGGCAGTTATGGCATACGTGGAAAAAAATTTGCAAGTATCTCTTGTACTGACTAAACAGTTCCTAGGGTTTTTGTGCTCACTGACATGGACTTTCAAAGTAGTGAATTTTATTTAATTTTTTATCTCAGAAATACTGATTCTGCAAGAGATTCCTTTGGGTATTTTGATACCGAGACTTGCTCTATATCTAGAAACTGATCTATAGCCATGGATGCAGATTAATTTTTAAATAGCAAGAAAGAAATTTAGAAACACATGTGCGCATTTTTCTTTGATGACTTAAGACCGCTCAAAGGAATATTTCCTATTCACATAAAATCCTTAAAAAGATAAAATGGTTGACAGATACTTTACAAGAAAAAGCCATATAAAGATTTGAGTTCATACGTATTAAATATAACTGGGTTTGATCCATAAATTGAAATATCTTAATGTTAATCTCTTGTCTTCCTGCTTCCCACCCTTCACCCGCACATAGGCTTTCACATAGGATTGTCTCGGGATACACAATGCTAGGAATTAAACAATGTTGCTCTCTCCTATAAATTATCAGCATTTTGGGATAAGATTAACATGAAATAAATTACACTTTTTGGTTAACCATAATGATTTATGTTTTCCTGTTTTACAGAAAAATTGGTTGAAAACTCACTTGTAGGTTCAATGAAACAAATGGGTCCTTGAAATCCTAAGCACCAAAATCTTATCTAAACTCAGCATTAAAAATGAACTTTCATATTTGTGTTAGTTAAATCTCTGACACATTCTATTGCAGTTTTTCTTTTGTGAGCATAAAGAGTTAGAAGCTTCTCAGATGGTGTTTAGTGTTTATAATGCATTTGTCTGGGCAGATGCGCTTGTAAAATTACCAAACCGTTCAAAGTTATAAACATAGTTCAAATAAAGCTTGTTTCGTCTGTGTGAAGGAGACTTGATTCCTTCCTCTCCAGACTTCTCAGAACACAAACAGTATTACTGCAGTGTAATGGATGCCACTGTTGTATGTGGATTGTGACTGCTGGTTCTCCCTGCTTTTTTTGTTCCTTGGTATGTTTATTTATAGGAGAGTTATAAGACTGTGATTGAAGACGGTCCCCTTGGGCTTGAAAAGTGACTGACCCCAATCAGCAGGGCTTGTTGTCAGTGATGCTGGAATCTCTTCATGAGCGAGTGGAAAGTAGTTTCCTGTCAAGTTTAGTTAGGACTGGGCTTTTTTCTTTTTTTTTTTTTTTTTTTCCTCTAGCATAGACAATCTTTGTTTTTATGTACAGTGTGATTCCTGTGTTGCCTTAAAGATACAAAGACGAAAGCCTGTGTTTGAAATAAAGGGACTATAACAGCTAAATTTTGGTTCAATGGAGTTGTAGCGTAAGAGCTTTCTATGCATTGAGAGATAGATTTCTCCAACAGCGAGTCCTGTCAGGGACCCTTAGAAAGTACAGGCTTATGATTGAGTTTCCCATCACAGTCCAGTCTCCTTTGTCTTCTGCCTCTGCAGTTTGAAACTAACCTTGATTGTGTCTTTGCACAATATATTGTATAGTTGATATGTGAGGCTACACAGGTAGAGAGTAGAGATATATCTAATGATGGTGTGGTAGGATGAAGGAGTAAAGAAAATGTCTTTGAAGAAGGACATTTTCTTCATTCTCCAATGAAGCAGCTGAAGGGAAAAAACCTCAACCACACAAACAAAAAACCCCTTCAGTTTTCCGCACTGGACACAATGTGACTTTAGGGTTGTGGTTTTCGCGCTTTTTTTTTTCTTTTTTTTTTTATTAAATACGTTTACCAAAAAACATTCCTTAGTTGAAGGGATTGGATCCATGTTTGACAAGACATTACCCCTTTCTGAGAGTGACTTCTAATTTCCTTTCAACAATTCTTCTGTAAAAAATCCATTTTCCCTTGCAATATTTGTCTCAGTGTGATAGTCTGGCATTGACCCTTTACATTTGGCAGAACCAAGCAGATACAGTTCTCAAGTAGACTTTTTATTTCTGGATGTTGCTGGCTATTGTTCCTTTTATTGTTCCAGTAGTGAATGACTTTAACTCCTGTCATTTTCCCCCTCTAACTTCTGCTTTAGGAGGAAAAAAAAAAAAAAAAAAAAAAAAAAAAAAAAAAA
This sequence comes from Athene cunicularia, assembly GCF_003259725.1. Lineage (NCBI taxonomy): Eukaryota > Metazoa > Chordata > Aves > Strigiformes > Strigidae > Athene > Athene cunicularia. The sequence goes on along the minus strand of NW_020799091.1, from coordinate 39,491,061 downwards.
AAAAAAAAAAAAAAAGCAAGAAGGAAATTACTGAAGGAGAATGACATTTTTCACACTTACTTTTGATGGTCAGAGAATTTATTAAAGTGCTGTTCTTGACAGGATGGTTTCAATTGCAATTCAAGTCTGGCCTCAAATCTGAGTCGGAGACTGGATCTGACTAGGACAGAGGGGGGGATTGCCTAAAACCTTCTCACAGTTCCAACTGCATCAGCTACAATTGCAGTTTCATGTTTTTGAAGATTGTTGTCAGACTTTGTTATTAAAGTGCTCCAGGACAAATGGTGCTCTGTCGTGGAAGTGCCAAGTCTTATTAATTATTAGTAAAAGTATTTCATTAGATACCACCTTGCTGGTAGTGATCATCTGCAAATCCAAGGGGCAAGCTCTGAGATGGTTGATATATAAGTGATTTGAAGCTTTTTTTCAGTATTTGGGCACACTGTCACCAGGAATTGTGATGCCTTATGAAAAACCCGAAATGCTACAGTATGACAGAGGATTATTTTTGTTTCCTACAGATCTCAAAGCAACTGCTTCCTTCTCCCTTTGTTTGCTACTTTTTGACACGCTTACAGTGAGGAATGATTGAATATCTGATTAACATCACGTAAGAAGCATTTTTGCCCAGTTTTCTGACGAGCTGCCGAACCAGTCCAAATCCCTTGAGTCTTATGCAGGAGGTAATCCCACGATCCAATGTCAGCATAATCCCCCCAAGACAGCTTAAATATTTGTAGTTCTTTCTTAAATCAAGAAATCCCTTGAGGTTTATACCAATCCCAATTTAAAAAAAGACTTGACCTGAAAACCCTGGAGGAATGTTTGAATGAGGTTGTCTTGCCTCTGGCTTCTTGGCCAACTTGCTCTAGTAAGATATGAATAAGATATACAAGGTCATAATTTATAATGTGATATGAAAATTATGCATCCAGTGAAAGGCTAGGGGGAAAAATAAGGGATGGCAATGGTAGTAGAGACAGCATTTATTGTGATTATTAGAAGGGGGCCTTAGTGGGCCAGGATTATTGTACTTTAAGTGAAATTGATTTTGTTCATGATTTGATTTTAATCTAGTTTAGATGAATCAAATTCTACAAGGAGCAGATATTTAATTTAGTACATTAGGATGAAAAGGACATCAGTTCAGAGAAGTTTAATGCATATGATGTGATAAAAGCAGTATCTGATTATAAGAGGGGTTTTTTATAGTAAATCCTTGTTATTTCATTACTTCTTGGATATTTTTTTCTCTCCACATAATATTTTTATTAAATCCAGCCAAGATTCTAGTCTCCTTAATGATACTTAGGCTGACTGCATGAGTGAAAATAATAATAATACTAAAAATTGGAGGAGGACAGGGAGGAAGACAGAATTCCAGACTTATCACAATGATTTTTGCTAGAGATCTACTATTGTAACAAACAGAAGATTCTTGCTCGCCTCCGGGGCACTTGCTGCAGGTGAGCTTCTTTGCAGAACGAGTCATAGCTGTCTTGTTACAGACTGCAGTTGTAAACAGAGAGTCTGTAGAAACCAATCTCCTGCAATTTTCCAGTCTACTGTTTTCTAATCTAAGGGAGCTGGAATGCCTTGCAATTTGGAAGAAGTTGGTTGCTGTTGAAGAGAGGTCTCCTACACTTTAGCAGTCAGGACCAGATGGATCTGTTTTCTTAGGTTAACACCAGAGTTGGGAAAGCCATCCATGCTCAGAATGCAAAATTCAGCTGATGTATCTATCTATATATACAGGTTTCTTTTTCTTATAGAATAATTTAACTGAAAATGTTCCTCTTTCTTTCTCTATTCCCTGACATCTGATTACTAGCAGCCTCTTGTTGGAAGAAGGAAATACTGTTGATTCTTTGCACCTTCTTAGCACTGTTCTTTGGGCTGTTATAAATAAATCAGAAAACTAATTTCCTCACTGAGGAATGTTTTCTGTTTGGATGTTTAATGAACAAACCTTTTATATGCTTAGGGAAAAGCTTTGCTGTTATAGAAGGGACTTTCTATTACCATTTAGATTCACAAGGATCGGCATGGGTCACAGTGATCTGCATGGGAAAATAATAAAAAGAAATAATGAAGGAGAATTGTTACATCATAGATGCAGGGCAAGAGTTGGCAGAAAAGCATTTTAATATATCAGTTTGGGAATGCTTGATTATATGTCACCTCGCTGCACTTGCTTCAAATTAGGAGTGCTTTTGCCCTCTTTGTAAAAAAATATAATTAACATTTTTCATTTGCTGAAATGCTTTTCAGGAAAAGGAAAAAAAAAAAAAAAAAAAAAAGAGTGGGGTGGAGAAAAAAAAAAGCGGCTGTATGGGTCTGACAGCCTGTGTCCAGAGGATGGGACCTTGCCTTTCAATGCTTGAATCTAATCATGTGTCTCAGGGCAAAACTACATCCCCCTTCAACTCCCCCTTCCGTATAACAAGTTGTTCCAATTTAAAACCAATTTAGTTAAACTGGGACACTGGTGGATAATTGTCAGATGCCTCCTATTTGGAGGCAGAATTCACTCTAGAGAAATCTCTGGAGATGGGTTTGCATTGACGTAAATGAAATTAAGATTTTAAAAGAGTGCACACTATCTGTAGAGAATGCAGTTGGTTCCCCCTTATTATACTGCTTTAAAGCTAGTACCCATCACCTACTGCCCTGGTCCAAGACATGTGGTCATCGTGGTTCCCCATCAGAGGCTGAGAACCACCATAGGGAGCTGTTTGAAGGACACACTGAGAGTGTGGTTTGGCATAACAGGGAGACACTGTTTCCCTTTCTGATTTGGAGACTTGGCTCCTTTTTCAAATATCCAGTAAATAACACTCCCTGAGAGCCTGATGAATCAGCAGAAGTAGATGTTTCATATTTTAGTATCTTATGCAGACTGTTCCAACAAGTAGATGTATTGTTTCATTCTGTCCTTAAATACTTGTGTGCTGTAGGCAACAACTACAGTTTTAGATTTTTGCTTTATAGTGCCTTTATTAATCTACATTGTTTTCTGTCACTGACTAATTGGCATTGGCAAATAAGACCATATTGTTTGTATCACATGAAGTTCACCTGAGGTTTGAATGAAGCAGTGTTAGACATGGTGAGGGATAGAGCATTAAGCTTGGTCTGTGCCTTATCAATAATCTTGGATTTCTACCACCTGCAACAACTATAGTTTCACTCCATCTCTTTCTTTTTCCTTGAGATTCTGGGAGTAATGAGAATTTTGTTGTCATTGCTGACTATAAGTCCTGTACTGAGATTGCATCAGTTCATTTAGAAAGAGCTTTTCAGGGACCTACAGGCAGGAATTGATTTCCTTATTTTGGTGCTTCCATTTTGTGGATTCAACCCAAAAAAGCAGTCTTCAGTGAAAGAGGTTCTACTCTCATATGTATTTTAAAAATTACGAGAACATGTTATGCTAGGGAATCTAATTTTCTTTATATGTAAGTGTATTTTAAATTTGTAACATGCTTTAAAATGTTTTATTTCGCATTCAATGCTAACTAGTATGTCTTTGGGTAGAGAAGGGTAGAAGGGAGCAAAGTAAACACACAAATCTGGACGTTGCATTGAGATAAACTAATCTGGTGAAATTAAAAGCTTGTATAAATTATTATTTTTATAGTATCATGTTTTCTAGTTCCTACTAGGCTTTAAACTGTCTGAAGCCGTGAAAGGCTATATTCAATGTCACAGATGTGTGCGGGAGAATGCAAACGGGTTGACATGTACTTGTCAGTGTCAGCTGAGAAAAGAGCTGGCGTGTATTGTTCGGTGGAACAATGAAGGAGGTGGTGTCTCTGGGACAATAGCATTAGCTGGCGAAGCAGATGGACTGCTAGCTTGGGAGGTCTAACTAATCCTCTATCAGAACAATGAACAAGAGTTTATGCTTTACTTGGCTAAACTCCACTAAAGTGAAACAGAACTGTGGATGTATCAGGAATCCTGAGTTAGGGCCATTAAGTGCAATAATTTTGCCTGTAAAGGCTGTTTGAAATGTTCCAGAATGAGTGATTTTATCAGCACAAGGATTCATTGCTTTTAAACAAATTCAGAAAATTTACCCATATGAGCAAACTCTCATAGATGAAGCAGTAACACCATTTCTTGAATAAAGAACCTTCCACTAGGAGACTGTCTTAAGTTCCTTATAACTTTGCCAAAATTAAGTTATCTGACATTTTTCCTTGCCGAGATCTGCCTAGGCTCAGATTTTCAAAAATGTCTAGAGGCAAAATGTATAATTAAAATATTAAAAAAAAAAACAAAAAAAAAAAAAACAACCCTCTTGTAACTGTTTACTAGAGGAAATTCAGTCCCTCTGTGCTTTGGCAAATGAACCTGGAATTGGTAAGAATCTATCTTTTGCTCTTACGTCGGGAAAACCACTCACATGTAGTCCACTCATACACATTTAAAAATACCTCAGTTTGCCCTGGCTCAGTAGCAACATTAGCATTTGGCAGCTAATGTCTGTGATTTGTGCCTGAATTGAGCTTGCTTTAGCTCAGAAATCACTGGTGTGACTTGACTGCACATGAACCATCCCTAAATAGCTATATCTGTGTGTATCAGGGTGAGCATCTCTTTTCTTCCAGCATGGTACTCACAAAGGGCTCTTGGTCTCCACAGGGAGATTCTTTTCTGTTTTCAGTATTTGTCCACTTGATGTCCAAACAGAACTGAGAATTACATTCTGGCTTGGTTACAATGAGGTGAGGAGCAGGTATGGAGTAGGAAACAGGGGAGTTGGAGGGAAGAGATACCTCACTCAGTAGGAGGAAGAGATGGCAGGAGCCACCTGAGAGGCATAGGGTGGCCATGGGTGGTGCTTACTGCAGCTGCAGCTAGGCAGAAATGTGAACTCTGGACATAAGAGCAAAGGTGGCAAATTATACTGGCAAGGTAAACAGGTCTTAGGAATCTAGGAGAGCAGTGGCGGAGACTGGACAGGAATGGTCTCTGAGCCAAAGGTAAGTAGGTAGGTAGGTAGGTTGATGAGAAGCTCAAAGCTGGAAAAGAGCTATGAACTAGAAGCTCAGAGTTAGAAAACATTCATGAGGGTTAACTGGAAGGCTAGAAGCTTGCTTCTGTAGGATCGCTCTGATATTGATGGTGAGAAAACCAGATCACCTGCCTGTGCCAGATATGCTAAGGCACCCTCTTCATTGGCTGGAAAGAAAACTGAAGAAAGAGAACCTTTTTATGCCTGAAGTTAGCCTGGTGACACATAACTTAAATGAAGCTTTCATTTCAGCAAAGGCTCGCTTGCTGTGTGTTTCTAGTATCTGTGCGAGGGCCTGTGACACACTGACTCTGATGTGCAGAATGCCTTGCACTTGCCCCGGCAGCCAAGGCCAAGGGGTGTCTGTCCAGAGCCTGTGTGAGGTTGCACAGTGCCAACCACTGGAAAAAAAAAGAAGGCCCTGAAGCTCTGAAGTTTATTTCACACCTCTATACTCTTAGTTTCAGCAGATGCATATCAGCTTTCCTTTGTGAAATATGCCCAGCAATGCTACCACATGCTGCACAGTGATATTGTATGGATAAATCTGTTAATATTTAGAAATGATTAAAAAGCTATAGAGGGAGATTCAAGAACCTTTGAGGAAGTCATGATTTGAAAAGCATGCTGGAAAAGGTGTATGGTGTATTCACTGAGTAGTGAGGATAAAGTAAGCACAGAATAGCTGTTTTTTGTCAAGCAGTGCCTGATCTCTGCACTCAGCGAGAAGAATAGCAGATGTCATTTACAAGGTTTATGTACAGAGAGAGGAAAAGAAAACAAAAATCGTTATTCTGGCATTCCTTAATTTCTGGTTGCCTGATTTTGTGATGTTAACAGTCTGCTGTATTATTTCAGCAGTGCAGCTTTCACTAATGTTCAGGCTAGGCCAACCGACTTACCTTCTTTACTTCAGAAGGCTTTCTTAAAAAAAAAAAACAACCAAACAAGCTACCACAAAAATCCATGCTTGCTGTGAAAGGGTTAAATAACACAAGCCTTTTTTTTCTGACTACTTTGCTAATCTGGACACCTTGTTAGATTCACAATTGCCTATGAGGTTATCTACCCTGTTGAAGCTCAGAAGACTTTTCAGTGATGCTCATTTGTAGTATACCTGTTGGGGGAAAGAAAGAGCTTGTGCAATTACAACTTCTCTTATAGCCATTGCTTATCTGAGTCTGCCTCCAAGTCAGGAAGCCTTTTCTGACTTGAGCAGTGCAGTGAAGAATGACTCTGCTGCCAACAGAATGGAAACTCAAAACAAGATTGAGTTTAAATCCACAGCTGGGACTTGAACACTTGGCACTAGGGATCATAAGGTCATTGCAGTAAGACAGGGAATGTTCATGCATAGTGTGTAAGAAACACATCAACTTGCCTGTCCTCACTGCAGATTTTCACTATTTGGTATATGTGTGCTGTACAATAGATGCCCATGTTTTCAACAGGAAAAACACCCCAAGTCTGTATGAATTTTTTTAGTTTTTATGGTCAGACAAAAATATTTACCTGAAGTAAATATTTATTTATTAGATTTGTCACTTCTAACACAGTGGAAAATATATTTTCATATTCTTTTTGACAAAAATACGAAATGCCTGTGAAATATGATTATATTGCTCAGGATATCAAAACTCACATAACTGAAGGCAACTGTTTTTTGTTGTTTTTTTTTTTTCCTTTGTAAAACATTGATTGGGATTTGTGTATATCTTTTAATGCCTTGCACAGTCAAAATTTCATGGTCACTAAAGTCATTAATAATATTAAATTCCAAAGAAAAAAAAAAAAAAGGATTGTTTGCAAAAGTAAAGCTATAGTAATAGATAGTTACAATCTTACAGATTTTTTTTCACTGTTTATTCCAAGTCAGGTGTATTACGTTACATAATTCTTGATAAATTCAAATAACCAAAAGAAAAAGTGCTTGTTTTTAAAGAGCTAGTGTGGCCTCTGAAACTAGACGTGCGTATTAAAGTTACAGCCAATAATCCTGCCTGAAAAATACATAAAACTCATTTTAATAGAATCAGAGGTTAATAATTTCTTTCTGTGAAGGAAAGACAGAAAGCAGAAACCAGTCTGGCTTCAAGGACTTAGGGTAAAACTTGGTACTGTACAGGGGAACAGGCACATGACCAGATTTGGGAATCTGCAGAGGACTGAGTTTGCAGGAATAGAGTTATCTGGTTAGAATTTCTTCATGAGAAAAAACATTCAATTGACAGTATTTATAAGCTCTTTGTAACTTTTGTAATTATTAATGCACTGATCTCCTAGTCATGGAACATGGGGGTTTTTTGTCTTCTGATAAATATGACAAATTTGTCAGAGATTAGATATATGTACTTTATAGAGTATATGGACTATACTTTTAGACATCCAAGACCTCACAAGAGATAGCTCTTGAACCCCCTAAGCTTTGAAAAACAGAGCTCACATGGGATAATTGACATGCCAGACATAAAGCCATAATAAACTAGGCTTCAACAGTTAATCCTCTCGCAGAGCTGCATGTACTGTATAAAACTAGCAAACCAACCAACTGGTATTCTAACTTCACTTTCAAATGGCATAATAGATTGCTTTTTTTTATGGTAAATGGGGAATAACTAGGAGCTAATACTGGAAATAATGCACACTGAGGATGGACTAAATATGTGAAGAAAAGCATAAGAACTACAAAAGGTAGAGCTGAAATCTTTGTTGTTTGATTTAAATAGTCTGCAAAACTGGAGACAATTGAAGAAAGGAATCCAGATTTGTGAATCTCATGGTTTGAGAAAAAGTTCAGTCTTAACTGGATGAAAAAAAAACCCTTTTACAATTTGCTGAACCAAAATTAAAAAAAAAAAAAGTTTCAGGAGTGCTAGCACATAGTGTTTTGAATTTAAATAGGCTCCCTGCAGTTGCTCAGTGAAGCTGGCATTCTTGACAGACCAGCAACTTCAGTTTAGTGATCAGCTACTCTGTGTTTTAGTATCTGTGTCTCTGATAGGAATTGGGATACTTGAGGCTGTCCCCATTGCAGAATGGGAGATAAATACAGCAAGAATTGGACCTCTCAGCGCTTTCAGTCTCCAGGCTCCTTCACAGAGCACCCCTGGCATGACTAACTTCCCTTATGGGAGCCCTTAAAACTCTCTTCTGGATTCATCAGCAGTTCATCTATTGCAGAAAGCATGGACCCAAATATTTTTTGGGGTCAATGAATACACAGTCAGAAGAACTCCTCAGGGAAGCTGAATAGAACTTGCAGTAATAAGGAAAATGTCACTTTTCAACGACTTCCCTGTCATTTTTTTCCATTTTACAGTAGTGTCTTCTTAACTTCTCTTGACAAAGCTTCCCATCTAGTCCAAGACTATTCAAACTTTACAGTGAAATCTTTTGACTGCCAAATATAGAGGTTTTTTGTTTTTTGTTTTTTGTTTTTTTCTGACCATGATCTATTGTCTCTTTTTTTCCTTGTTTTAAATTTTTTTTTTTCTTTCTCTTGGCAGGACATCTTTTATTGCTGCAACTTCTCATGCTTCTCAAAATGATAAGTAAAGACTCACAACTCACATACTGATTTACTGCTGAAAGGTCATACCGTCCCCCTTCAAATAAGTGGTTTATCCATTCCTTATCACAAGATATGTTCATGTCTATGTAACAGTTTCCCACTCCGCTTCCACTTAGATCTGCGTTGCATCATCTTCTCACAACTAAGAACTCTCTAAATAAACAAGTATATCAGTTTAACCTTCACTTACACAACATTCTTACAAAACATGTATTGTTATTTTAAGGATTGTTTTGCCAAGTAAATAACACCTAACATCTTCATAAGTATTAAGGCTAGAAATATAGACCTGTGTTTACTTGGCACTACATTTACCTTGGCAAAATGAAGATCAGGTTCTTAAAATATGATCGGACAATAACCATTAAGCTCCCACCTCTTAACCTCTCATTCTGGCTTTCCATCTTTATGTATTAACCACTGTGCTTTCTTTCATTCTGATTTATTTTTATTGTACTTTCCCAGCAGGCTTGCAGTAATGCTGCTTTCTGTGGCTTCCGTGTGCAAAACACACTCTCTTGCAGTAATCCAAATTTCATTTATTCCATTTCAGGGCAAGTGGATTTGAAGAGAAGTACCAAAATGGCTAATTCTCTTTATAATTTCTCTTGCGGCAGGTTGCAAATTATCTGTGACCACTTTTGTAGGCAGAAGTATACTTTAATCAGAAAAGAGTACTGATATACGAATGAATCCATTAACTGTTTGTGGCTGTGCTTTTTCTCATCTATAGTGTGCACGTTACAATATATATTCTGCCAAACAAAGCCATAGCTCATAGACACCACAAAACAGTTTCAGATGGTTTCACTCATACAGAATACTTTTGTCTGCTAAAACTATTGTGGAATTATGCTGCTGACATTTCAGCCATTGAAAGTGGCCTTTCTTTGCTCTAATTAGGCAGCTGAGACTGTCATTTTTTTCTATGGCGTGAAATTTTTATGAAATTTATGGCGGTTTCTTCTTCCAGAGGAATTAGCTGTCTGAGTAGAAAAACTTGCTGCTATGCAAACAATTCATGTTGTGTTTGAGAATGTGAAGATTTCTGTTAAAGGCACACTGGTGCAGGATGGATGGTTGATTTTGCTCTGCCCAGACAGTGGAGACAGGGTAGTTTCACAAATCTTCCTCAAAAATTAATTTTATACATCCCAGGCTTGTCCTGTGAGTACAACAGTCAGGGCTACCTTTGGCGGCACTGTAGAGACTTATATGACCACTGGCAGGATGCACTCTGTAGACTGTATTAGCCATTGTACAGAACAGTTGTCTTTTTGGTGCTTTTCTGAGGACTGAGGGGAAAAGGATTTTCACAGCCCCTTCCTTCTCTGAAGCAGTGCATCTGTACACCACATGGTGAGATTTGCTAGCTGGGTACCGTGAAGATGCTGGACTGTATGAAGAAGGAAGGAAAGTGTTACACTGATGAATTCCCCCAAAATACCTCATCTACTATTTGCTTCTCTTTAAGTTTTTACAACTCTTGAAAGAACAAAGACAAGTGAAGTTTTCAACTAAAATAGACAGCAGGGTGGTATACTAACAGGAGTTGTTATTTTGTTACTGAGGAAAAAAAATGCAAAATGATGTATATGAAAATCAAAGCTCAGCGTGTATAGTGTATCTATCTAATGCTTCGAGACCTACCATACAAGATACATCTCTGCTTGTCAGTGAGACTGGATTTTTAGGAGCAGATGATTTGATATTTGAAATGACATAACTTGCCAAAGTCATTACTTCAGTATCTTTCAGTAGATACACTCCCTGTTCAAATCAATAAAATACCCATCCTTAGCTTTCATTAAGCACGAGCCAAATGTCACCATATCCTAGAAGTATGCTGCAAGATTACAATATGTAGCTGCCTTCTGCTTATACATGAGTAAGCTTGTGATAAGTTCACTTTAAACTGGATTCTCTTCCTCTTCCTTGCTTCCTCACCCTCCTTTCTTTTTTTCCCCTTGCTTGTAAGGGTTTAATTTTCACTAGCTTGCCAAAAGCATAATTATACTTGCTGCATATAAATACCCAGTAGAGATCAGAAGACAGAGAAAGTAATTTTTAGAATTCTAAAAAAAATTGCAAATGTAAACTGAAAGTGCCGACAGGATTGGAAGTATGTGGGCTGGATCACTAATTTCCACTAGGGCAGGGTTCATTCAAGGGAAAAATATGGTTAAATTAGACAAATTTAGGTAATGAATTACTTGCATATCTCTAATGAGCACTTCAGATTACCTGCTATTAGAATTCTAGTACACCCAACCTAAATTTGGATGAGATAACTGCCTACACAACTCAATTTCAGGAAAAAGAATTACATTTACTTTTTAGTATACAGGCATTTCATTTTACTGTAAAATGTTGTGTGTCTTAATCTAAAACACTGTCAGTTTATGTAGGATTTAACATATACACAGAAAATACAGGCTGGATTATGTGGAGAGTCCCTGATCTTTGTGTTAAATTGTGTTTCACTGAATTTCAGTGAGGCAACTTTAGCAGATTGAAATAGCAGCATCCTCAGTAACTTTTAGCAAGCTCTGCATACTAGTCTGTGTTTGGAAAAGAACAGGGTAGTTCTTTAGTATGTTAGTACATACTAATTTTAAAGTTGTCAGGGCGTTCATTTATCCCTTTGTGTAACCTCTGATGGAAGGTATGAACTGTAGTTTGGACAATGAAGTCACAGATACAGTTTACATTATTTAGAATTATGATGATATTTTGACACAGGCTGTATTCCTGTTAGCGTGGCTTAAAGAATCAGCAGATCATCAAGGTGAAATTCATATGGTCTGATTAGAAATCCCCTGTAGTCAATGAAAAGACTCCTGTTAATGCAAATGAACTTTATGTTAGACTGAAAATTATCTCATTCAAAGCTCTCCCCAGCTCTGCAGTCACTTATTTTTACAGACTGCTTATTTTCTAATTCTCTTTACTACGGTGTCTCTCACTGATCTCTTGTTCTGTATTTTGTCCTAATACCTTTCTCTTTCTGGGCTTTTAGTCTGGATCTCACTATTAACTTTTGTGGACTTCTATTCATGAGTTAAATCACTGCCTTTTGTCTTCATTCAAATAATTTTTCAAAACTCATCCCTGTTATAGAGCCTTTAGGGGCAACTATTGACTTAAAGAAATCTGGAATGCAAATAATATACTTGGCAAATACACAATATAGTTAATCACTTTCACTGAAAAGCTGTGGTTTTCTAGCAAACTCTAGAATATTCTTATTTCCCATGTGTTTTTTTTTCCATATGCGCCTTTTTTTTTTTGCATTCCCCACTAGTTTTCTGTTCATTGTCATTAAAGAATTTCTACATTTTGTTTATTATCATTCACATTTTTAAATTTTTAAACAAGGTTCCTGATCTTATTTCCCTATAAGGTGTGTGATTCACATGTGGGGTTAATATATCTGTGTATATAGAAACCCCTTAGATCTTGTGCTTAAACCCACTCTCCTGATGATGTACTGTCATACTTCATTGAGCAAACATATTTTAAAAATACATATACAAATTTACCTGAATGTCTGACCCAGGTCAGAAGTAAAACATATGTTAACTTGCAAACAGTAATAAATTGTCCTGTAATCTTTTCTGATGTTGCACCGTGCAAGTATAATGAACCTTTTCCATTACCTTCTGCGGGTGTTGCTGAAGGGTTCATTAGAAGAACACTGACAGGTGTATAGAAATGCATTTTAAACTCTCGGAATATACAAAAGATGAATAAGCTAGTTGAAAGTAAAATACTTCTCTAGCCTTTCTGTATGCTTCAAAATGTATGTAATCTTTTCCCTGTCTGTGTCAGGTCATGAGTGACATTTGAACAGCAATTTTTGTTCACATGTGGCATATTGAGGCTGTCTCTGGATTTCTCTTTAAAAATAAGAACAACCCCTTCCCTCTTGCCCCACACCCACAGAAATAATGCCATTTCCAAAGCCCTTTGTGTTGCCACTAGAAGCAAATATACAAATCATTCTTCTGTTATATAGAATCAATACTGTATCTTATTTGTACGAGTTTTGTTTACATATAAAGATTATTTTGTTAGAAACAAAGACTACTGGCATCCTTGTAATGGTAAAATGTTTCAAATATCATTTGTCTTTTATCATCAGTATAACATCATCAGAGTTGTTCAGTTTTTAGCAAATCCAGTTAGATGATAGATGTCGGTTTATGCCTTGTGATACCATCATAAGAAGGGAAAAAGTACTCATTTGCACTAAGATAATTTTATGCGTATAATACTTAAATATTAAATAACTTATTTCTAATGATATTTTGCAACCAAAGTTAAAGTAATAAATACAGAAAACAAATTAAATCTAGAAATACTTGTAATGATAGGCTCAGATTTTCCTCAGCTGGGTTAGAGCTCAGAGTTAAATATAAAGAGATTAGTATGAATCTGTTTACTAACAGTTGTGATTATCACAAATGAAAAGAGTAATTGTTATATTTACTTTGCACATGGATCCTCATAAAACAGCATGTTATCTCAGGACCCACGTGCAAAGCAAATATAAGAGTAGTTATTCTAATAAGGCTTACTGAACATCTACTCCAGCAACTTTCTTTTTTTATCAAATGTGTGAAACCAAACACTTATCGAAGAAAATATAATGAGAAGAAAAAGTAGGGCTGCTTGGCATAAGATAATATTAAATGCAAGACACTTGCATGATGTTCTCGTCAAGATCAGAAACTTGTTGGTTATCATTGGGTGCATTTCAACAGGAGATCTGTTTTTTATTTTTGTCTTGAGAGATGTTTCTCTTTACAGTTGACATCAAGCTTTCACATCAAACCTTCACATGTATAAACAAGATCAAAAGTTTTGAAAAACTTTAAATTCCTCAGTCAGCATCTCTTTTTATGAGCTTAGTCATAATGTTACTTTACACAGTGTGGTATGGCTGTTTTCCCTGATTCCTTTTAGTTATTTTTTTAACTGTGTGAAAGAATTAATGGTGTTGCAGCCTGAGAACTGGAACAGCATCAGAAAATGGGGTAAAAGAATGATCTGGATCAAAAGGTCTAGATGTAAAGGTATAGCAATATGGATTGATAAGGAACCGACAAAATTATTTGGATTGTCATACTTTGTTGCTTTTCAATTCTCAAACTGCTGTATTTTTTAAGTTAAAGAAGAGCGGATCTTAATGCATAAACCTGCATCTTAGATAATCTATGCAAAATCAAAGCTAGAGGCAGGGGGATCAACAGCAGGGGTGCTCCTGGGAGGCAAAGGCAGTGGGCTGTAAGGGATTGACAGGAAAGATACTAAGGAAGGGAAATCTTGGTTTTAAATTCTCCTTGCTTGATCACACATAGGTCCTTTGCAGAATCCCATGCTTCATTTTGTTTTACCTTTTTTTATAGATAACCACAGGATCAGGAAATGAAAGATCAGTAAGCCCTTACAAATTATATGATGTTTTCTGAATACCGTGTAGTCTCTTCTCTTATTGAAAGGCCATTTTGTTTTTGCTGGTGTGAGCCAGTATGGTTTCATCAACCTTATGGAGTGACTGGTAGCATTGGCAACAGTGGGAATCCAGGGATTTACATGAAATAGAACTGGATTTCAGACTGAATTCCCTAGTTTTATTTTATTTTATTTTTCCTTAATCTGTACAGAGTCTAAGCACCATTGCATCTTTCTTCCCCATGACTGTCACATTTGTCTGAACTTAAAAAAGTTAAAGTTGACACCCAAATAGGATTTTCTTAGTGCACAGGGGATTGTGATATGCGTTTAGGTGTTGTCTCTTTCTGTTTTACTAACTTGCTGTATAGTTCATCTAACTTCCCTGAGTTGAGCTGAAAGCCTTGTATCAGGAGCTGTAACTATCAGTGGAAGTAAATGAGTTGCCACTAGTTACAAGACTTCTTTTTGCCCCTTAAGCAGCAGTAGTCAGGAAGCCTGGAACAGGATAAAAAAATCAAAATAATTGGATGTAAGAAATCTGAAGATACAGCCGAGACGTCATCTTTTTTTTACAGGTAACTGGAGAATTTGAATAATTTAACCTTTAAAATGTTGTTTATTCTGTTGTGATCAAGAGGAAAAAATGTCACTCCTTTCTTTTGCTGATGCCATTTACAGGGTATGATTACAGATGAATGGTGTAGGTGCTTGTGTACAAGGAGGCTTCAGTTCAGTGAGGAGCATTGCTGTGCAAAACAAATCAACCAGAACAATTAAAAAAGAAAAAAGAAAAAAAAAAAGAAAATCACACTCATATTTACCTAGCATCACTCTGGGCATAGGATATGAAAAATCTGACATAAGCGAAGAAGAACTTTTCGGTTTATCACCAAAACCATAACCATTTCTTTGCTTTATTGTAGGTATTTGTGGTCACCCCATCTCTTGCACTCTGGAATTGGTTGCTGCCTGGACACTAAGCAGGACAGTGGCTCCCTGTGGTCTGGGGTTGGCAGCTGAGGGTGTCCCCAGGGAGTTGGCAGCTGGGCCCCACTGCTCCAGCCAGGAGAAGGGCAGCTGGGATGCAGTGGGGGCAGCCCCAGCCCGGAGCTTTGGGCACCTCCCTGGTGACTGGCTGAGGCCAGGCTGGGAGTCAGGCCAAGGTCTGGACCAGTGGGAGGAGAGCTGGGCACAGGCTGGGCTGTTCATGCAAATGGTAACGATGAGTGGTAGCACCTGCTCTTCACAACATGTTGTGCTCCACATGCGCGTCCTTTCCTGCATGCACAGTGGTGCGCGCCATTGAAGTTGCAGTCATGGTGACTCAACCAAAAGCCATCAGGATGACTGGTTCCAGGTGCTGTAAAATAGTCTGGTTTACATTTTTTAACCTCCTGAAGTTGAAAGTCACTACTCTCTTTCTTTTGCTTGAGGAGATGCCGTCACACTGCATATTAGTGGTGCTGTGTGCTGCCTGGTACTAGTCACTGTGGAGCTGGGAAATTCTTTAGTACAACAAACCTTATTCATAGAGTCATGCCCATATGTGCTTTTCCAGCACTACTTCACCACTGGCAGGAAGATGCTGGTGTGCTGGCTGTCTTTAATATTCCTATTCTGGAAAATCCAATAGAAATATGTTCATGAAAATGTGAGAATAAATGAAAGAACAGATCTCTCACCAAGAACTTTGTAGTAAATCTTTCTGTGCTTTAAAACATGACTGATATGCCCCCAAAAATGGCCTTACAATGTGTTATCTTTGTGCCTTCCAGAAAAAAATGTTTTATTTTCTGGAACATATTGCTTCATCAGGTCTAGAATATATTCTTATATGATATGCCACTGCAGATAGTCCACTGAAAATACTTTGCTTGCATTATGAAGCATGGCCTGCAGCATGCCTTAGGGCATGGCACTTGTGGGGCTCAAGTGATAGCTGAGTAACTGTATATACACTGTATAGTTGCTTATAGTTACTTCAACATAAAACAGCACATTTACACATTAGACAAGCACAAAATGGTCCATGTGGAATGAATTCCACTTGAGGCAAAGTGTCCTTGTAGAGGTTTAAAGTGTGAAGTGAATTTTATCATTTTAAATTGTACAAATAAGCAGAAAAGAAAGTTAATTTGTATTCTTTTTCCTATTTCAGGGCAGTCGAGGAGAAGTTTTTCCATTTTGGGAAGGGTAGGAGAGCTAATACAAATTTTTTTTCTTAAGAGTGTAAGTCAGTTTCCAAATGAATATAAAATATAATAAAGAATGTGGGAGAGTGAGCCTCTCAGAGCTGACTTGACATGTGTGATGAGTAAATCAATTTTGTGTTTTATTATGTGGAGCTTTTTGTTTAGATGAGTGGAAAGTGAAACAGTAATAATTGTGTTGGGTTCATGGTCTAGTGGAAAAAGTGCTATGAATTTCTCTTTCCCTGGGAAAGCCCTAGCCATTGGACATATCAGTTACATATTCAAATATATTACAATTTGTATCACTTGCATCCTATTTGAAACACTAGCATACACAAAGAGTAGTGCAATGTAGAATTTATCCCTTTACCTCACAGGGTTTTGGGCAGGTTTGCTGTTCTCAGAGTTTTTAAAAACTTTTTCACATCTTACGATCTAGTTCTTTTCATTCAAATTTGTATTTTTCCCTGAGGAGCTTTGCAAAAGACACACACCAAAACATAGCAAACAATCTGAATTATTTGGGTTTAGTGATTCAGGTGGAAGTATCACCAGTGTGCAGTGGCCAATCTGAGAAGCCCATGAATCAGAACAGAAGCAGTAATTCAGAGATCAAAATCTGGTCCTTCGAGCTTGCAACTCACTATGACTTGCAGAGGAGTAAAACTGAAGTCTCTCTGTGGAAGGCATTGGAACTACATCTGAGAATGAAGCCAATACACCCCAGTCACCATACTACAATAGTATAGTATAGTATAGTATAGTATAGTATAGTATAGTATAGTATAGTATAGTATAGTATAGTATAGTATAGTATAGTATAGTAACAGCTGAGAATTCCTTTCTTGCCGTGACTATGAAAGCCTTAGCAGTTGCCTTTTCATACCTGGAATGTCTGAGTCTCATGGAGAGCTCAGGACCGCTTAACGAGAGGTGGTCTCTATAGCTGCCTGGGCCTGAATAGACAGGGCAATCTGGAAATCAGCCTCTCTAGCATGTAGTTCACTATGTGTTAAGCCCCCATTTTAATTTACAGTCCATAATACAGTTTCTTTGGCAGGGATTCATAAATCTCTGTTTCATCCATATGACTGCTGCATGATAATGGAGCTTTCTCTGGTGCTGCCTCTATCTCCATGAAGCCTGCCTCTTAGGACATGCAGAATTCAGCAGTAGGAAAATCACCTGATGCCAGTCCTCGCAGATGCCTAGCATTATTGAAAATGTGCTGGTACCTCACATTGCTATGCAGGTCCATGGTCATTAAAATTTTATCATATAAACCCTGCTGTCTGCACTGAAGAAGAATTGAGAGCCTTAGCAGAGCATGATCACGTATTTTATCAGTCTTCCGAAAGGGAAAAACCAGCAGGTTTAGAGCAGGAAGGAACCAGAATAACATTCCCTTTAATTTAAATATAATATAATGTCAAAACCCTTGAAATTGACATTTATCTACTGTAGTTCATTTTAACTTTTTCCCCAGAGTGGCTCAGTGTCCTGTGGTTGCACAACAGTTCAGACCAGTTGCACATGATGTGATTTTCATGTTTCTCCTGCAAGGCAGATATTTATCCAAACATGCAACAGACAGCTAAAGAAAAATATTATAACACTGATTTATCAGAGGTCAGACTGTCAGATCAGCAGGTTCAGAGGCTTCTTAGCACTGATGCATCTAGAAACTGTTATGAAGGTAATTAAGCAGAGTACTCTGCAGGTAAGACAATTAAGAAGTTTCAATTTAAAAACAAAAACCAAAAAAACCACCCTAAAACGAAGCCATTTCTGGCCAAAGTATTTTGGTTTATTGTTAGAAAGTGATCAAATGAAAGGAGTTTGGCCTGCTTGTGGTTTTACCAGGATTCTTTTTTTATTCTTAGTATTTTGCTTGTGTATGTATGGTTTCCTTTTCAGTTACAATTAAAAAGAAATTAGAGAAAGAACATTACAGAATTAATTACTTTTTAAATTTATAGGGAATATTTAAAAAATGCTTATTCTGTATTAACTAGAAAATGTATGAAAAAGATAAATTTGAGCTGAGTTACAAAGTGATTAACCCCTTCTTTTTTTTCCCCCTAATATCTGAATATATATCTTGAGATAACTGATATACAGAAATTACACCTAGCTCCCACTGAAGACAAAACAAGTCTGTCTGAGTTTCTCAGCATCTTTTGTATTAGAATCTAGTTCCCACAGAAAGAGTACTCGGAATATAATACTTGGAATCCACAGCCTGTTGTCAGGCTCACTGGTTTACCCCTAAAGAGACAATATGGTCCCTAAGCAAAAGTATCTGGCCCATAAGCTGTATTTAGATAAATAAAACATACTTGTTCCTTAAATGAATAAAGATAAAGACAAAACGAGATCTACTGCAGGCAAAAAGTATTTCATTCTCATATTTTCTGCATACAAGAACTATTGCAGTGTTAGGTGGACTTTGATGATTTATGAATTCAGGAAAGGCAAACCTCAGTTTTCCTAGATGACTGGCATCTAACTGTTCTTGCTTTAAAAGCTGAGAAGGTTTTTTCTGTAAAGCAATAGGTCTAGTGCCGAACACTTCAGAGGTACTTAAAATAAGCAGAGGTGTTTTCATTAATGAAATTAAGGAGCAAAAAAAAAAATATTTTCTTCTTGAGAAGTAATGTTTATCCCTGGAATTAACAACAGTGGGTGTTGCATGAATTTTTCTTCTGGATTTCTTCTTACTCTTTAATTAACAATGGCTTTAGATCAGATGGCTAACTAGCAAGTTCCTACCTTACCTCTCTATGAGTTTATTACAATTATTTCATTTCACTTATGAGTTAAAAGTGCTTATTGTTTTCAGCTCTTGGCTTTTCTTCTCTTTTTTTTTTTTTTTTTTTTTTTTTTTGCTATAGACGAGTGTGTCCTTGTTTAATTCTATGTCACGGTAGCTTTGTCTAAATAGAAGTACTTTGTTATGCTGTCTTGCCCCAAATTTTTAATAAGCAATGATTTACATCAGGGAGGGTCTGGCACTACACTGAGAAAATGTTGGGAAACTACAGACAAGCGAAGATACCTTGGTGTTCAAAAACTACCTGTCCTCTCAGAACAACTTTATTTTCTGAGCTATGGGTTTTTTTTCCTTTCCTAATTTTTAGAAGTCCATGTGCAAGAGTTACTCGTACATTTACTATTCTCTTGAAGCTCTTGAAAGAGAATGTGAATGGCAAAAGGACTGTGGAGCCACCATCTGCAAAAGGAGGAACTGCTTCTTCCAGTGTGAAAATCTCCATAGCTTCATCTTTGTCCACCCTTGCCTTCTACAATACAGGTCTTCTGAGGAAGGAAGGTGACAGGTAGACCACGAGGTTTGCAAAGCTTTGGAGGAAGCAGTAGACTTCCACTAGTGTCTGCTTCTGGTATCAGTCTTACAGACCCCTGAGCTTATTCCTATGGGTTCAGATGCATTAGAAATAAATGAACAAAGGATTTTGCATGAGAGGTTTCTGTTTACTTTTCATCTTTTACTGTACTTTGGATGACCTGGCTTTTTATAGGGACAGTAATCATCTAGGTGAGTATTATGAGTCATCTACTGAAAAATAAAAGGTTGCTCTTCTCTGTTAAAAAAAAATATCTGCTATCCTTTCTGAATATGAAGAAACTACAAAAAAAATATTCCATATGCCTACTTTCTATAAAAATTATCTGCATAATAATACTTCTGATGAGTATTTGTTGACAGGTTTGCTATCAAGTGTTTTAAATCTAAAATTTGAAATTATTTTTGCACTGTCAAGGTTACTCTACAGATATGTAGAAAATTATTTTTTTGCTTGTGCTTGTAGGAATGTTTCATATACTTGTAGCTGAACTCTTCTTCCTTACCAAAAAAGATATGCCCTATATTTTGAATGCATATAACCTTTTGAAACTTGTAACTTGATGAAATCTATTTGGACTTGTTTTCATGGATCTAGCAAAACAGAACTCTGTGATCTCAGTACTCTTTTTTTGATTAGTATCAGGTTGTAGTTCAAAGCCTTCATAAAGCTCTTCAAAGAATGTACTAGAAGAATTCACATTATTAGTATTAACTAAAAGACTTGCTATATTTCTTTTTTTTTAAATTTTCAAAATGAACAAAAAATATTTCACTGAAATATTTGGTAAAATCAAGTGAACACAAGACACCAATTAATAATAACACTGAGCCAGTCTGATTCAGATGACAGACATAATTTTGGTTTCATACAGTAAAAGTTACATTAAAATGTAAGTCAATGAGAACACAGCTTTCCCTGTGTTCTAAGAAACTTGGCAGCCTTCACTAGGGGCATTTCTACTAGCTATAATCATTGCATTATTATTATTTCTTGCATTCCCTTAGCTTGGGAAACGTGATGAGTAAGAGCAGTCTCATAATGTATATTGATCACCCAAGTATTAATCTGCTCAAACAATATTTACCATTTGCTTAGCACTTTTAATTTCTTTAAACATGAAAGCACTTTTAAAAGGCTGGTGGGTCTGTATTTTTCCATTTTACTTGTGGAAAAAATGAAGCAGGGCACAGCTAAGTGACTTTCCCAAGTCATGACCTCAGAAGGGTGACTGAAGTGATTTGGGCTCTCATGCTTCCAGGGCTGGAAGGGGAGACAAACTTGGCCAATTTCTCCAACTGTGGTTGTGCCTGCTCTTTCTATAAAAGCATATTTTTGTGTAAATGCCTCTCTAGATATTTATTCCTTGAAAATAACAGCTCCTTCCATGCTTGTTCTATCTCACAGCTTTTTCCTTTCTACCTGTCTTCGTGCCATTTCTAGACTTGAAAAACACATGCACGCAAATCAACCACTGAAGATTTCTAGGGCTGAATATGAGGTTTTCTTGTTCATCCTCTTGATCGTGGCATACAGTCAATCTTATGAAAAGGTGCTTGTAGGGAAGTCTAGTTCAGCACTTCAGCATTACCAGACACAGTACTTCATTTTTATCTCTTTCTGCCAGTACTACAGCAGTTTTCCAGGGGGCTGGGATGTTGTTTTGCAAGAGATAAGATAATATAGTGCACACACACTGTTTCCTAAAAAGTGTGCTTTCTAGCATACCACGTTGATAGCAGAGCAAGTAAACAACAATAACTACCTCTCTGGCGTACACATCTGCAGCTATCACTAAGGGACACTGCTGTCCAAAACCTTTTCTTCCATGCAGTGCTGCACAGCTGGGCATGGGCACTGTGATTTATGGTCCACTGACTGCAGTTCCAGCTAGCCTTCTTTGAACCAAATTTTGCTTTTAAAATGACAGGTCTCTGCTTTCTCGTTGAAAAAAAATCAACTGAGTTTTCCACCGGATTTGTAAAGTTCCAAAACCTTTGTTTCAGTAATAAATACTTTTTCCATAGAACTCTTATACATGTCAGGGGGGAACCATCCCCAGGCTGATTTAAAGGCAAAAGACAGAAATGGGCCACTCCAGGCTTCCTGTAAACAGTTTAGATGGGAACAATGCGCTAACAGTTCCATGCAGTTTTCAGAGGCGGCTGAATTTGCTGGATTGCTGAGTCACTGACAAGCTGTCGCATGAACCAGACAATAATTTCTTTCAATTAGAAACTTATACAGACAGGAATATCCTTCAAATATCACAGAGGTAAAATGGAAATTCGGCTCCATTTCGGAGACGGATTCCTCCACTGCTGAACAGCAAGTGCCAGATAATGGAGCATCTACTTACAGACATCAAACTTCTTGCCTTCTTTTCTTTTTTCTTTCTTCTTTTCAGTATTTCCTAACTATCTTTTCTAAATTCATTTTACTGTTGGCTGACTGTCACTGGTTACCATAGCAACAACCTCTGGTAGCAGCAAGTCTGGGATGCCCGATGTGAGCATCTTCACATTTGAGCCTTGCCAAGGCTAGCTATTAATCCAGGGTTATATATTGGCTCAACACTATAAGATTGCTCTATTTTTTCCCCCTTTAGCTGGCTGCCACTTTGCTTTTCCTGAGTTGGTTACTTCTCTTTCCTCACATATCTATTGGTCAATCTGGTGTTAATTTTCATTCTTTGATCTTTTCGGGTTTGTTACTTTGGAGAACTGGTTAGCTTAAATATCTTTTAACAAAATAACATACAACATGACTGCATTAAAGAACCTCTTTTTCAATGTGGTTCTAAATAAAAAAGACGGATTTTATGTAATCTTCTCCTTTGGACAAATATTGACAGTTTATTAGAACAAATTTCACTTGCAAGCTGTTTAAATGCTTTGCATGGCATAACGATGGTAAGTTTTTTACTAGGGGAGAGAAATACATTTAATGGTAGCATGTTTGGAGACAGGCAACGGGTATGGAACAGATGTGAATGATGCAGCACTTAATGGCAGCAGTGGAAAGGTATAACAGCCTTTAAAATTTTTTTTAAACCCCCATACCCTCACCATAAACCAACTCCTAATAGCAGTTGAAACCTTGCTGTAAAGCAGAAGTAGCAAAGTGGTTAAGAGTAGTTGGCTGGGAAATAAGAGCTGAAAGAGGAAACTGCAGTGCAGTGATTGGTTTGATTTGCTGAATAAATTGCTATGTTCAGATTCAATTTGTATCAATAAGCAAAGCACTGTACACCTGCAGAGGCTGTCACACTTGGTATCCAAAACTCTGACACAGGTAGTCTTAAACAATCTTTTTACTGTTGTCAATAATTAAAGCCAAAAAAACCCAAATCACCCCACCAAAAAACTCCACTAAACTTAACAGTATTTGCATTTTTATTCCATATACATGGGAAAGGAGAGTAATGTTTCTTTGGGGTAATTCCTTAAAAAACACAATAGTTTTTATAAATATAAGGAATATTGTAGTATTCTCAGTGGATTATTTTAAGAGTAGCCAAGGGGTACTGTTCATTCTGTAGAAGTATTTCTTTTTATTAAACGTGACTGAAAGCTAGAAGCATAATATGCTGTCTCCTTAATACAGTGAAAATTGCACTTTGATAATTTGCAACTATGATGTAAAATGAGTAAATGTGAAGGCTTTTACATTTGCACCCAGGCAATTGATGTTTATCCATGTTTGCAATCCCTGTAGCTTTTCAGGATTGAGAATAGCTAGTTTCTAGGGAGTGCTTGGGTTTTATTTTGGTTTGTTTCTTTTTTTTTTTTTTTGGTCTCAAACCTCTTTGGATATGTTTTGCAATGAACAGTTCATTCAAAATCTGAACTCTCTGGCTTTTTGTTTTTTTGGGTTTTTTTGAGTTGGGAAAAATCCCTGCAGTTTTGTTTGGAAGCTTGAGTTCAAACCGCTGTGATGGGAGTTTTCAGGAGAAAGAGGACTGTACTCTTATAAATTATTGATGTAGAATAATATTTCTGGAGAAAGGAGAAGGATGAATCTTGAAAGGGGGTATAATGGCTCCAAGGTGTAAAAGCTTATTTGGACCAACCCTGGTAGATTTTATGGGAATTCCTCAGGTATTTAGAAAGTTGCAGACCTGACTGAGAGGCCTAACGGCTTAATATTTTCTATTAGGGAATTCAATTTATTTCTAGTTAATTATTTTTTTGAGAAAGTAAGTAGGGTGAGTCGATGTTGAGTAACTTCTGTCCTGACTCTTTGAGCTGCTACACTCATAAATTATTTTAGTAAGAATTCTGCAGATTCTATTTCTTATGGTAAACATGCATCTTTTTCTGCAGCCCAGCACTAAGTACAAACTTTGAAATGTTGCTTATTAATTACAGTTGACACTTGTGAGCTTGAGGTCATGCTACGTTTTGAAAAGATGCCTACATGGCAAATTTGAAAAAGCATTTTTGGCAGCTACAACCCAAAAGACCTATGGACAGTTCTATAAACTCGTTTTCAGCTTCCTTTAATATTAGTTTAACACTCTGATGTTTAATCAAAGTGTTTGATATTTAAATATTAAACACTGCCATCTTCCTCTGGACACTTAAGCCAATATTAAAACAGAATGAACATGAGCATCTTGTTTAATTATTGTTAATGGTCCAGGCCAATTCCAAGACTGAAATATCAGCACTTATTATACATCTAAAGGAAGCGTGATTCTATTTATTCTTGTTGACAGGTATTTTCATCATGTGAACTTAAAATATTTTGAGCTTCTGTAGACTTCTTCAATGGAAAATTCCTTTACACTGGAGGGAAGTTTGATGTCAGGATGAAAATGATTCTCAGTTTTTGATGACTGACAGAAAGAAGGTCTCCTTCCTAATATAGATAAGAGTGACAGTCTTTGGTCAGGAGTATGTTATCAATTTGGGATATATATCACCGAGTATTCTGGGCTAAATTTTTAGAGACATGTAGTTTTGCCCTGCATCTAATATGAGACCTTCACATTGTAGGTTAGTAGTCTTAAAAATACCCAAAATAGTATAGAAAATTAGTCTTAGAAATTTGTGCTTCCATGCAAAACTATATATTGTAAAGCTATATGTAACTACCCGGACTTACTGAATCTTCTACATTTGAGGAGGTGGGAGGAAACCAAACAAAAAATCAAACAAAGAAAAAGGGGGGGAGGGGGGGAAAGCTTGGCTTCAGTGCTGATGAAATTCAGAAGGCAGGCAAAAAAAAAACCAAAAAGGCAGTACAGGAAAGACCTGTGACAGAGGGTCTGACCAGTCTGTCTGTTAAACTGGGTTAAATTAAGTTCTTTAACCTTAGTCTCTAACTTTGTTCACAGACTTAGTTAAATTGGTGGTAGGCTGGCTCACTATACTTCCTTCAGGCTACACAGAAGGAACAATTAAACACTCTTTTATGTAGTCCCTGCTGGAAACAGTAAAAGCTGTGCCACAAAGTGTTTGGCTGCATGGCATAACTTGTACCTACCCACCTGAAGAAATAAAAGGTATTTCTGAAATAGAAGTTCAGAGGCCAGTGGATTTATTGGCTTCAGCTGTGAAGGTGAGTGGCTAAAAGCAGGAGCAGTAGTCATGGCCATTCGGCTGTTAATATGCCAAAAAAACAAACCAAAACAGATCTTTTTGTGTTCTGTGATTTATTTTTTTTTTCTGATAATGTTTATTTCTGAGTACGAAAGCTGTATTTTCTATCTAGTTTTTAGACGAAGTCAGATGTCCTGGCATTTAAGTAAACAGGATTGTGTGAAGGAAATTTTTGATGACTCCTTTGTTTCTCCTAAGAGAAACAGCAAGCAAGTTCTCTAGTAAGGGAAAAACATTCAAGATAAATATGCATGACAACATTAACTGTTGCAGTATGTTAAAAACTCGATGGATTGTTGTACTTGTGTCATGCTTCAAAAGCATGATCTTTTCTTATATTGTTTTTAATACATCATTTTGTTAGAAACGCCATGGATATTCAGCACTTGCCTCACAGCAAAATGTTGGCCTGAATTCCTGTCAAATCTCTGGTCATTTATAGAAATCTTTAAGGCACTTTAGCCAAAAGGGATTTGGTCTTGTGATGCCGGTGTGTGCTGCCAGCTTTTATTGGTTCTTGGTGGATGGGCTGTTCACTGCCTTCCTCTACTTTTAGGGAGCTTTTCTCCTTTCAACCATGTTGTTAAAGAAGGTGAGGAATCTCTTCCTACACATCTTTATTGACTCTCAAGCTTTTGAGTGAAGGAATAGAGTCTTGAGTTTTGATTTCTTGTTGTTTTTAGAACAAGCAGACAAAAAGCATTGACTTATTGAACAAAAGAGATCAGGCTTAGATGATAATGCAAATGATGATTCAGAAGAGGTTTTAAATGAAATGCCAATAAATATGATCACAGGTCATACCTACTCAGCTATTTCTTGATCAGTTGGCACAGCTCTGTATGTGTGTGCTACCCAAAGCCATTAAGCAATTTGTTTGCGATGAAGACGATTAAACTGTAGAAGCCAAATGCCTGAGACAGAATTACTGTACTAGTCATGCAAATATTCCTTGGTGTATAGAGACAGACAGCTTCCTGAGGCAGTGGCTTCTTGATAGGTAAGGTAAAGACCTACAAGTCAAGAAGAATTGAGAGGATATTCAAGGGTCTTTCTGTTTTCCTTGATAGTGAGGGAAAGGATAACTAATGAATAACAGCAAACCAAATGGAGCAGTAAGAGGTGAGCGGCTTTTTCTGCCACGTGATGAACATTTGTTTCATTCATGTATCATAAATCTCTAGCTTGCTGTCAGTGTTTACCTTAGTTTTCCAGTACAGAGCCCTGGAACATACCCACACTACTTGTTCTTGTAAATATCTTGAAATAGTGACTGTGATTCAGGCTGAGGTGAACAGAAAAGGAAGGGACTTCTAATTTACAGTGACTAGATAAGTACTGTTCATTACAGTTCTTTGTAAAGATTTATTTTTTTTTTCCCCCAAGGTGTACCCTGCATGTGCTGCTTCTTACTTTAAACCTGATAAAGCCATTTACATCACAGGTAGTTATGAGGAACAACCCTTGAGGCCTGATTTGCTACTGGGTTTCTTTAACATGGAGTAATACCAAAACACTAACAGATCAAAATGGTAGTATTTACATCGCCAAAGTGTGGGGGGAAAAAAAAAAAAAAAAAAAGCAAACCAGTACTTTATTAAGAGTTTGCTCATTAACCATCCTCAGTGATAAGATGTGTATCAGTTCTTGCAGAGACTGGGACATGTGGTGCTGGAGGGAGTTTACCTAAGGAATAACATTTCAACACGCCTGGCAGGTGGATGTCTGAGCTTTTTGAGGTGGGTTTGAGAATGGTTGCCGCTGTTAGCTTTCCTGTAAATTCTGCCCCCCTAGAAGGCTAGTGTTACTGCCATGCAAAACTCCAGTTGCACTTTCTTTGTCACAGGCATTTTAGAATGGAGTCACCTGGTAATTCCCATTGACCTCCCGAGAACTCATTTGCAAGACATAGTCATTTTAGGTACTTGACAGTGATTTGACTCATTATTATTTTGTTTCAATCAGCTCACATATTGCATGTCACAGCAAATTGAAAAGATTTCATAAACACCTGTTACAAATAGTGATTTCATGAGTGAAATTTAGGTCTAAAATGTTTTTAACCATGACTTTTTTATCTCTTGTTATTTTTCTTGTTGTTTTGTTATTGTTGTTGTTGTTTCTTATTTAAATATAAACTGAGAAATAGAGATGAGCTACTTGTTTATGAATGTTAGGGATCTCAGATGATGGCCACTTGATTTTTTTTTATATTCAGTGATTTTTTGTTTTTATTTTATTTTACTCTGTATCTTTAATTGCCAGATAACATTATTTGCAATGATAAGTGATGGCGGTAGTGAGTCCCACTAGTGGCCATAACCTGTAACATGCTCAGTTTGCATTCTAATCCATTACTAGCAAGTGATGTTTTAGGTTCATTTATATGAAAATGTCATTGCATTTCAAATTTTGTAGTCCAGTAAGATATGCTAATTTAGAGAACATAGGGATTTACAAAATCTTATGCTTTAAAAATAATGAAAGAAGTTTGCCAAGTTTCTTTTCAAGCAAGTCTTTGCAGAGTGAAAGCAAACTACATAGACATCAAGAAAGTGGAGTATGATAGATATCAAGAAAAACCTGGAACATTTATATTTTTTTCATCAGATACATAGTTTGAAAATGTCAAACAAAGGCTATGTTGTTCTTTACATTTTAACTAGAAAATTCTCAGCGATATCTAGGTAACAGGAAGAAAATATTCATGGATTGTTATAGTCACAGTTTCTCTCATTTCCCAAAATGCACAGCTGCTGTGTCATTTTAAGATTTAGAAGTCACTGCATTTACGTTTTAACGATCAATGGCAGCTGTTGATCTGAGTCATTAATGAGATTTTGACTGCATCTGCATTTAAACCTTGTATATTCTGCAAGAGACAGACTATGCTTGGAAAATGAGATTTCTGTCATGGTAATAATAAAGAGTTTTACATGCTCAAGCTGAGAGGATTCACGAGAGTGAATCTGCTCTACCCTGTGGAAGGTTACACAGTACAAACTTTCTTTTAAATGAGAAGGGGCAGAGGGAGAACTCTTGCTGCGATTTCAAATAGAGCCCTTTGGTCTATAAGCACATAAAAAATGGCCCCTAGGTGAAGGCACCTGCCACTTCTATGTTGAGAGTAAAGTAGTAGGAAAGTCTCCTCAAAGTGAAATGAGATTTTGTAGCTCTCTCATTTATTAAAATGCTATCTATTACTTCCTTTGAGGGCAGCAGAGTACCTTGAGAATGACAGATTGAGTGCATATAGTGTCACTTGGGGGATGTTTAATATAATGTCATAGATATTTGGGTATAGTTAAACTGCTCTTAAAAATGGCAAATTATGACCTTCACAAACAATTTCCAAATTTTAATTCTGTTCCATATAATCCCTCCTTATAATAATTAAGTGTTCTTGGTTTTGGTGTGTTTTTTTTGGTTTTTGGTTTTGGTTGTTTTTGTTTGTTTGTTTGTTTGTTTTTTAAGGCTGTAAGTATCAGTGGGTTTCCAGATCAGTAATAACTTGCTTACACATTAGTAGAGAAAAATATAAATCTTTATCAAGCTACAGAGTGAATTTCTAACAGGGTTTGCCTTCTTGCACACTTCATTCTCTGATGTATGTATTTCATTAGCCTTTCTATCCTTTCAATCAGAGACTTGTTCTCTCTACTTTAGATCCTTGGGAAATTGCTCCAGTTAATTTCTCCTTGCCAATAGGCTAAATTAAATTCCCAATATAACAAAAAGATAGAATTTTCCAAATTAGAAGTTGGTGAATATGTGCAAAAACCCAGAGTGAACCATAATAAAGTTTTCTTGTAGAAGTGCTATGATGTTGGTTTTTGTTCTACTGAACAAAGAGTGGGCGCCTCACTGGATTCTTAGTAAAGCTGTATCATTTTCAGGTGATTGCTTATTATAGCCTAAACAGGACAACTGCTGTTGCAAAGTCCAAAGTACTGCCCATTAGGACATGTGAGAAGTAGCTTGGAAGAGCTACAGGAGGATACTGACGTGAATTTTTACAGAATGTTGAGACCAACCTACTATTTCAAATATCTTACTTTTGTGAAGACTGAATCTGTAAATCGCCCGGGACATTAGATAGAGAAGTAGCACACAACAAAGTCACAAATCAACTAAATACTAGCTTTCTTTCAGACAATGTACATCTGTTACAGATTTCTGGTAAGGCAAAGAGTGACAATCATAACCACTACTTTAGAAAAACTTTGCTAAAACATCCAAAGTAATGAATAATGGTTGTTTTATAGGTTATTCATTATTTGAAGTTAACTGTGTTGGAATTAGTCTGTCATGGACAGTTTGGAAACAGATGCTACTTCTAATTTGGCTAGAGAAATTAAGTACAAAGAGAAATAATGTTAAGTTTGACAGGAACAATAACATCTTTTTGTTATCTCTCACGAATTCTGTACTGCTGATTAAGATTATTTCCTCGTCCTATTTGTCCTATACAAATCTTTGATTTGGCCAGATGCCAGGTCTCAGTTCTTCAGAATCATCATCTCATTTACAGCGGAGAGATTATGCTTTGACTTTTGACATACTACATTGCAACTGCAGCCTGTGTTAGCAGTAAATCTTGCCACTTGGGCATTTCAGAACTTCATAACTAGTGAGAATTAATAATTTCGTACAAATAACTGAAATTGTAGCAGACTCATTCCCTTGGAGAATTTATGACTATGTGATTGTGAGTCTCAGTTCTGAGCTTGGGTAGAGGACAGAATATCCATAGCCCAAATGTACCTTACCTCATCATACAGGTGTTGAAAAACTTAGACTGTAAAATGTTTAGAACTTTTCCCACCTCTACTCCTTCATCCCAAGTCAGGAGTGCATAGAATTATAGAATCATTTAGGTTAGAAATGACATTTAGATCAATGAGTCCAACTATTAATGTAACACTGCCAAGCCCACCATTAAACAATGTCCCTGAGCACCACATCTACATGTCTTTTAAATACCTCCAGGGATGGTGATTCAACCACTTCTCTGGACAGCCTGTTGTAATGCTTGACCAACCTTTTGGTGAAGAAATTTTTCCTAATATCCAATTGAACCTACCCTGGTGCAACTTGAGGCCATCTCCTCCTGTTACTTGTAACCTGGGACAAGATACTAACACCCACCTCGATACAACCTCCTTTCAGGGAGCTGTAGAGGACGATGAGGTCTCCCCTCAGCCTCCTCTTCTCCAGACTAAACATCCCCAGTTCCCTCAGCTGCTCCCCGTACGACCTGTGCTCCAGACCCTGCACCAGCTTCGTTGCCCTTCTCTGGACACGCTCGAGTCATTCAATGTCCTTTTTGTAGTGAGGGGCCCAAAACTGAACACAGGAATCGAGGGGCGGCCTCACCAGTGCCGAGGACAGGGGTAAGATCCCTTCCCTGTCCCTGCTGGCCACGCTATTGCTGACACAAGCCAGGATGCCATTGGCCTTCTTGGCCACCTGGGCACACTGCTGGCTCATATTCAGCCATCTGTCAACCATCACCCCCAGCTGCTTCTCTTCCAGTCAGCTTTCTGGACACTCTTCCTCAAGCCTGCAGCACTACATGGGATTGTTGTGACCAAAGTGCAGGACATGGCACTTAGCCTTGTTGAACCTCATACGGTTGGTATAGGCCCATTAACAGCCTGTTGAGATCCCTCTGTAGGGCCTTTTTATCCTCAAGATCAACACTCCCACCCAACTTGGTGTTGTCTGCAAACTTACTGAGGGTGACTCGATCCTGTAGTCCAGATCATTGATAAACATGTTAAACAGAACTGGTGCCAATACTGAATAACACCACTTGTGACCAGCTGTTTTGCTGATTAAGGATACCGATTAAACTCACACACCAGAGTGAAAAAAGTAGGCGTATTTTACTGGTGATAACATGTAACAGTGTAATACAGAAAACATGCAGTAAGAAAAGGCAGAATAGTGCACCTAAAGCAACAAACAGGAAAATACAGGGTAATGCATCAAATCATTGCTACATGAGAGAGAGAATAGTGATGAAGAAAGCTCCATCACCACTTGCATACGTTCCCATCACCCAGACCCGCAGTGGCTGGGCAGCCCCGGTTACAGCGAGGGTTTGGGGAGCCTGTCCCGGCAAGGGGGAAATCCTACGCGGTGCCTCCACCCGTAGGTGAGGCTGCCAAAGTCGCTGTGAGCGGGTCCAGCCTGATATACCAGAGATCGACAGGCCGGAATAGCTGGCACCTTTGTTTTGAGCAGAAAATTCCTGGTTTCATTCTCCTGTTGGATTCCACCCGAAGCCTGGCCAGGGCTGGGGGGAGGGAACCAAGGGAGTTTCTAACAAGGCCAAATACGTGGGTTCTCAGCCTTGGACAAGGCTAAACGAGGGAAGTTGGGTACATTCTCTCCTCACTACTGATTATATTTTGTCTAAGCTGCATCTTTCACTGGCAAGTTTATTTATTAATGATTACATACTAAGTCAGCAGCTTCAGCTTGGGGCCTGTTGTTGAGGCTTCAGTATTTCAATGCTTCAGCACTTTTTACCTCAGCACAAGTGGGTTGTTATAACTTAGTACAATACCTACAGCACAGTGGTTGTCAGTTATAAAATATACAGGATTCATCTATAGGTCAACTC
The DNA here is from genome assembly GCF_003259725.1 of Athene cunicularia. Lineage (NCBI taxonomy): Eukaryota > Metazoa > Chordata > Aves > Strigiformes > Strigidae > Athene > Athene cunicularia. Next base: position 39,459,213 of record NW_020799091.1, on the reverse strand, counting down.
TGGCTTGGGCCTGTTGTCCAAACCTTAGCACTTCACCAGCCACCAACTGCATTTAACTCCATGCCACTGCTCCTTGGACTTGGCCATCCAGCCAGTTTTCTACCTGATGAAGTTTATGCTCATGAGTTCAAAACATGAGCAGCCAGTTTCTCCAGGAGAATTCTTTGTGAAATGGTGTAAAGGCTTTACTAAATTCTAGGTAAACAACATTCACAGCCTTTCCCTCATCCACTGAGCAGGTTTCCTGGTCATAGAAGGAGATCAGGTTAGTCAAGCAGGACCTGCCTTTCACAAACCCATGCGACTTCACCTGATAACCCAGTTGTCCTGTATGTGCCACGTGATGAAGTGCAAGATGATCTGCTCCATAACCTTCCCCAGCACTGAGGTCAGACTGTCAGGCCTGTAGTTCCCTGGATCCTCCTTCTGGCCCTTCTTGAAGATGTGTGTCACATTTGCTAACCTCTAGTCAACTGGGACCTTCCCAGTCAGCCGGGACTGCTGATAAATGATTGAAGATGCCTTGGTGAGCACTTCTGCCAGCTCCCTCAGTACTGTTGGTTGGATCCCATCTGGTCCCATAGACTTTTGTGTGTCTGAGTGGTGTAGCAGGTCACTAACCATTTTCCCCTTGGATTATGGGGGCTTCATTCTGCTCCCCATCCATGTCTTCCAGATCAGGAGGCTAGGTACAGCAAGAACAATTGATTTTATTATTAAAGGCTGAGGCAAAGGAAGCATTAAGTACCTCAGGAGTTACACTGGGAAGTCACAGAAGCCTCTTGTGATACAGGTGTCCACTTGCTTCCTCTTCTGGTGATGTAACTGGCTGCTTTCTACTTTGAGATCTGGAAGAAATGAGTGAGCTAAAATACCTGTTCTTATGTCTAAACACTGGCAGTTTTTGAGGTTAGGAGAAAGGAAATGAAAAGTAGCTCAGGAGAGAGCTCTGGTTACCATGAACTGAAAATCCAATGAATTTCATAAACTAAGTAAAGGAATGATCCAGAATGTCTATCTCAGCAGTGGTTCAACAAAGTCTTATCGCCCCAGATGTTGCTTTGCTCTTTCATAAATCCTCTTTCTATCAATGGGAACAGCAGGGAAAATAAATAAACAAAACAACAACAAACAGAAATTCTATGTAGAAGTTTTCCACTGCATAGCATAAGATGACCATTCTGTAATGCCTGTTATAAACTTAGAACTTAGAAAACTGACTTTTGTGGTTAAATAACTATTGGCTAAGAGCAAAATCATGATTTCAAGCCTCACACTACAAACAACTTACACATGTAAGTAGTTAATAGCATGGTATTAATTATATGGATAAAGGTTGCACATCTGGGCCCTTGGGCACTTTGGAGTCCTGAGTAGAGGCTGATTTTGAGACATGAGTAGTTTTGTGGAAGCCATTACAAATTTGATACTACTAGCATTTTTTAAGTGGAAAAAAATAATGTTAATTCCATATCAGACACTTGATGTGGACAGAGGAAATAGTAACAGATCATAATCTGTGCAGTAATACCAAGTTAAGTTTATACTTGTACAGTGGAAACAGAGAAATTGTTATTATCTTTGCTATTGCTGGGACCCTATGGTTTATTTTAGGATTAAAAAAAAAAAAAAAAAAAGAAAAAGGTATGAATAAACCCTATATTTGAGTATATTTAAGTATTAGTTATATTTAGATTTACATTAAGTATAGTTAAGTTTTTTCAATTGCTTGACTCTTTTCATGGAAATGTGACCTATATCCTGATGAAATCTACAAAATAAAAAAAAAAAAAGCCGTCCTTTACCATTGATGTCTTCCAATCACACCATTTCTGATTGAAATGCCTGAGAATAAGGAGCTTTTCAGCCTTAGGAAAACCAATTCAGAACCCTTTAAGCATATCTCAATCTCCTGTAGTGAGGGGAAAAAACTTCACTTTTGGATTGAGGATAAAGTGTAGTGTATGCCAAATCCCAAATAATGTGTAGAGAAAGTGATGAGCAAATGAAAGAGTTCTACATAGAATTAAATATGATTGTGTGTATTATATACATAAAGTTGTAACAGACTGGAGAGCATAAAGCTGAGTAGGCCTTTGTTTCAGTATGCTCAAGAGCATCCCAAAGTTTGACCTTTGGTCCTGAAGCCTAACTTGTAATTAGGTAAGTGACATTTCCAGGTTTGGAAGGTTCACTTTTTGGAAGTGCTGAATGGGGTCTTGTAACATTCTGCATATTCATTTTTTTTTGTCATTTAAAACAGACATGAATTCTCTTTTCTGTTTTGAAAAGACACTTGCCATAATGGAATCAGATATGATATACTTCTCATTGGCACTTCTTTCAAAAATCATTTTCAAGTATACAGTGACACCAAACAAAAGTGTGCACTTTCTTCAGCTGAGATGCTAAAATCTATCCCATCTACATTTAATTCCATGCACATTTCTACCTAATCTAATTGGATCTGAACTTCTAACATGAGAAGATTGTTTTAATGGTAAGAAAAGTGTATTTATTTGTCCATACCAGGCACAATGTATAGCAAAATAACACACACCCAATATGAGGTACAGGGAAAAAAGCACAATATGTTGCTTAGATTTAATATGCAAACCAAGAAGATAATATGCATTTGTGTAACTTGAATGAGGTAATGTTCTTGTGGGAAACCTAATTTTGCATAACCGTAATGAAATATTTTATCTTTTATTTTAATAGTTGGCTGACATTTACGCTTCTTTGCTAAGAAAGGGAAAGTAAATTAGTTGGAATAGTTTTCAGTAATTGTGTAGATTTTTCATATGAAAATAATATTTGACTTCAGGCCATGCTTTTTAACTGATGACAAAATTTAGAACAGAGGACTTCACTTGAAAAGGTAGGCTGGCAGACTCAAAAAGGTATCATGGGTATCTAGGTGAAAACTTTTTGTCGCAAAATAGTGATCAGTTAGCTAAATCTGCTCTTCCTGGTAAGATGCTCTGCTACTTCTTTCACAATATGAAATATTAAGAAAGAAGCTACCTTAAAGCTAAGTGGTTGTTAATAAAAATAAAACAGTATTTATGCAGCATTAGGGTATATTTTTTGTGTTTGTGTAGTATTTAATAAGAAAAAATATAATACACTCTTTCCAAAGTAGGTGGCTTTCAAGTTAAAGGTGTTTAATTGTTTCATGATTGTGGAATTGTTATCAATGAGAATTAAGTCTTAATAAAAATTTAAAAGATGAAGAACAATAAACTTACCAATTATCTTGAGCTCATGTTTGTAAATACTCATAGGCTGGAAACACCTCTCATATTCCTGTGAGACCAGCAGTATTCATACTTTCTATTATCCCACATAATACAGAATCCATCTCTTCTAGGCTTTCAAAATTAAGTTCCTTGTTGTTGCTAACCAGCTCCACCTCTTTTGCTATTGAACATTGTACTACGATAGCATATTTATGCCAGAGTGTGTTCAGTGCATATCCTGTGGATTGGATTCAGCCTAAAACCAGTCTTGCAGACTAACTGTAAACCCTCAGACGTATCTAAACCATATGGTGAGTGCAATGTGGGTATCTCAAAAGATAGCACTAACATGTAATCCTCATGGTGATTTGTAGCATTGTGCAGGATAAGATGGACAAGGTATAACATAAGATTTGTATGCCACTTTAGTATTTTTCCTGAAGAAAATGACAAAATAATCATAGGACCATGTTTGATTAGTGACACATGCATCTGAAAGTTGAAAATAATAAACAGTACCTTTTGCAGTAAAAGGAGCCTTGACGAGATTATCTAGCACCCTGTCCAATTCCATCTCGAGAACTTCCAGCTTGTGAGGGAAGGAGAAGAGACAAAGCACACCACATCTTTCTTTGTAGCAGCTAGTCACATCTTAGCTCAGTTAGGGCTGCCCATCGTCTCTCAAGTATTAATCCTGGGCCAGGTGTCTTCACAGTCTCTCTGCAGTGTCCGTTTCATAAGCACTGTCTGAATACAGCTTCTCTTCAAGGGAGTCACAGACCTTCAGCATTTTGTTCACCCAGCTAGCCCTACAAATGCTGCTCCTCTGTGTGCCCCCACTCCCAATATCTTCACTTTCTAGCTACACTCAAACCCCCACAGAACTTCTCAGGCTTTGTGCTGGGTGGGTGTGAGATGAAAGCAGTAGTAGCAGTTAATTGAACCTTTGTAAAGGCACCAGTATGGTTTATCTCCCTGCTATCTAGTTTAATAGCTTATACTGAATGAGGCCTCTGACAAGTCAGTTGAATCTGAATCTTTGAAAATTGTAGGTGGGTTTAATGCTATATAATTAAACTGGCTTTTAGTATAATACCAATAATAATAAATAGAGTACTACCATTTTCCTCCAAAACCTCTAACAGATACTTACAATAAAGGTTTTCTCGACCCCTGCCACCCCTCCCGTTCCAGCATTGAGAATGTAATGAAATTAATAAAAGTGGAAGGAAGAATTATTTGAAGATACTGTTCAAAATCAATGATCCTGCTTCTACCAAGTATCTTTTACACTCTCTTTTTGATTCAATTTTCACTTAACAGATCTGATTTGAGGAAAAGCTCTTTTATGCTTGTGACTATCATTATTTACTTGCACTGAAAGACTTCATATAGGAAAGAACTAGAGGAAGAAAAGCTAATGAATTAGAAAATAAATAGTTTAAGAACAAAAGGGGGAAGAAGAATACCTTATCTCTCTGAGCAGCAAGACAGCCAGAAAGGAGAAAAAAGTGTGGTAAAGAAAGTGTGGAGAACATAAGAAGCAAAGTGCCTCTTGTTTGGAAACATTGCATATGTCTTCCAGCTGCAAATGTCAATAGCATAGCTGGAGGTTAAGGTAGGTCTTGAAGACAATTGGGACACATGGAGTCAGTTGTGTAGCTGCCACAGCAAAAATGTATTTGGTTCTGCATCTAAAAATTTCACAGTTCCTCCAAACACATGCACAGTACTATATAGCTTATGGCAATGGTTATCCTAATTGACAATGTGTGATAAATCCAGTCAGCTAACTGGAATGGAATGGATTACAATACAGCATAGGACAATTTTTCTGCAAAAGACCGAAGTCCTAATACTAGGATCTCATAGGAGATACTGAGATACTAGGGTATTACTAGGATAATAGTAAATGTATCAGGATATTGATTCATTATTACACAGTCTACCTCCAAGACTGCCCAGATGTTTCAAGAGAAAATGCAGACAAAACAAGCAAAGCAAAGAACAAAATAGTCAAATAGCCAGATATGGGAAAATCCACTTCCAGGGAACTTTTCTCCAAATTCTTTTTGAAAGTATTGTCTTTTAAATCATGAAACATAGCACATAACCTCTCTTTCAAAACTTTTTAACGGTTAGCCTGCGTAAGATTCCCAAGAATATCAAGAGTTGTAAGTGCCAAGTCGTCCTTTGAATCTTGTTAAGGTCTTGACATCAGTGACATCCTGTGGCACTGAGTTCCATAATCTAATTATGTGCTGCATTAAAAAGTATGTCCTTTTATCAGATTTGGAGCTGCTGCTTTTCACTTTCACTTAGTGTCCTTTTGTTCTTGAATTATGAGATGCAGGACTACAGAAGCTCCTGATCTATTTTCTCTTTGCCACTTACCATTTTTATACTTTCATCATATCCCTCCTTATTCATCTTTTTTTTTCTAAGGTTAACAATTCCAATTTTTTTTCAATCTTTTCATATGAAGGCTTCTCTATATGCCTAATTATCACAATCACTCTTCTCTGAATGCCTTCTAATTCAGTAATATCTTTTTTTGTGATGGGGTGACCAGTACTTCACACTATTTGAGAGGAGGGAAAATTATTGATTCATATAATGACATTATATTTTCTTTTTTATTCCTCAACTCATTTCTTATGCATCTTAACATTTTACTTGCTTTTTTGACTGCAGCTGCACATCAAGCAGGGCTCTTCATTGAGCTGTCTGCAGTGAGGCCCAGGTGTTTTTCCTAAGTTAGTGCTCTTAATTGAGATCTCTGGTAAAGTGGATGATTTGCTACAGCTTTGGTGGTTTGTTTTTTTTTTGGGGGTGTTGGTTGTGGGTTTTTTTTTTTTTTTGGTTTTTTTTTTTTTTTTTTTACCAATATACATTACTTTGCATTTAAATTAATTTTTTTCACGGCTTTTAAGATGGCTCATCCATCAAGCTTGGTCAGGTACTTCTGAAGTTTCCTGTCTTCTTCAGATTTGGTTAACAGAATTTTTTTGTGTTATCTGCAAATTTTGCCACATTGCTCTTCACTCTTTTTTTTTAGTGATAATTAATATATTTTGAACACCTGGTCCTTGTATGGTGCCTTGAAGCACTCTGCTGTTAACTTTTTGCTATAATGAAAAATGACAATATACATGCTTTTTTTTTTATCTTTGAGCAAACTTTTGCTTCATTTTGCATCCTATCCAAAAATGACTTAGTCTCTGACTGAAATGGAGACTGAGTTAGTCTCTTGAGAGGATCATTGTTCTCGCCACATTTATTCAGTTACTCTAACAAGGTTAAGCACCGGATACCTTCACAATTAAAGCTAAATCTTTGAGAGACAACTATGCTCTTTGTGACCACAAGTATGGAAATTAAGGACAGAGGATGAAAAAGTAGTTAATTCATGCAGTATATTGGGCAGACACATTCAAAATTAAGATGCAAACGAGTTTTTAATACAGCAGTTCTTAACACTGTCTTGGTGATAATCCTAAAATCCAGGAATATGATCAGTCTAAATGGGCAGGAGAGTAAGAGTCTACTTCTTATGCCTAAGAATTTGTGCGAAAATAAGGAATAAAAGGAAACAAGTAGTAAGGTCTAGGCAGCTGTTAATTTTCCAGATTTTCTTTCAAAATCATATACAAACCAAGATATTTTAAGATTTGGAATCCCCAAAGTTTTTGTGGAAAAGGGGAAAGGCAGACTCATTTTGAGGCTTTATATGTCCTGACATCCCCTAGGCCTGCTTATATCCTGGTATCTCTCTCTCTTTCTCTCAAGTGTTCCCCACCCTCTCCCTGAGAGAGTCTATGTCTGCTTCATCAACCCTGAATGCCTACAGTATGCAACAGACTCTACCACCTTTCTTCACAAAGAGGATTGATTGCACAGAGGAAGGCTCCTCAGGCTGCTTGGGACACCTTGCACAGATGCATGCCACTGCCTTGAATTCAGAATGGACACTAAAAGAGATCCTGAACATATTGGTGGAAATGTGATCAGTCATCTGCAACTCAGACTCTACCTCTTTGGTGAAGGAACTATAAGGACAAATAAAACTTCTCATGATATTGCCAAAGATTTATCTGAAGGAAATACAGTATTTTCCATATCATAGTCTACCCAACCCTAAACCACACTATTTCGGGTGGCATGGAGGTTGACAACAGGTATTAAGTCTTTGTTTTCTGAATGAGCCTATTCAAATACTGGTAAACTCTCTACAACTAGTATTGGACCCTAGTAAGATTTGAGGGCAGAACATGGAATATAATCTATGGCCATCTGTGGACCAGTTATACATACATATAATTATGCACGCGTATATATTTCTGTGTGTATATGGGTATATATACACTATATATATTCTGTTTCCTTGAGCAAGCTATTTTGAGATAGTCAAATACAGGATACTGAGTTATAAGAAAGTAACAGTAAAACTTGCCACCGTGACCTTTTCATGCATAGCAACACAAAAAAATTATCAGTCTAATATAGCACATCAAAAATATAGAGTTTCTTATTTGAAGGAAGAATAGCAAGAAAACTTTGTGCTCTTCATTTAATTTTGGAAGGTTCTAAAATACCACAGTGCTTGTGCAGCATAGAAGGTGACAGGGATAGAACATAAATTGTACAGTCACACCTATTAATGAACATAATGTTATATTAATGACTCTTTTGAATCAAATATAAAAACAGGAATTGTCCTGTATGCCAGTTAGATAATTTAGATGAAAAATAAAGTATACCAAAAATATGAGATCACTGCAGTGAACAAGTCAAAGCTGAATGCTTTCCACAATATATTTGCAAAATAAGCAGCAACCTGATAAGGAGTTATGTAAGTCTTTACAGTTTTCCAGCCAAACCTAAGAAAATAACTTTAACGTTAAGTGATTGAAGGCTGAGTTTTACAGGAACAATGCATATGGAAAACAGTGAAAATACTGTGCATGCTGCTGGCTTCACCTCCGAAATATTCATGCTTTGCATTTGCTGTGGGTTAATATATATCTTGAAATGTGTGTGTATTCGGATAGTAGTAAAGATAAATATATGCCTTTCTAATGGTGTATTGCCATTTGGGAGAATATCACAGAGTACTTTTCAACATCTCTAGGAGGCTGTCACTCATTAAATGAAGCCTGTAGCCCAGTATTTTTCATGTAAAACCACCATGATGAAATGTATCAATAAATAAGCATTAAAATGCTGTCTGAAATAAATCTGTATCCTGATAATATTCCAGTGCAGAATTGGCATCTTTTTTTGCAGGGTTTTTCTTGTTCCTTTTATCTTTCTCTAGAACCTATATCAAAATTAATTTGAATATAGAAAAGATTTATCAGTGCTTTCCAGGAAGGCTGCTTGGTACTCTCCTTCCCTTAAAAGTCTGTGCATCCACCTCTGTACCTCAGACATCAATAGGATATCAGAACCCATGAGAGATGCTGCATTTTTCAAGTTAAATGTTTTAATATCTTCCCTCCCTCCATCCTGTTAGTCCTGGTAATGATTTCTTCTTGGGGAGGGGTATCAATGGCTTTAATTTTAATGTACAAGATAATAAGTGAAGGAACACAGTGGGAATAAGATGTGAACGATTATATGGGCTAACATACCTGTTTGTTTGGAAGAAGCTGTTTCATATCCTTATAACTGTGACAAGAAACCCATCAGCTTAAGGTCACAGGAGCTTCTATAACTATTGGGAGCAGGCTTGGGTGGTGGTTTTAGTACCTCTGCATTTCAAGTTCGTATAAACCCTAAAATCATTATGATTTCTTTTTCCTTAGGCAAAACAAAGTAATAGAATTACGAGGCACAAAAAGTAACCTTTCTGAATTTTTGCTGCTTTTATTTTTTTGCTTTTTCTTCCTGAGATTCACAGCTATAAAAAAGTTTCTGTGTAAGATCCTTACTCAACTATCCTGCACTTAATCAAGAACAGAGACAATGGATTGATGCTGCCCTTACTGGGGATTTTTCACATATATACAATCATAGACATAAACACATGCAATTGTTCTATTCAGTTCTTATGAATTCATTCAAAAGTAAAAATTGTGTTAGTAAAAATCAATGGGAATATTGTTTTTTACTTCATTGGAACACAGGTTTAATCCAAATGTGACAAAAATATAGTTAAAAAGCTGTTTTTTATGAACACTCTCAAATCACTTGTGATTTCACTTTTTTTTTTTGTGATGGCACTCTATTTTTCAGACATTGATTTTTTCCTGACAATTTTAATTATACTTGTCTATGTAAGACAAACTATGATCCTCAAACCATCCAGTCAAAACTCTCAGAGCAGAATTATATATAGTTCCCAGAAGAAAACAGCTGAAGACACTAAAGCTAGATGGACAGATACATTAATTATTACATAGACTTCAAATTTTATGTTTTTTTTTCCATACCGATTCTACTTTGCAAAATGGAGAATCTATCAAATCAAGTATTTGACAGGTAATGTACAAAATATCATGCCATTTGTCTGTTAGAGAAGAAAATACTCTCCTAGCTGAATCTTACTGAAAGAAGTCTTCATACTAACACAGATTTCACAAGATAGTTAGGTCTTGCTATGCACAAGAAGTGCGTATCCTGTTCATCCAGATTAAGTATTATTTTAAGTATATTAGTGTCTCATTAGCAACATGTGAACATCAGCATGTATGAATGTTGTCTATCCCTAGAGTGGTTTGCCTTTTCAAAACAGAACTATCAGAATGCTTTCTTTGAATTTTCCTAATTGGTATGGAACCCAGGGCTGAATTGTTGAAAATATTCAATCTTTCCCTATCAAAATTAAATATAGTATTGCAAATTCTTGTGCTATATTCCCAAGATCTTACTGACCATTCATTTTAAAAGCATATCAAACAAGAGCGTTATTAAAATTCAAGATGTTCTAGTCTGAGGTTTTAAATGCTGTATTTATCTTTGTAATTTTGTAAAAAGAATGCTGCTCTGTGAATAATATCTTTATTTTAAAGGCGAGTCTTTAGTGTTTAACAATAGAAGTTAACTGCCTTCTATTTAACAGCAGTGGTAACTATACTAGCTTGACTTTCTAATTTGTTTTTCATTGTTCATCTGTATTTTGTTTAATTTCAGATCTCACTGATTTTGAACAGTGAAATCAAATTGGCCTTTAACTTTTAGATTCCATTTCATATTCCTTTGAGTGGCTACAACACAGTGCCATTCATGCAATAGTAAGATAGGGCTACATGAGGGGGGAAAAAAAGAACCTATAATAGCAACTTAATAATGGTTTTACTGTCTTTTTCCTTAAAATGTAAAAAATATATCAATTCAATTAACTTATTTTTATAACTTCAAAAGTAAGTCTATATTCAAGATACTGGATTTTTTTGCCCAGACTTATTTTAGGAAAGCAATTTAGTGATTTAGAGTACAACCAGAAGTGTTGACAATAGTGTCAATATTACATCCTAGTTTGCTATTGTACAATATATTGTTTCTCAACAAAAGAAAATAAAAGCCATAGTACTTAATTTACAAAGGAAATGACTGGTAAAGAAACATTTTAATCCTGTGCCTAACTGTAAAAGGGTTTTAATGAAGGAGTAGTTAGTTTGCATTAAAACATCTCTGCACTGCCTTGTAATTTTTAGCCAAATGTTTGAAGTTTGTCCATAACATTAACTGAGAAATGTGAAGTTTAAAATAGGTTATGTTATATAAGTTCTTCCCACCTCCCAGGAATTGGTAAATCCAAGTAACTAGCCCTATCATGACTGTCAGTCTGTATGCCTTTATACAGGTTTAATTTAAAATACTTCTTGTCCAAACCTGCTTGGACAGCTCTTGCATCCTTCCATATTGTTGTGGTTCTCCCTTGATGATCAGTTCCTAGTAATTACTGTGGTGGAAAGCAGATCTGATTAGGAAGGAGGAACAATGTTGTGTTGAGTAAAACTAATTCCACTAACTGCTAGATATAAATTTGTTTTGTAGGTTTAAAGAACCATGGATAGAAATGCCTTACTTCTTTCAAAATCATTCTTTGTATGCCTCTGTCAGCTAAACATTTTCCTCTACACTTAAAATAGATTTGTGGTTTTGGGATTATATTGTTTTATGAGATCACCAACATGTCTCCAATAATGGAACTTCAAGATAAAGCTTAATGTTATAATATAATCCCATAGTCTTTTCCCTACCATTAGTACACAGCACACTGCTTTTTTATGCTGTGGACAGTCCATATTCAACTATACAATGTTTTCATCTTGCCTCTATAAATTGTGCCTAAATTATATGCCTTCATTTTGCAACTGAGACAAGAAAAAAACATTTTATTCTTTTTCTGTCTCTCATCACCTTATCACATTTAACATTCCTTAACTAAATAAATTGATGGTACATATGTAGAACAAGCCTTTTTTAATGGTTTGGTTGAAGGGGAGGCTTTCAGAAACTAATCTTGAATACCTGGTTTGCAGCTCTCAATATGTTGAAATAAGATGCATAATTTATGGCTGTCATAATTTGTGGCTGACATAATTAGTTGTGATATGTGGAAACAAATAGTTTTAACATTAAATCCTGCTATAAAAGGAACTTAGTAAATTCTTAGATCACTTAATTTGTGTGAGAGAGATGATAAACTAAACAAAATCAATGATGTACCAGGAAATCATTCAGACATTTACAATATAAGCTTTTCTGTGACCCAAGAAAATCAAAAGAAAAGTATGTGAGTGGTACACTTACCTGCTTCTCATCTTGAGACTTACCAAAGTAGTTGTCAGTGGAAGATCTGTGTTGAGCCAATCAGGAATCCAGTGTTAAGCAAAATGTATGATCTTTGTCCCCTTGGTAACAGTTATGTTTAGCACAACACAAAATGTGTTGCTCTGATCACTGGTCTAATTGGCACCTTTGCTGCCAATCTTAGAAGAAAGGTCAAGACGTGGTTAGGCATGGGACTCGTGTACTGTCTTACAGCTGCAGCCTCCTTGGCTGAATGCTGCCATTTATTGAGCAGTCCTGTGCTTTTTAAATTCTACTAATGTTTTAGCAAATTCTCTGGCTAAATACCATATGCATTTAATCTTTTTATTTTCTTTTTTTCTTTTATGCTTTCCTGAGATAGTGTTTACTGCATTAAATCTAGGTGAAAGAAAATGAAAGTGAGGGGCTAAGCCAGTGAAAACATATATGCAACCCGAACACTTCATAAATTCACTTACTGTTGACAGGCAGTGTTTTATGCAGTGGAATATTGACACCACCTAGGCCAAGCTACTTTGGGTATTCGACAAAAGTACATCTTAGAACACCTAAGTTTAAAAATGTCTATTCCATATATAGTCATATTCTCTGAGGTAGGCACTCCTAGAGGGTGATTCAGAGCCCTAAATTAGTTGACTAAAGTTAGACAGTGTGAATACCTCCCACAGTAGCAATATGTTGCAGAGGGACAGAAAGGCGACAAGTGAAGGCAGAAAGGGAGGAACAGAGTGATAAGGACTATAAATGAAGTAAGTCTATAGTGAACTTCAGAAACTGTTAGAAATCAGTAGAAGTTTTTTGACAAAAGGGAGACCAGTTTGCTTGGTATAGCACATACTCCAAAGCAAGTATTGTCTTCATAGGTAAATAGCGTAGGTATGACACCTTCACCTGTGCACATCCATACATACTTTTATTATATCTGTATTACAATTGTTCCTGGAGTCCCCAGTCAATACTGATGGACTAAAGTACATATATAAATAATTCCTGCTTCAAAGAGCTTATGAGAAAAATAGGATTCACAGGAGAAGAATAGGAAGGCAAAGGGAAGGCAGAAGGATGAAATTACTTGCGGAAAATCATTAAGGATAATAATTATTTCTTACTATAACATGGACTATAATTTATACTCCCTATGATTTCCCTGTGTGAAAGCATTTCTAATAGAAATTCTGGGAAATAATTTGTTTTTAAAATTCTACTTTTAGTAAAAGCAAGTATTTGTGCTTACAAGTAATGGTGCCACAGTAACAATCTCATTTATGTTCATAAGGATTGGGTAGAACTCTTGAAAATGCAGTCCTTGCGCAGTATTTATGGCTCTTCTGTTTTTGATTAAAATAATTCATTTGGGTTGTAGGCACCTTTTTAAAGAGAAATCAAGAAATCTGCATTCATCTGTCTGTAAATTTATTAGCTCATTAGTCACTGTACAAGTGGATGGCAAATCTCAATTTTTCATCCTCAAACCCAAAGGTTACTAAAGGACAGACATCCTACATGCCACAGACTTTCGATTTTTTAATTTGTATTTAACATCCATTTAGAAGTCTTTTTGGCATTTAATGGGATTGCCAAGGAGCCTTCTAGTTATACGTGGACATATATGCACAAACATACTGATGTTATGTATCTATCTATTTACCTATCTGGCTATCCATCTGTTATCTTAGCTCGTGTAGGATAAAAACAATAGATCTCTGAGAAATTTTCCATTAAATACTGTCATTATTGTGCACCTTATAAAAAAGTATTGTGGTTTGGGGAGAAGTGGGAAGCAAATTCTGTTAAAATTGGTACAGCCATTATTTCTCTTGCTGTTTCCTTTGATGGACTTTCATTTTCCTGATTCACTGTAAATTGGCTCAGTTGAAAAAGTTTTGAAAGTTCATAGTCTTAGTTTTGGTAAACCAAATATGTAAGTCATAGGTTGTAGATTCGAAGTTTCCCGTTTGTAAGTACTGATAGTACAGGTAGTTTGATATCAATCTATATCTAGTAGCTACTTTTACAGAAGTACACTACATTGGAGTAGATAAATACATTCTTGACAGTATGTGGATTTCCTAAATTGCATTATATTTTAGATTTGGGTTGAGATTTGACCTGGGCCAGTTGCTGTAGACATAATAGTACTGTGTATATTATATTGTGGATGAAATTGAGCTTCCTAGGCTAGTTATTATAAGTCTGTTTGACTTACTGGACAGAAGACTTCATCTAAACACCTCTTTACTAATCAGTTTCAGCTTTCATTCTTTTATTTGATAACAGGCAAGAAAAATATTTAGGCAAGTTATCTTCTGCTTGAAAATATTTAAAGAAATTTATATAGCCATTTATCCTATTCAACAAGAATATGTGATCTTTTGGTTGGCTACAGAAAAGGCACAGGCTGTATTTGATATCTGATGGCTATAGTTTTCTTTAGACAGGCTCATAAATTTTGCCTCTTAATAGAAAGTAAACTAACATATTTCAGTGTCAAAAATACTTAGCAATGTGAGCTTTGTAACTACTGAATATTGTTTTTTACAGTGCTAGAAAAAGTGCTAAATGTTAAAGCACTAGAAAAATTTTAAGATTTACTTATTATTTTAACTATCACTTTATAGTCCTTCCGCTGCCTAAGTTCCCATACTTTTTTTACATTTTAATAGAGAGAGTATTCAGATACATTGGATTAAGAGCGTATCCTTGAGTAACAACTGCTGCAATCAGTCACTATTTTCTTTGTCTGGAGTAAAAAGATAAGCCCTTTCATTCCACCACTATCAAATTTCTCTTCACTCTGGAGCAGGAGCCAGACACTATGAATACATCAGTATCACTGGACATATCAGCCCTGCAATTGTCCAAGTCAGAGAGCACATTTCCAACAGGACGCAAAGTTTGTATTTTGGCAACAGAAGGACATCTGGCATATCCCTCTTCTCAGTGTCCTGATAATCCTGGAAAGGAAATCAGGGCACATGGACAAGGCAGAAGATGGAGTCATGTTCCAAGAGGGTAAGTTTAGATGCAGCTGCAACATTTTGAGCTACTTATGCTGTCCTTGATTTTCTGCTCTAACATGCATACTAAACATCTTTATGTGCTTGCTTATGTACACACTTGCTCTTGCTTATAAGTGTTAATATTTTTATATGCCTGAATTACAAAGCAGTGTACCTCAAAAATGCAATCAAAATGCAGTAGTTCTTATAAAATACTAATGCAATTGGTTTCCCTTAGTATCTGAAAATGTGTCTGAAGTAATTTGTGTTGAAAGAACTTCCTTTAAAACTGAGTCTATCTTCTTTCCTACCACCAAAGATACTTGATTTGGTAATAAAGAAGAAAACCACTTGTGAAATGAAAGTGGCCATTAAAAAAAAAAAAAAAAAAGCAAGCAGTGCAAAACAAGGAATGCATTCACCACTTCCCATTGGCAGGCAGGTGTTCAGCCATCTCCAGGAAAGCAGGGCTCCATCACATGTAATGGCTACTTGGGGAGGGAAAGGCTATCACTCCAAACATCCCCCCTTCCTCTTTCTTCTCCCAGCTTTTATTGCCGAGCATGACATCTATGGTGTGGGATATCCCTTGGTCAGTTGGGGTCAGCTGTCCTGTCCATGATCCTTCCCAATTTCTTGTTTACACCCAGCCTACCCACTGGTGGGGTGGTGTGAAGATTGAGGCTGTGCAGGCATTGCTCAGAAATACTTGAAACATATGGGTGTTACAAGCAGTGTTTTGGTCACAAATCCAAAGCATAACAATATACAGGCTACTATGAAGAAAATTAATTCAATTCCACCCCAAACCAGCACAAAACAAAACTTCAAGATATTCTTAATCTCATTTATTTCTTGAACCCTCTCCTCTGTGTTCTTCATATAAATATGAAAACTGGCTTCCATTCTTGGATCCAGTGCTGTACACTTCAGGAAATCCCACTAATGTCTAACATTATCCTCACAGAATGAAAGAGAAAAAAGGACCTTTTTTTTTTTTTTTCCCCCATACCTTTTCCTTCACATGTTGAATGCAAAAATGAAATTTCCATATAATTATACAGTTTCTGTTATAAACTGCTACTACTCATCTGAGGTTATATTATATTTCCTTGGGTCAGCTAAATACAGGATTAAATATAGTGTAATTAAACTTTGGTTTTTGTCATTTTTACTGGTAGCACGTTCAACTCACTGCTTACGTTTCCAATGTCTATGTCTATGTGAAGTCACATTTTTGATGAATGAAGTCCTTCTAATTTCCTCTCACATCAGCTGTAGGACTCATGAGTGGGGTGGCAAGCGTCATGTAGTTAGATCAAGAATATCGTGTAGTTAGAATTTATAAGCACAATCATGCACTTCGTTTTGTTATCACTTTCCTTTATATTGTTTACATGCTGGGAATTTGCTTCCTGACTTTCTGGAAAAATGCCAGGCTCAGAGGAAGTTTCAGGGTCCTTTTCCTTTTCACCTTCTCATTCAAATGTCCTTGTGCATTCAGCAGGAGGATGCCAGCTGTGTGGATTCAAGAAGCACAGACCGCAAGAGAAGACGTTTTTAGCATAACTCACTGTTCTCTGTGGTTTTGCGTGTTGCTTATGGGAACCTGTTGTTCTTATGCTGTGTGTAACAGTGTAACGTGTGGCAATGTGAGATGGATAGCTATTGAACACCAACATTTTAGAGTTGTGGAAAGAAAGCATGGTAACTTTTTTTTTTTTTTTTTTTTTTTTAGTTGATGGGGGAAAGGGATTTTTCTGGCACTTTTGACAGTCATTTACAATCATTAAGTTTAGTGTCTGTAAAAATATATAGTACAGCTCGATTATGCTGTGAAAGGCTTTCATTGCTTGAGTAGTAGTGTCGAGCTGTCCTGCCTTATGTAAGCCAAATGTTTTCGAAATGGAGCCGCTTGCAGAAATCTTGGGATGTCTCTGGAGGGATGTGCCAGGGCAGGGGCATATTGGTTTTGACTAAGGAACTTGTAACCATTTTTCCTAGCCAAATTATATATTACTAATGACAGCAGTTCTACAGGGAAATGCAAGTGAAGGCGCTGTAGATAACTGCAGAGAAGGAAGAGAATATATCATTTCCCTGCCTTTTGTTTTCAAAGTCTAGCCTTAGAAAATTAAAGGACAGGAGAAAAATAAATTATTAATACTGCTCATGAAATTTTAAATGTACAAACAGATCCTGAAATATAGTAGCAGGAGGGTGATAAACCCACACCCTTTCCACTTTTTTTCGGTAGTGGACACGTCTGTGCAGTAGCACTCAAGCACAGATTCTTACTGCAGGTGCTTTTCCCATTTCGGGAGTTCACTGCCCTTGTTTTGTTAGCCTCAGCATTTTGAAAGTGTTGGCTCACCCGCAGTGCTTGCAAATATATCACTGTCCATGCTGCCTTTGCTCTTTGTATTTACTGGTGTCTTATGCTTCAGGGTTTCTGATGCCCTTGAGAAGCTGTGACCATTTTTTACATCTGAAAGAGTGCCAATTCATTTATTAAGACAGAGTCTGTGAGGCCTGGATAAATTTATTTCATCTAACATTTAATAAAACATTAAATTAAAAATGTGACTTAGGCTGTGACATAGTTGGCATTACCCTTCCAAGGTTTATATTTGAGTGTTGCAGGGCCCCACTCTCCAGAACGTAACATGCTATCAATCTAGCTCTGAGGTGACAAGGCCACTGATGTTTTCCTGTGGTGGTTGTTTAATAATTAATTTTTCATTGCTCGTGTGTTCAATAAATAGATTGCAACAATTAAGACCAGTTTAATAGGTTTATAGGTTCCTTATAAATTCCAATAATGATAATAGTTAATAAGAGAATAATGAATTTGTGCTCAAAGATCTCAAGATAAATCAAGCAAATTAAATCCAGCCTACACCTAAGCTGTGGCTGCTGGGGTGGGGTGGGTTTTTTTTTTGTTTGTTTGGGGTTTTTTTACCATAAAATGAACCCTGTGTGGATAAGCCTATCTGGTGATTTGTTGAATTTCTTAGTGTTCACTTGTCATATTAATTTAAATCTTTAATCTGAGGACGTGGCAGGCATATGAAGTGGTGCATTAAATCAATATTATGTTGCAGATGATGTCTCTGAAGAGGTTGCCATTGTGTAGGGGAATGCAATAATAGGAATAATAAAAAGAAATTGCATTTTGATCTTTCCACATATGTTATTACAATGCTGTTCACCCATTTTAGAAAACATACAGCTCTGCTTGTAAAGGCAATCCCTTGCGTCGCACTTTGTCACATACTCAAAATGCAAAGTAAAAAAAAAAAAAAAAAAAAAAGTCCAGATGGGGAAGTCTTGTCAGTTACTATTAGGATTCGAGAGCATCAGCCCTATGAAGAGAGAGTGTATTGCTTAACAGGCATTTGCTTGGCATTTGAAATAGATGGTTGTTGGTCTCGTTAGAGTTCCTGATAGTCAGATATAACCTCATTAAGAAAGTTAATAAAGGAGAAAGGTACATTTGGTTTCTCTACTTGCTTTATGTCTCATCCAGGGACTGGTTTTCCAATTCTTTTCAAACTTTTCTGTATAATCACTTGAACTGGGGTGATTCTGTCATTTCACAGCCATCTCCACAGCTCTTTATTATTGCACACACAGTACACTTGGAAGGGGATTCAAAGCACTGTTATTCATTCCTGGCTCTGAAACTATCTTACTGAGCATCCATTCACTTCATTATCCATTTTCTATATCTGTAAAGTACGAATCAAGCTGATGACCTCAGTAAGATGTTTGGATTAAAATGCTGGATAAGTGCATATTATGTGAGATGCAAAACAGTAGGAAATTGGGGCATTCGTTTTTCCAGAACTTTAGGATCTGACTTAAGATCTTTTTTTACCAGTTCTTTTTTTAAAGTAAGTCTGCTTAGACAGGACCTTGCCAAAAATCTGTGATATAACCTGAAAAGCAAGGGGGGGGAGGGGGGAAACCTCCACAACAACCATATCTGTTATTATCTGGATTCTAAAGAAATCAACCTTAGGAAAGACTGCATATCTAAACCAACCCCTGGTAACCAATACTTCATGTGACATATTGAGGCATTTCTTTAGCCTTTCTCGTTCTTGCCATAAACCAAGACTACCACCTCTCAAGCTTGCAGGCAAGGAAAAGGCAGCGAGGGAGCAAGTAATCATTGCCTGGGCAGCAGTTAGCTGTGGCTGCTGCTCCAGCATCTCTGCTGAACAATTTTTAGCGAGAACACGGGTACCCATATGTTGGTGGAGAAAAGAAGAGAAGGTCTTGAGAAATGCAGCTGTTGTGGTTATTGCAGGTAGAAAGATATGCAGCTGGAAAACTATGTTGCACTGCTAAAAAGCAGAAGTAGGGTGGGAGGACATTGCAGCAAAACATAAGAGAAAAACGCTATCATAAAATGACAAAAAGAGGTGAAGGGCTGATAAATCTCCATTGCTACAGAGAGTTAATTATTTAGCCTTCATCAGTGGGGACTCCATGTGTTTAGAACAACAGGTACTACTTACCATTAACTGCTACTACCCTGTTTCTGGTTTTGGCAGTAGCTGACTAATACTATCAATGGCGATGTCTATCCTGACAAAATTAGATATTTCAGTACTGTAAGTTGGTCAGGTGCTGCAGACTAGATTTGCCATGCTGCAACCCATCAGTGCCACCTGCTGTTACTGCAATGTTTGCCAGTTTCAAATTTGGACACACAATGACCTCTGATCTTGTGGTAAGAGATCATTGCTGACCCATTTCTGCACATAGCAGTTGCCCATCAGTGGCTGACAGTGACCTTTTTCTCCCAGTGGTGAACAGTCATCACTGAGAAGCAATGGGCATTGACCAGTGAATGCAAATTGCACTTAACTGCATAGCAGCTCACTAGCAGGGTATGTTCTGTTAGGTTCTTGTTTTGGGGCAAGGAGCTGCAGAAGGCAGTTACTGCTTCTTGCTAGCTATAGGTCCCTAATTAGTTTCTGCAGTGACTTTTGTGATTCACAGCAGGTGATTAGCAGTGATAGTTTACTAGTGGAGTATGTAGTGACTTCAGATAAGAAGCCCAGGGCTGAGAAGATAGGAAACGTAGTAAGAAAATGGGACTACTGTAGCTAGGAGGTAATCAGGTAGGTTTTTTTTTGTTGTTGTTGTTGTTTTTTTTTTGGTAAGACTGAAGATGTAACAAAAATTTTTAAATAGGAGAAGAGAATGATGCCATTTCAGTGAAGTCATTCCTGAAACACAGTGGGAGATTCAAACTCAGTGCATGTGTGTCTACAGTATAGTCACTAAATCCCAAGAAATACTGTTTTCTAAAGGATGGAGGGAGCAATGCCGGGTGGCCTGACTGAAGATAAGCATTCAGAATAGACGTAATAATGAGATTCCTCCTTGATGTGCAATAAGTGGATAGAAAGAATAGCAACAGTAAGTTCATCAAGACGGCAAATCAGAACATTTATCAATGATGATTGCCCTCAGAAACTGTAGGGAAAATTATTAAAGGTAGTATCTTACTGATGGCTCCATATAGGCAAATAGGAGAGCATAGTAATTTTAGGGTTTTTTTTTAATTTCAATTCATGAGGTTAGCAATTACACTATGATGCAGAATGATATGTGCAAATGTTTGCATGAATTAGAGACCCTTTACAATTTATCCTGATCCTACAGAAGGCAGGCAAGCATTTATTACTGTAAATTACTCCTTATTATTGAAGAGAATTTTACTTGATGAGTAAGATATCCTTTTGTAGCCCAAAATAAATTTTGTAGAGGGGATAACTAAGGAGTTGTATATCCTTACCTGTTAGAACTATGATGAAGTAACTCTTAAGAAATCAACAAGGTGTGAGCTTTATTTAAATTGTGCACTCAGTTGATTCCTGCTCCCTAGTTATCTAACTCATATGTACAAATAACATTAGCTCAATTACAGTATGGTCACCTTTAACTCTTCTTCTCTTGGAGACAGTTATTTCAGTGAATCTGGGAATGACAAATCCCATGCCTTGCACTCTGCCCAAAATTTAGATCTGTGCAGGAAAGCATTGCTGCCACTGACTGAGAGTCTTTAGCCTATCCAAAGTACATTTTTCCTTTCTCTTAGTGCTTTCAGCCTGATATAAACAAAACCTTCTCCAAGACAATGTTAATATTCATTCATTTAGGGTATGGAATCCTATGTCCATCTTAAATACCTCCTATGGTTGGACATACTTTTAAAAGCCTGGGCTTGTTAATAAAGTATGGTATGTGGGGTCTCAGTTCATTCTATTTTAAGTTTATGAGAAATACCATTTCAGATCTACAGTATTGTAACATTTGAAAAATGCTGACTTGTTAAAGGCAACCATTGAATATTTCCGTAGAGAATGCTTCGAGGACTTTTGCTTTTAGAAAAACATCAGGTTCTAAGCAGAAAAAATAGTTCTTCTAACTCCATCTAAACTATTTCTTCCATGTTAATGCTACTTTCAGAGGATTCTGGAGGTGTTTAAAAGCCCACATAATAAATTTGATGTGGGTTATTGATGCTTCACTTTAAATTTGGAATCAACACAACACTTTATTTTTCAAAACCAAATTTGCCAATAAAATGTAGCAGTTAGTTAGGTTTTTGTTCACTGACTGGGTTCCTTGATTTTCAGGCCATGCCACGGAGGAGGATCACAGTGGTATTCCCTCAGGGTCCTTTTTTAACAGTAGACGGTGTCAGAAGGAAATTAAGGGAACTGTGGAATGCTCTAAAATGGAAAATGTAGCAACGTTTCCGCTGAGCCTGTTTCTATCAAACATTTCAAGTAGCAGGGTTATGCCCTGAAATATGAGAGTTTGTTTTCTTACAAAAAAGAATATATGCAGTCCCATGTAGCAGTTGATGGTCTTGTTATCCATATAAATATCTAAACCTCATCTGAATCCTGCTGGGCTCTTAGCTTCAGTGATATCTTGAAGAAATGTAATAAAACATGCTTCCCAACACCAACTTTCTCTTCTCTTGGGAATGAACTTCTCATTATTATAAGCTATTCACCATGGTCTTCTGGATCTGACAGACCTGATCAAATATCTGCCTACCAGAAGTGGCCAGCCTCTTATTCCCTGGGATAGAAAGAATATGCTTCTCCTACTCTGCCTCTATTAATAGTGTTTAGATACTAATGGACTAGTCTTATGAAATTGAATTCATACCGACAGCTACCAGCTCAGGCTTGATTCAGTCAGCCATATAGATCATTTATGCACCATGGACAGATTCAGGGCAATGCTTCTTCAAAAATAAGTAAGAAAGTATGGTCTGAACTCTGTATAAATCCACATCAGACTTATAACAGGTGGGTTGAAGTAAAAGCAATTTAGAAAAAAGATTGATGTACGTTGCAGGAATATGCAGATTAATGAAGTAATAAGGACAGAGGGCCAGATCCTCAGGGCGTTGTAAATCATCATCACTTAGCTGAAGTTACTGAAGCTATCCTGATTTACAACACCTACAGAATTGATCTAGTAGCAAATCCTTAGTGATAATGTTGGTGTTTTCTCCTGGTAACGGAGATGCAGGCATCAGGGATGACAGTTGGTTTGTGGTGCAGGTTTAGAGCAGAATATAGAGAAAGGACAACATGAATATTTACAGCATGTGGGGAACTTAAGGCTGGAGAAGACCTTCTGTGTTCAGTTCGTTTTTCCTGTTGCAAGCAATGACATCATCCCTTTCATTTTTTTTTTCCTAGAAAGGAAGTGGTTAGTTGAGGCAGAATGATATTTTAAGCACAGCTTTTCTTTGAAAAATAGATTGAATGGAACTTTTATCACATGCTCCTTCTGGTTTCTTTTATGATCACTTTTGCATCTTCCATTTGAAGAAAGAAAATTCTATATTAAAAGGGGGGGGGGGG
>NW_020799091.1:39306190-39436231 GCF_003259725.1 Athene cunicularia | reverse complement strand
GGGGGGGGGGGGGGGGGTATGTGGTTTTTTGGTGTTTTGGTTGGGGTTTTTTTTGCTGTTGTGGTTTGGGTGTGGTTGGTTGGGCACCTTTTTTTTTTTTTTTTTCCCCCTTAATGCTATTATTAATCTTGTAAAGCTGGGAGAGTTGTGGAAGAACAAAGTGGATAGTCTACTAGTTCATTAATCTTTTAGGATGTTAATAATGTCCTCTTTTCAGACCTATGCAGCTAGTACTGGTAGCATTGAAGAACAGAATATGAATGCACTACAGCTAGTAAACTGACTTGATGCTGCTTTGTACTGCACATGGAGCTGCACTTTACTTACCATCTGAAGTATCTGTTAAACTGGGAATGTCCAGCACACCCTAGTCCACTGTGCTGTCTACTGAGTGAGGAATTTTATCTGCCAAATCTTTAGTGCTGGCAGCAATATACAAAGCCAGAAGGACAACAGCTTGGCTTACATGTAGCATGCTGAGTCTGCAAGGACCAGATAGATTGAAAGACTGTCTATTGACTTGTAAATTCAGAAAATTTGATAGTGAATCCTGTGGTATACTGAAAATGCAGAACTGTTCTATGCTGTCTATGAATGTAATTTACAGAATAGGATTACATTTTAGTTGAACATCGGCTTTTTATGCAGAAGTTCTGAACAAACTCTGAAATTTTTTTGTTAGTAATGAAGTGTAACTTCAGCTCCAAAAACATTTGAAATTGCGTGTGGCAGTTTTTAGCTAAAGATTTTTACTTGTTTCAGACAGTTACTACAGGAGTGCATATATGTCAGTGTCGGGGGGGTGGGGGGAGGTGGAGAGAAAGGAGGGCTTTTTTTAATCTTCCAAAATACAGTTCCTGATAACTGATAGAGAAGATTGCATGGATAAGCATTTGATGTTCAGCCCCTAAGCTCAATCTGTTTTATTTGAATTTATCAAAGTTTCCCCATCTCCAGAGAAGAATGAAAATGAACATTTTGCTGAGAAATGTTTTATGATATTTCTAGATGTAATTTGTTGGGGGTTTTTTGGTTGGTTTTTTTTTTTTTCCCCTGCCTAGCTGT
This sequence comes from Athene cunicularia, assembly GCF_003259725.1. Classification (NCBI taxonomy): domain Eukaryota; kingdom Metazoa; phylum Chordata; class Aves; order Strigiformes; family Strigidae; genus Athene; species Athene cunicularia. Next base: position 39,435,166 of record NW_020799091.1, on the reverse strand, counting down.
GAGAGCCTCTGGGGTCTCTTTTCCTGATGTTTATCAAATTCATTTAAGGTACCATCAAATCTTTGCAAAGCAATGGATGGAGAAATTGACTGTTATGAGAGACTAATAAAAGTTATCAAGCTTGTTCTCTTCCCAAACCCCTGTGTTCTTATTTTCCTGATCAAATACAGCATATAGTGAATGAGAGCTGCTTTATTTATTCAACAAAATTGTTTTTAAACAACAACAAAATAATTCTGTGGGGTGTTTTGCTGGAAAACTATATTTACTCCTTCAAGGAAAACTTTGGGTCTCCTGCAGAGGAATAGTTATCAGCTGTTTGAAGTTTGGAGCTAAAGTGTACTGATATTAAATCAGCATCTCTATGGTAAACAGGTTAAAATATCTTAGTATTTAAGTGGTGAATTTTGAGGGGAAAGGTGTTTTTGTTGTTGTTTGTTGTGTTGTGTTGGGTTTTTTTTTAATAACTGGCCGAAGAATCCAGGTCATGAGGAAGTCCATAGCAGTAACTGCTAAATCAAGAGTTTGAGACAGGACACTGTGTCACATGCATGAATAACATAATATTTTAAGTAACAGTAGTAGTGCACATGTTCACTGGCTTGGATTCCAGACAGTTGCATTCATTACTAGAAAAAACTATGCAGTTAAAGTGGTTAATTGAACCAAATTGACTACACCAAGGAAAATGAGATTATATTGGTAAACTTGGCTATTACATAAATATATGAATATACTCCTTATTATAGACCGAAACTCCATTTTCATGGTATGTTGCACTAATGCAAAGCTGTCCTGGTCTGCAGGATGATGTACAAACTGGCTTCACTTCCCTTGGTTAGTACTCAGCAGAGAGAATCTGTCTGTGGGTGTACTTCTGTCTGTGGTTTATACTGTGCAGGACAACAGCTAAAACAGGTCTGCTGGACTTTGTGTATAGTTCAGACTTTTCGATACTGTAGATACCGACAATATATTTAGAACAGCACCATTCACGTATGTATGAAAAATCTTAAACTCTTGGTCCTGTTGCTTTGTGATTATCTTGATTTAAAAGATATTTAATTAGCCAGTATAAAACAGGTGCTACAAATGTGCTTAAGGACATCTGAGAAAAACAGATGAACAAGTCAAAACCCTCAAAGAATTAAATTAGGATAACAGAAAAAAAAAAAAAAAAAGAAAAAAAAAGGGAAGAAATTCGTTGACTCCACAACTTAAGAGAATTAAATCTTGCCTATCTGTGAATTTAATACCATATTTTGTAGGAGATTTAGAACAAGTTATATGATGCAGTCACTATAGTAAATGGTGATGTAAAAAGCACAGTAAAGAAAAATAAAAATCTGGAGGAGTCCTTAGATTAAATTTCCATGGTAAAGCCCCTATAATAGAATATTTCTTTATAATATTCTAATAATAGAGTAATTATTTATTTGTTGCAATTCACCATAGTATAATTCTTTAAAAAGATAACAACCGGGCAGTTGAGAAAGACTCTTGTTTTGCATTGATCTGGCCTCTCCACTTTGGCTCAGGTGAAAAGAGGGTGTTTATCCCTTTTTAAAGGGAGTGTGTTTCTGGAAAGAGAGTGTTTACCCCTTTGCTGGGAGCAGCTGGACATTGTGTAGGAGGAGAGAGGGAAGAGGAAAGTGAAAACAAAGGACAGGACTTGCCACATAACAGAGACCTGGAGTTTGCTAGGCAGAGCAGGGAACAGGGATGGAGCCAAGTTGTAGGAGGGATGGAGAGATAGTTTGCTCTCTTTTTTTCTGTTTGTTTTCTTCCTCAAGGGACAGTCACTTCTATGGAGTTTTTTGCAATGTGGCAAGCTATTGTAAGACAGCTGATTGGAGAGGAAAGCATGAGGAAGAGACACAGCAGACAAGAGAGAGATTTGACTATAGTATTTTCTGTTACATTCTGTGTTTTTTCTAGGTTAATGTATTTGGTTTTCCAATTTATATACTAATACAACTCACTCTAGGAAGAAAAATAAAAGGGGGAGAAAAAAAAAAAAAAAAAACCTAGACCTGACCTGAAGGAAAAGGAGTGGGCAAGTTTACTTTCAAACTTCCTGAGTGAAGTCTAGTCATACTGAAAAAAAAAAAAAACCAAAAAACAAACCACAAACAAACAAAAAAACCCCCACCAAAACCAAAAAATAAAATAACTTGTTAGAGATGCTGTACAAAAAATTCCAGATGGTGAAGCCTCAGGAAGTCTTAGCCTGATTACAAGCAGTATGGATAACTGACTCTGATAGTTAGTTACCAAGACACCAGCCACCACATGTGGTGACTTTCTTTCTTCCTTACGATCAAATGGGTTTGTTGTAGATGTAGGTGGAGAATGGGGCCAGGTTTACTGTCATTGCCGGTGTTTCAGGAGATTGCATCTTTCCCCCAGGGAACTGACCAGTGAAGGATTTTATTCTTTTAAAAACAGATTTGCATCTGACACATCGGGATGGTGTCAGGATATTATCTTGGCATTTATCCTCAAAAATCCAAATCATGCGTTAGTCAGTTTGGTGCTATGTACACTGCAAGAGTTAGTCGGGAGCAACCAGCCATGTCTGACAACCACAATAACAAGCATGATAATGTTTTTTCAGCACCTGGCATTCAGGTATTCTGGTAGCATACATTCAACAGTTTTGAAATAACTTGTAATGCACTTTGGAAATAGCGACTGTATAGCCAGTCAGTAAGGAAATATTTAGGATAATGACAGCTACAGGTGAATTATTGGGTCCAAAAGTGATTTTGACAAAACCTGAACATATTGTGGTGTATGGGTAGATGAATATTCTGAGAATTAGACCGTAGAGTCAGCATGCATGTGGATGTCTGTCTTTCTCTCTTCCTATAAATGGTGAATTTGAGAAAATTTTCTGAGTTATTCTCTCACTGGAACTGACCTTTTTAGGGCTGAAACAGAACAGAAAATGCCAAATTCTTTGGCCTCCCTGGGCACTCCAGTCAGTTCATGAGGGCAGGCTACTCTTTGAGAGGTATTTGAATTAACAGGGTTATTTACCTTAGGTATTTACATAATTTCTAAAGTACTAAATTAAAAGTGGATTTTATGTAATTTAATACAAATGTAATTATATCTTTATTTAGATATAGGCTGTCAATTAATAGGAATGAGAATGCAGGATGATTTTACATCATTTGCAGCTAGATAATTCAGGGAGTTGGGTAGGGGATGATAATATGTTCTTCAGGTTTTGTGTGTAGTATATTAAGTTCAAAATGGGTTTGTGGTTTAAAGCCTTTTCCAGCCATCTATGAACAGCAATTTTCATTTGCTGTGATTAGGGCAGAGTTTGATATGAGGTCAGCGGCTGATTCACTAAGTCTCCTGACCTCCTTTCGGTGTCTTATTTCAATACTAAAACAGTTCTTTACATCTGTCTGCATCATCAGCTGAGTTCACATCTCTTTGTTATGCTTAGAGGCTTTCCTACTACTCTGTGTTTTTGTTTAGTCAACAGTACTCCCTTTTATATATGCATATCTATAAATATATGTGTGTATTTACAAATATCAAATTACTTCTCTTGTGATACAATACTTTGTGTATTAACTTCACATTTTGTCTCTAGAAGGTAAAGATAATGCTTCCCATGGAAGAGCCAAGCTTAGGTCCCACAGATGTATCTTATGGTGTGTGTATATCTGTGTTAAATTGCTTGATACTTACAAGGGATCCAGAACCTTTCTTGCAGTCTCTGTGCAGTCTCAATTCTATAACAGAATTGTGACAAACTTGAAATTTATGTTTTACAGAGAATTTGTCAAATTGACTTTCTAACTGAATTCCAAACTGGATAGGTAAGAAAGAACATTTTTATTATTTTCTGCGATTGATATTTCAAAATATTTTGGGAAGACGGGAATTAAATTTTTAAAAGGTTGACAGCATCAGGGCAAACTGGCATGACAATATTTTATGATACTTTACCAGTCAGCCTAGATTTCATACTTTTTTTTTTTTTCTTTTTTTTTCTGGATGTCATAACATTTTTGACCATAGCTACATGTGAATAAGCATTACAGGTCTTGCTCTTCAAGTCTACTTTTATTATAGTTTGTGATGCTCAGAGGTCTTATATTGTGCATATACAGATTTTATTTTGGATATTCAAGGTCCTGATTGTCTGGGCAGCTTTTTGCTCTGTAAAATCAGTTGTATGAAGTCAGTAGGACTACTTGTGTGAAGGTATTAGTTGTGTTCATGCTCTTTTTTCATTACATAGATCTATTATAGTATTAATGAATTTAATTTAGGTTCTTGAACCTCGTAATTCTTTGGGTGAGTTCACAAGCACAGATTGAGCTGAATGAAAAGTTGTAAAACTCTGAAGTGGTAAAGAAACCAATTAATGTATCAACAGTATATACTGTAAGGCAGCAGTGAAATACTACTGATCATACAGCAATCTTTAAGGTTTAATCTGGAAGAGGAATAAAATATTACTGTTCTTTTTTATTTGTGCTGCTGATTTTTTAAAAAATAAAATTGTGTGAGTAGTGGAAAGTAAGAGCAAGTTACTTCAACTTACTCTTTCAAATAAATCACTTTTGAATAGGTTCTATCTTAAATGACAACAACAAATATAAACAATGAAAATAATGTAATTTAAGAGATTGCTCCAGCTTCTTAAAATTTGTTTAGGAAATTAAATGCCTATTATAATATTCTGAGTGCTATCAATGGAATTAAGTGAGGTTTTTATTTTCAGTAAATGATAAATCTGTGTAGCAGGCTATGCCACACCCTGCAGTTTCTCTCCCCCTCTGTTTTAAGATTAAGAGCCTCAAGTATCATTAACAATCAAGGCAGGCTTTCCTACAGGAACAGTATCATTACAAATAAGTAGCTTAACACTCAGTGCACGTTAATGCACAGAACAAATCCTTATGCCGATTTGCTAGCACTAAAACCCATTAGAATATTGGCCCCAAAAGGGGCGAATCATTGAAAATATACTAATTATCAGCCAGGCTCTTTGGAAAGATTTTTGGGTCAATGCCAGGCATTATTAAGATTTTCAGTAAGTTTAGACTGAGTTTTCTGTTTGGTTCTCTGAAAGAAACTTGTAGGTAGAGAATTTGTTTTATGCATGTGTAAATTGAAACTTCATAGATTTATGGAAGCTTTTATGTTAGGAAAATCTGTATTTAGTGAGCTCCAGTGTACTGCTGGGATAAGAAGTGCTAGCATACTGTGCCATCTCTGAATCCTACTTTCGGCCTGCTTGAACCTGACTCAGGTTATATGACCATTGTTAGTTGCCAGTCCTTTGTCAGGAAGCTGAAAAGCAGTCAGCATAAAATAATAAATGAGTAAATGTTTACACCGATGTCATGGCTGGTGCACTGCAGACTGTCTGGTGGGGGGAAGCTAGTCTATGAAAAATGGACAATGTGTGAATTTATGGCTCTGTCAGGTCATTTTCATGGCTAAGGGAATGGGTATAGTGGTTATCGACCAGCAGAGAATTTATATCTAGGATTGACTATTGTTGTTCAGTACAACAGATTGTTTCTCACACGTCTCATAAATAATGTGCAGCTTTTCATTCAAACTGATGAGCATACCAAAAAGTTGTATTTTCTGCTTTCCCTCTACATCGTGTTGAAACAGTGATGACATCTTGCCACTTTCTTCTGATGCTTTTACATCTATGAGGCCTGAGAGGGAGAAGAAGATAAACGGCTATAGAAGCATCTACTTGCTTATTTCTTTAAGCAGTCAGAAGCTATCTGTTATAGGATGTGTACTGACACTGTCTCTCATCCCCAGCTGAGTCAGTGGTGGGACTGGGTTCTTTACACTTTGGCATCTCAAGATGAAAATGTTGCAGGAAGGTGGTATAAACTGAAGTTTCTACTAAGTAAACAGGATGTTATTGGCTTCAATGAAGCTTAATTCATTTTTACAGTGCTGGATAGCCTGGCAGGGTCTTCGAAGCACATATTCCTTCAAATAAGCAGAGAAAAATCATCCTATAGCTGTTTAGTCATGTATGAACTGATAAAAGCAACCACTCACGGTCGAGTAAGTTCGTGCTACCTAACTTGAATAATCTATCCTTTACCCTTTTGGTGAGAGGACTGTAGTCCTCCACTACTGTTCCTTTCAGCAGAGAGTGGAATGCTTCAAATAGTCGTGAAAATTCAGTTTAGGCTTTTCCTTCTTAATTACATTCTTAATTTGCGAGCAGCTTCCACACACGTAGTGGTGTCACCAAAATGGTATAATAGAACTTATAAACACCAATTTGATGGAGATAAGCAGACATTCCTTTATTAACGGCTAGGTGCACAGGGGAATTGTCTCACCAACAACACACATCTAACTCGTGTAGCATGCTGATTATATTGGGTACAGGAATACATATTAATAAGTTTCTCATACATAAACATGTTAACTCCCATAACTCATTTTCTTATTCCCACCTCTTTCCAGTCATGCGCACTTGACTCCTGAAATGAGTCAGGGGGCTGCTTTTGCAACAACCACAGACTACTGACCTAAAAGGAAGACCCTCCAATGCCCTTGACTCAAGGACTTTGGCTCACATTGCAATTTGAACATGCTTCGAGGCCCTTTCACAGTGCAATTTTAAAACACCTAGTATACAGGGCTATAAATTATCCTTACCAAACAGTCTAACAATCTAGCAGTGTAACTGGTTGTATGGTTACTTTAAACTAAACACAACATCTCTATGACTACTTAAAACATTACACCACTATCTTTTATAAAAAGTGATATTTAATTGATTAGTCCTAATCATTCCTTATCAAAATCACCAAAACTCATAAACTCAAATTAATAACAAACCAGTAACAATGGCAGAAAATGTTGACCGAAAAACCTGTGCCTGTCAGATATTAGCATGGAGATTAGATGTCAGCGTTAGGTATCTGGAGGTTCTTCTGGTGTGACTGTCCCTCTGTCCTCTTCAGAGCCAAGCTAGTATTCACTAACCAGGTCGGATCCCAGATTTCCCTGTCTGCTTAGTGCTTGTCTAGTAACTGTGGACTGTGGTGGGCCACCTCTGTGGTAATACTGCAGCTTGAGTAGACATTCCCAGTTAGCTTGAAACTAGCCAAAGCAATCTGACTCACAGTGTAGGAATTGGCAGCATGGTGGGAGCTACTTGCTAGTGTTTACTCAGCATCTGCTAGATGGGGCAATCCTTAATGGACTGATAAAATGTATACACTATTATGTGAAAATGTGAGGGGTAGCGACTTTGGTATAGTTTACACCACAATGGTAATATGTCTCTCTATGTCAAAATGCACTGAGAGCTGTGCAGGGTTTTGCGGGGTTTGTTTTGTGTGGGTTTTTTTTGCAGGGGTTGGGTGGATTTTTTTTGGCTTTGTTTTGCTTGTTTCTCCCTTCAGCTTCATTTTCCGACAGAGTAAAGATGTACCCTTTCTTAAGATCTAAAGCCGTAGTCTGTTGTTTTCGTCTAAGGAAGAAAATTCCTTTCAACTACTTTCTTAATGCTTTTTACCCGTACTACTGGTGTACCAATGAAAGTACTGCATAGGTTTGTGTTAGAAGGCATTCCTCTTCATGAGAAGAACAAATTTGATTTAAAAAGGCCTGAAGTGGATGAATAAATAGATTTTTTTTTCCCTAGTGCTTTATTTTAATTTAGTTTAGTATTCTTAAGGTGTGTTTTAACTGCTATATATTAATCTGGATATCTTTTTCCCTATGTCTTTGTGAAGGTGGTTTGTGGTTGCAGTTGCAATAGATCACCAATCAACACTAAAATGTTTTGCCTGGATTTTGAACTCTTAATTTTGGGGTTAAAGAATATTTGGATTTGCTATGCTTTGAATTACGTCTTCCTGCTGTTTGAGGAAAATACAATTAAGGCTGAAGCAAGTTATTTTTGCTTAATAAAGGGAGAACAGTGCGTTCAATATGTATAGTTTTATTGTCAGAGTCTCAGAAGTGAATTCATTAGAAGGGAAACTAAACTAGTGTTCAGTGATAAAGCAGCATGCTTTCATGTAGAATTTAAGTTCAAATTTACAGCTTTTTCCTCATGTTTTGGAGTAGCTGTTATTACGCAGACATACTGTAATTTCTTAACCATTTTCCCCTTGCCATACACTGAATTACCGTAATTGAAAATGAGTTGAGAACCTCTATTCAAAGGATGTAATCTATCCATAAGTCTGTGCATCAAACATCTATCCCATGACAAGGTATCATGCTAATAGAAATGCTGCAGAAGTGCAGGGTGAAAATATTTCTGAATGCAGGTCCAGTGTTAGCTGTGTGAGACATTTTTATGTTTGGATTTGGGGTTTGGTTTTATTGTATTTTCACTTGTAAAGAGAACTTAACTGTAGCTGAACCATAATACTTCACCAGACTTTGCTTGCTAGACATAGTTCCCTTGGGAACAGCAAACTTCCGTCAGATGCCTCTGAACAGCCAAGATTTCTTTTCCTTAACCTATGGATTTGATCCCAATAGACAGGGATCCCAGAGTGTAACTGATACTCTTGCCCTTGATCCATCTGCAGGCAAATCCTGCCCCTATACAGCTGGTGGGCTCAGGCAGTGTATGCACATAGAAAGGCTCAGATAAAAGTAACCACTGACCTTGTTTGCTTATTTTAGCCTGATCTTTTATTATCCATTATGAAACTGAGATGAAATACACAGTAGTGCTGAAAGAAAAAGGCCTGTCATGGACAATTGAGGGGATATATATCCAGTGACGAGGATCAGTAAAAGAGCTGCATCTTGCTAATGTGATAGGGAGCTAAATATGCCTCAAGCTCCCATATATTTGAGCAACAAAGAGGCCTTGCCATCCATTATGATCCTCATTCTTTATGAATTGGTATACTTTTGTCCAGTATAGTACTTCCTTGCTCCCTCCCAAATGCCAGTGAAAATTTTGTGTTTAATCCTCTGGATTCTATCTGTGTGTCTAAAATGTATCCCATAAGCTCTGTGACAGTTTACATCTGGTATTCTAAATAAGCAAGAATGTCCATGTGTGGTTCTGTGGTCAAAATTGTGTTGACAGCGTACAAATTTCTGAAGAGAATAAAGATTATGTGTTCATGATTTATACAGAAAAATTATTCTTCTTTCTCCTGATATTTACTTGTTTCTTTGTTTCCCAATGTAGTAGGTTGTGCATTTAGAGGAGACTAAGTATGTGTATTTTTAATAGTATAATAGATCTGACATTGTACCACTCATAAAAATGGTATGCTGACAAAACACTGGGCTGAGATCTGGTTTTCAGTCTTTAACTTCGTTAAAGATTTTGAATAACCCTTGGTAACTCACTTATCTCTGTAATTAATTTCACATCTGCAAAGTAAAAGAGATTCTTGCTTTTACTCTTCCTTATATATTTCACTATTGAGATTTATGAGGGAAAGATATTTTAAAAAAAACATGTTTCTACTGAACGAATTGAGCTAGCTGTATCTTATCTGTGTTTTTCAGTTAATCCTCTAATTTAGTCAAATGATAATATTAAAAATAAGAATTAGTCCTTTTTAACTGTTGTGAAACAGAAAGGAGAAATATAGTCTTTTAAGTATAATACAAGTAGGAATCATTATTTTATTTTTTTTTAATCGAGAACTTTATTCTTGCATCAGAATGAGCACAAATCTTACTTCTTTTTTTTTCTTTTCCAAAGTCAAAAACACTTTTCCTTCTGTACCTCATTGATCAGTTTGGTTTTTACACATAAAAGGATAGTACTTGGTAAGATTAATGTTTAGTTGCATTATATAGAGCAACATATACATTTTTAATGCCTTGCATTCACATTCAACCATAGACTATTTTTATAGCTCTCCTTACTATGAAACTCATGTGATGTTTCGTCCAATCAGTGATTCTAAATTCTGATGAAGAAAATAAACATCTAACAGCTCAATCGACAGTAATGTTGTACCTTTCAGAACAGCAGTATTATCCTTAAATCTCAAGTTTGTCTTCACAGGACTTGATATAAAATAGTGCACTGTATTTTAGTCTCAGTGCATATTGCTACTAAAATGAGTATAAAATGAGCTTATTAATGAGTAGAAGAAAATCAAAGTTCTAGTATGTTGTCCCAAAACCTACCAAGTAAGTCCCTAAATAATAAAGTATTGGAAATACTGGAATTGGGATCTGGGAATAAGTAATAATGTCTAAAACGAAGGTTCTGCCACAGTTATGTAATGTGGACACTTTTGGGGTTTGACAGCATCTGGGAAGACATTTTTTTTAATTTCAGTTTTGTAAAAAAAACACGTATATTTTACCATCAAAATATATTTTCTTTACCTATTTAGGTACAAAACCCACTTCAACTTCCAGCATAACCTGCAAAGAAACATTTCAACTTACATTTTCTTTTGTCTTTGAATATGCAGTGTGTCTGAACAAAAGTGCTTTCAATGATTTTAATTATTAGAAGTACCCCAAAGTAGGATGTAGATTATTATATAATTTCTGGATAGTAGTCTGAAAGACAAATAAAAATGCCAGAGCTAAACTTTCTTAAGATCTTTCATCTTATTTGGCAACAGTATGTGTATATACTTCAGTTTCTAAATCTTGGTGCAGGCAAAATTGGAGTTTGATAATCCTGTATGACAAGCACCTATTCTGTACACTCAGCAATCAACATTATTACTGCTGTGTCTGCAATAATGATTATTAATGCTACTATTATTTTAAAATAAACATTATAGAATAGTTCAGTTGGAATGGACCCACTGATAATCTAGTCCAACTCCCTGTTGGAATTAACTCCCTGATAGAACTCATACTGATACAGAGAGCACTATATAAATACTTAAAATAGGCAAAATCTTTATTTAAAAGGTAACTATTCATAAAATGATAGTGATTGTATACATATAGATCGTATTTGCAAACAATAAATTTAATACTAACCCAAAATTCAGGGCATCTCCAATATCTATCTGTTGGCAAGACCAAACTGCAGAAACAACTTCAAGCTAATTGGAAAAGGGGAACAAATCCAACAGCAAACTGTTTACCTTGCACAGATCACTGAGTTACTCAGCTAAAGGCAGTGAAATACTTTCTGGCACATGCTGATATAAAGATTCCCTGAAGTTAGACAATGGTTTGAAAATGAGAGCTGGATTTATAATTTTGAAATTTTGGTGAGTTTTATTTGTGAAATGCCAGCTTCTTAAATTGCCTATTGTTATAGAAGATCAATCTATGGCTTGCATTAGAGCAACTGGTTTTATTGTCATGCATGTTACAGCCTTCCAAATAATTGCTGCAGTAAAAGCGACTTTAGTCTTCTTTTGCTCTTTTTTTTTTTTTTTTTTAAATAAAATATTTTAATTTTTAGTCTTTCTTACCATGCACATGTTGAGAGTTGCTATTTTCATCTATAGGAATTTTTGTAAGTCTTAGTGCTACAGTACACAGCCAGCCAGCTTAAATTAAAAGACCAGTGGAGGTGTTTTGGAAGGTTTTTACGCTTAAATTGATTAAGGACTATTGAGACAATCCCTTCTGCTAGCAGTTCTGCAGGATGCTGACATCTTAAACCATTGAAGCTCTTACTAAAATGGTTGTGACTATACCTCTGCAATGCAAAAAAGTTCAAATAAAAGAAAACATTTTAAGGCATTGTTGCTATTTATAAAGATGATTTAATTTCCTTCGTACCAGTTTTATATTACTTTTTCAGATAAGTTTTGTCTGGTTGCTGATTTTAGGTTCTACTTCAGTGGTATACATATTTAATGGAAAAAAAGAATCACGTTTCAAATTCGGAAAATCTGCATTTCATACCATGATATTTGAATTGCTGTTACTAAAATGTGGGGTTTTTTTTTCCATTTTCTTCTGGAACAAGACAAAAATGAAAGGCTAGCTTTGGCATCAGTTAAGTTTTAGTATGATCTCATGTTTATGGTGGGTAAAAATAGAAGGAATATCTTAGTAATTTTTCTTGTTGTCTTTGGGCAAACATTTTGGAATGGAATAAAAGATTTAAGGAGCTGCTTAGAAAACAAGTATCGGTGTAGTCAACAGAAATTTACAGCAAAATGCTTGTAGAGCCTTTCATGACCCTATGCTGAGACAGTATGAATAGTCAGTGTCTAGCCAGACTATCAACTGAACCTTTTCTCAACCATTTATGTTACTGATGTTTATGGAATTTTTTGTTGTGCAGGTAGAGAAATAGCATGTCTTGCTTTAACGGAAGCTGAAGTCAATTATGTTGAATCAGCTTTGGGAAAGATGATTGTATATGAGTCCAATATCACCTAAAGCCAAAGTCAGAGTCCTTTTGATTTTCAGTTTTTCTCTCTTATAGTAACTTCTGTGTATTTGAGTACTGAGTCTTTTATCTCTGGCAACATTTGAGATAGCATAACATGGTGTCAAAAGCAAGTGGGAAATTTTGGAATGTGCATCCAAGTCGTGGTCTGGCAACTGCATAAATTAGTACCTGTCCACAGTGTGGACAACTGGAGAATGAAGTTGTGGGCATGGAGGAGAGATGTGTTGGTGTATACTGATAAGCTAGTGATACAAGCATAAAAGTTATACTCCCTGGTCTCTAGCCAAGATGAGAAGTGACATTGCTTTATAACTGTACCATTGCACTTTTTGTTTTGTGTTATGTTTCAATCTGTTTTGAGAATTAATTAGACAAATATTTCAGTGATGCAGTTTTTTCAGCATCAGTGATCTCCCACACATGGCCAACCTTAAAATAGCTATTATACTGATTTGATGGACAGGAACATGATAGGAAAACTTAGGTTAGCTTGGAATTTGAATTTGAGTAGTATGACAGCTAACTTTAAGGCCAGTGACATTAACCCAGTGCTGTATTAGGAGGAGTGACTTCAAAGAATATGTGACATTTTATTTCAAATTGTTTCCCCAGTGTCCAATAAGATCATGTTCTCCGTGTTTTCATATGTTGAGTAAAATTTGAATCCCCAGATAGTTTGTCAGTATTCATTCTCGTGGAAACTATTGAATATTTCTCTTCCAATTTGGCACAATCTCTTGCAGTTTAGCAGCGCTCTGTTTTCATCACTGCTATGTTTTTATTTACTGATATACATTATTCTTGTTGTTCAGTTACTCTATAAATGATGGGTTTCAGAAAGTTTTTGAAAGATGAAAACTTAAAATTGTTCTTTGGAGGGTTAATTAATGCTGCTGTCCCTGTGTCCTCTTTACCATGCATAGTCTGAGAATGATTTCTGTAATACAGCACTTGAAAGTGTTGCTGTGGGGCTCATACCATGCTGCCTGTTCCTCCTCTCTCTGTGGGAAGTCCTGGTTAGGCCTCAGGCTTGTCTCACACATGCACCAAATTATCATTCAGAACAAGAACACAATGAGTTGCTATTGCTCAGAGTGTTAGCTTACATTTTAGCATCCTTCAGTTGGAGGTGCTTTAATTCCCACTAACTCAATTAGCATTTTTTGTAGAATCATAGAAATTATGATTTGTGAAAGCCAATTGGATTGTGTAGCATCAGCCTCTGCTATAACAGGAATTTTCTAGACTTATTTGAAAAAGTGAAATCTCAGATGAAGTGGCTTCTGCCTTTTACCTTACTAGACTTTTTTTTTTTTTAATTTTTTTTTTTTTTTTTGTGAAATCTGGCTTTTTAAACCTTTGTTTCTTTGCTTTCTTTGATTCTTATATTTAGCCTTCAAACAGCTTTTGTTAGGTATCTTAACCTTTTCTTGGGGTTTTAAGCCCTCACTTTAGAGGTTGGTATTGCAGAGCAACATATTAACAAGAGCTGAAGGCATTATTAAATACTGGAATGCTCAGAACAGGGATGAGATATAATTTTCCTGACAGCAGGAGAACTTATAGTTATTACTGCCAACTGAAGTAGTATGCATGTATTTTAGTACATAAAAAAGTTTTACTTAAAAAACGTGTGCTTTCACAATATATTAAATAGTATGTAAAACTATCAGCTGTTAGTGGATATTTTAAAGTTGTAATATATTTTGAATTTTCTAGTGCTGATGAAATGAGATAATTGATGAGGCAATTTGCAGTACAGCATAAATATATAGCATTCATCAGATAAAAATGGTTGCTGAGGAATTACACCATATTTAGTAGCATTAACTTTTTTGCCCTTTATATAATGGCATAAAAATGCTTCTGGAATGAAAATGCGTCTTTCCTTGAAATATATCCTCCATTAATATTGCTTGTAATTTCTGTTATGTATCACCAATTATATCTTGGCACTTTGCCTATCATAGTGGATATGCTGTTGCAGTTGCAAAATCATTTCATCTAGAAGACCTGGTGGCCTGGAACAGTGCATTACGTTTACAGCAGAGAGAGAAAATTTAGGGAGAAATGCAATTTTCCAGAAACTCTTGCTAATGGAGGTTGGAAACCTACCAGAAATGATGCTAAGGAGATCTGAGGTATGAGAGAGACAGAGAGAGAGACCTTCTGCTCAGTTGCCATTCAAGCTGTAACCTGCTATGACAGTTGTCAACATTGCCCTTTCTGATTTCTCCCAGTTGTATTCCATTTATTATAAGCACTTCAAAGAGACGCCTGCTGGGGAATCCAGAGGAGAGTCACTGCAGGAGCCTGGCTAACAGACTTAGTCGAAAGTATCCTTGCCCCCTGCTATGAGCAATAATTTAATGAGCACTTCACAACAACAATATCAAAATAGGCATGCCCCTTGTTTTCAGTGGAGGAAACCAGTGAGTAGAGCAGGCTTCCAAAATGCATCCTATATTTTTGCAGCTGGGATCTGGGCCCCTATCTTTTTGACTTGTTACAGTGAGGAGAGAGCAGAAGTAAGTTAAAGGCTTGACCTGTTATACAAGATGCAAAATGCTTGAAAGCAGACAAACACTGCAAGGTTTTCTTACTGGCTCCCCAAGGATCTTTTTTGTCTCTTTGAAAATGAAGGAAATGTGAGAAGGCCTGTATCTAAACGGTTTTCTGTAATTTTGAAGGGAAGATGCACATTACTAAAGCAATAGGCAGAGGGTAATATAAAAATCTTGAAACTCTTGTGGAATGTCAGATAAAAATGAGTGGAATAAACCAATACAAGGCCAGCAGTGTGGGAGAAATCTTTAAATAAAGTTAGTGATTCTAGTTACAGGCTGAGTGGCTTACTCTAACTGGTTTACTGAGAGAATCCTTGTGCTCTCTACCAGTACAACTTCTTGTAACTCCATTTTGCTAGAGTGGAAAAAAATAAATAGACAAAGAATCACAGAACATTCTTTAGAAAAAAAGCAATTTCCTGTCTGAGAGCAGCTGAGCACTACTGTCTGTGGTACTTGTTTGGGGGAGCAACATTGGCCCTTCACTGAAAAAGACATTTCTGAAAAGTACTTTTTAACCTCAGTTGAAGCAGTGGGGTTTTATGATGCAGTAATGTTCCAAATATTGTGCAACAGTTGTTCAATGGTATCTCCTCCAAACTCAGGTAAAACAGCTAAATGGCTACTAAGAGAAATGCACAAAATGCACACGTGTACAGCAGAATCATCCACTGGAGTATCAAGAAAATAGCATTACCTGGGCTATATAGTTTTGCAAAGAGATATATTTGCATGCAGATATTTATTTACACATCTAGTTAACTGACTGAAATATAGACGCGTTAGTAGCTAGCACACGTTTCACAGGCACAGATGACTAAAACTTCTGACCCACAAAATTATCCTCGTATTAATGTCCTATATACTTGTTATAGATCAGTGCCTGTCTTTAGATTATTCACAAGAGTTTACAAAATCTGTTGTTCTATGATCCTAATTTAGTCTCTTTTCAAAGAGAAACTGTAGGAGGCCATCATCATTACACTAATATGGGGCAAGCTGTTACTAATATCAAATCAGAACTCATTAAAATACAATGTTGGAGATACCATCCGTTATTAAAGTCAGGTTATGCTAGTACATTTCTGTCAATGAAGAAGGTGAATAGTTCAGTCAGGATTACTAGTGCAGTTGCTCATAATTAGCCTACAGGATGTTGAATGTCAGTTCGTTACATCTTTAGACTATTTATGCCCTGGGGGTCTGAAAATTCAGTTTAACATATCATATAAAGGGCCCTTTTATTATATCCTGCCTTGTTTGTTTCCTGGTTTGTTTTTTTTTGGTGGGGTTTTTTGTTTGTTTGTTTGTTTTCTTTTTCTTCCAGTGAAGAAGGAAATCTCTTCTTTAGTTACTTACCAGAGAGCTTCTTTTTATGCAAAACAGCATTACTGAATTGAACTTGATCAATCTCATTTTCTCACTTTTTTGGGGTCCTACTATGACTTTTCAGTTTTACAGAGAACAGACAGCTGGCTTTGTAGCTTGTAGGAGTGTGGATATCACTGAGGTCTAGATAACATTAATGTGACTGGGAGTTAATTTGCTTGTCTACGTGCTCTGCATTGTGGGGTGCATCTTTAGGTTTAACAGTTGTGCTAGAAAAGCAGTCTGCCTTCAGAGCTGGGTAGTATGAATAAGAGGAGATAAGAGGATTCACAGCCAGAGTAATTTCTAACTGATGCTGTTAAACCTTGATTTAGGATATTTCTGCACAGCTTGGCCTATGCTCACAAAATGAAACTGGTGGACTGTGCTGAGATCATAGGCAGTGATTAAACATTTATAGTTAACGGTAGTATACTATGGTATTGCTGCTGCCCAGAGGCAAAGCATTGTAATGCAGATTCAGTATAGCTGCTGCAAGAAGTCTAAAACAAAAGGGGATGTAGTCTCTTCTGCGGTACTGGCTCCTGGCTGTTCACAAAACCACGTGTATTTCTCTTCTTTATTTTAGTGGGGGGGAAGGGGAAAAAGTAAGTGGGGGCTGCTAATAATGATCCAAAACCTGCTGCTTCCATCCTTTGTCTGTCCATTGCATCTGTCCTCTGCTTAAAGTTTACTCTCCTGTATGTTAGGTTATTCTGTTTTGTAAACTGGTTTATGAGATTAAGTTCTATAACTGTAATACAAGTATGTAGCAGTGCTCGTGGTGATGGCTCAGTTGCAAGATAGATTAATCAGAATGTCTGCTTGTAGAGGGCCACCATTTGTTAAAGAAATGGGTGTAGACATTTGGATATTTTTAATGCATTCATGTCATATCTGTGATCTCTTAAAGTGTATATACAACAATCAAGTTTAAAACAAGGTGGATCGTGTTTGGTTTTAGATGATTATAAGAAATTATTTCTTGACTGCCAGCAGCAGCTGATATTATTCAAGAGTTCTGTGTTTTGCTTTGTTTGTATTTATTTGCATACCAGAGACTGCTGTTTGCATAATAAGACCACTTTTAGTTTAAATCCCTGTATGGCTGATTGCACACTCATTGCAACATGGTAGGCTTTTTATGCTGTAGAGATCCAGTTCAGCTTTCTGTCTTGCAAAGTGTTGACTTGTAAATGTTCACTGTATCTGAAGAAAATAGCAGGGTCATAGCAACATGCTTTTGGTGCTAAGCATCATAATTGTTATGCTGTGAATTTCCTGATGCTGGCAGGTTGGTCTAAGGAGAGAGAAAGGGACATAAAGGACATAGATAATCACATCTCCATTAGGCATATGTAGCAGTTCAGATAAACAAGTGCTAGTTTACTGCAACTAATGGCATTGAGGAAAGAAAAATGGTTGTCTGCTAAAGTCTCTTGAGGAAATTTTGAGTTCTTGTGGGATATACAGAAAACACTTAAAGCTGCTTTAGTCTGCATTTACTGCTACACATTAGAATTACACTTCTAAAATCACTTGTAAGCATGTATGTGATGTTATTAAAGAGGGCTTTTATGATGAAATCATATAACCTGTGATATGATTAGCTAGTGCCACACTTGGGCCTAATAATTAATGTCATTTAAAAAGAAGTACCTGCTGGGAAGGCACCTACTGGAGGCGTAATTATGCATTGGTAAATTCATAATTCACATGCAGCTGAATATAAGCATGTGTGAAAACGGAGCCTGACCTCTTCTCTGGAAAGGATTGCGGCTTTCAGCTGGTTTCTTTGAAGAAAACATGGTCTGATTTGGCCCCTGTATCAGGTAAATGGAATTGATCTCTTAATCCTCACTGGTATTTTTATTTTCTATGGAATTTAGCTGCCCTAAGAATTCCTTGAGTGTCAACCATATTTCACAAATTGCTTGACTCATGTCAGCATTTGGAAAAGGGAAGAACTACATAGTTCTTGACCCAAGAAAGCAATTAAAGGCAACATCTTGTTATAATGCAGCATTTTGAAAATAAGGATGACCTTTGAAAGTTGTATTATCTTTTTGTTAGCTTATGACAGAATCTATACAAGCCTGATTTGTCACAGTGCAGCGTCATCTGTTGAGGAGAATTGTTGCACTGCTTGCTGTTGCTTATCTTGCTCTTTTTGATCTGCCTTATTTCTTTCTGCTTTTGTGTTTACCCTTTCGTTCAACATAAAGACACCTTAAGCTTTACCCACTGGGAGGAAAAGCAAAGAAGAGGTGCAAACCCACATCTATATGAACATCAGCATGTCAGAAAAACAGACATGTATATCAGAGGAGGACTAATGTCTCTTTTCTAGGGCCTGGGGAAAAGGAAAAGGAGAGATGGAGCAACTGCAATACATAGAAAATGAAACGAGTGCCTTTACTGATAATGCTATTACAAAGTGCAGGTGTGGCTTAAGGGTTAGGGCAGGAAATTGGGAATTAGGTCTCCTGGAGACATATGAGTTTCTTCAGTTGACTTATCCTTGACCTTAGGTACTTTATTTATGGTTTGATTTGTTTGACTATATAATAGTACAGGGGGGGGTTGTTTTGTGTGGATGTGGAGGGAATTGATGTTTGCAAAATGCTTTGAAATTCTCAGATGGAGCTAAGTGATTCTTACTGGAGGCGTTTGGCAACATTTTTATACTTGTGTTCTGCTAAGAAATGGCAAAGGACAGGTAAAAAGTAACGCCGTTCAAACCTGACTTTCACTGCCTTGCAATGTGTGTAATCGTTTACCGTGGTGTAAAGTGAGTGTAAAAATGCTACTGAACTAGAAGAAAACATCATTTTATGCTCATTTTATCTAGGTACAGATCACTACACAATGATCAAGACAGTAGCAAATCAAGCTTTCGTGGTAAATATAGGATACCCATGCTGGACAGGTTATGATGTTATGCCCATGAATTCCCCTGAGAAACCCAGAAATGCTCTTTCTCCTCAAAGAGGACATTTCT
Source organism: Athene cunicularia (assembly GCF_003259725.1). NCBI lineage: Eukaryota > Metazoa > Chordata > Aves > Strigiformes > Strigidae > Athene > Athene cunicularia. Next base: position 39,415,884 of record NW_020799091.1, on the reverse strand, counting down.
TATGGGAAGTTTCTAAGCAATCAGACAACAACTTTCCTCTTTCTGTACAGTCTGCCTCAGTGATGGCTTGAGACCTCATCCTGAGGGTGGAGTAGGAGAATATGGCATAACTTCTGAGCTAATTATGCCTGAATTAGCACTAGTTGTGAATCTAGTTTGATGCCTCCTCCTAGGTGCTGCACATGGTGGAGATAAGGGCTAGAGTAGAGTCTATGCGCTGTCTTGCATTGAACAGTAAACCTGTGCTTTCTATTGCTTGCAGATCTCAAGACCTTCTTTTCTAGGTGAAATGCCTCTAAAAATGTAGCCTGACAGAAGAAATAGTGCTTTTATGCATCCCCTTTATGGCATACCACATTGCATAATGATGTGGAAGTAAACTAAATTAATTCTCTTATTAGCTAGAATCCTTAAGTAAGGCTGGACACCATGTCCAGAGAGGTGGAAGGCTACAGAGCAAGCAGAATCTAGAAGAGAATCCAGTTTTCTCAAATAGTAGTCACACATTTTTTGGTGGGTTTTTTTTTATTGTTGTTTTTTGTTTTGTTTTGTTTTGTTTTTTCAGGGGTGCGGTAGGGAGGTTGTTGGTCAGCTGGTTTTTGGGTGTTTTTCTGTTGGGTTTTGTGGTGTGGTTTTTTTTTTTTGGTTGGTGTTTTTTTTTATTGTCTATATGTAGTGTTATTTTTCTATAAATTGTGAAGAGATGGCTCCAGATGTGTGGAAAATAGCCTATAACATGAAGTTTTAACTCTCCAGTAGCATTATCAATAGCATCCGTCATTTTAAAGAATAAGATGGGCTAATTCCCATGAAGCTCCTTCAGCATAAGAAGTTGTTAAAGACAAACTGTCTCAACCTAAAGTCCTAGTGCATTCTTTAGGGAATGCAGATTTCAAAAGCTCACCATGTGTATTTCAACCAAATAGTTAATATTTAGATATCTATTCTATAATTGATTGTGTATTTTTTTAAATGACAAGTAGTATAACTGTGTTGGGAGAAAGACAGGTGATGGACACTTGATCAAAGCACTGATATTTACCTATGTCTTATCTTTAAAGGACCATTTGAAGTTAGCATGCTTGCTAGTTCATTCACCCCTTTCCTTTGTTTGGTTATGACTGCGTCTCAAACATGATAGGATCCCAACTCTGGAGGTCAGATTTCTTTGGCTGATAGCTGACTCTGGTTGACTGATTTCTGCTGTGATTCTGTGAACCATATCAGTATTGATCAGAATAAAATTTTTCATGTGTGTGATCTCTGACTGTACTGTAGAATAACTTTTATTTTAGCCAAATGGTGCATGGGTGATTTGCCAAAATAGTTTTCTGTTTGTTTTTTTTTTTTTTAAATCTTGGATTCTTCATAGAGTAGAATCGTAGAGTCATTTAGGTTGGAAAAGACCGGTAAGATCATCAAGACCAACCATAAACACTGCCAAACCCACCACTAAACCATGTCCCTAAGCACCATGTCTAGACATCTTTTAAATACCTCCAGGGCTGGTGACTCAACCACTTCCCTGGGCAGCCTGTTACAATCGACAACCACTTCAGTGAAGATGTTTTTCCTAATATCCAATCTAAACCTCTCCTGGCACAACTTGAGACCATTTCCTCTTGTCCTATCACTTGTTACTTGGAAGAAGAGACTGACACCCACCTTGCTACAACCTCCTTTCATATCGCTGTTGAGACAAACACGACAAACACCGAATTGTGCAAAATGGCTACTTTATTGTTCTAACAAGCCTTTTTATAACTTTATTAAGAGTATGTGTCCATATATGATTGGTTTAATTAGAGACTAACAGTTCAAGATTGGATGACCTCTTCTCTGTTGGAACTTCGATAACCTTCCTTTCCTTGCGGTCAGGGAGTTCCAGTCTGATAGTTCCTTAATCTTGTTTACTCAGCTCTTTTCAGGACTTTCAAGCCTCTTAAGGGTACATGGTTATCTGCTCAAGGTCAATATCAAACTTACATTCTGATCCCTCGGACCAGCCGAGGTCTCCCATACTTTCAGGTGGTTGTAGAGAGTGATAAAGTCTCCCCTCAGCCTCCTCTTCTCCAGACTAAACACCCCCAGTTCCCTCAGCCGCTCCCCGTACAACCTGTGCTCCAGACCCTACATCAGCTCCGTTGCCCTTCTCTGGACACGCTCGAGTCATTCAATGTCCTTTTTGTAGTGAGGGGCCCAAAACTGAACACAGGAATCGAGGGGCGGCCTCACCAGTGCCGAGGACAGGGGTAAGATCCCTTCCCTGTCCCTGCTGGCCACGCTATTGCTGATACAAGCCAGGATGCCATTGGCCTTCTTGGCCTCCTGGGCACACTGCCAGCTCATATTCACTTGGCCATCGAACAATACCCCCAGCTTCTTCTCTGCCAGGCAGCTTTCCAGATACTCTTCCCCAATCCTGTAGCATTGCATGGGGTTTCTGTGACCCAAGAGCAGGACCTGGCACTTGTTGAACCTTATACCATTGGTATCGGCACATTGTTCCAGCCTGTCCTTTTATCCTCAAGCATACCAGCACTCCTGCCCAGCTTGGTGTTGCCTACAAACTTACTGAGGGTGCACTTGATCCCCTTGTCCATATCATTGATAAAGATGTTAAACAGAACTGTCCCAAATACTGAGTGCTGGAGAGCACCACTTGTGACCAGCTGCCAACTGGAGTGAACTCCATTCACCAGAAGTCTTTGGGCCTGGACATCCAGCCAGTTTTTTACCCGGCGAATAGTACACTTGTCCAAGCCATAAGCAGCCACTTTCTCCCAGAGAATGCTTTAAGAAGTGGTGTCAAAGACTTTACTAAAGTCTAGCTAGACAACATCCACAGCCTTTCCCTCATTTGCTAAGTGGGTCACCTGGTCATAGAAGGAGATCAGGTTAGTCAAGCAGGACCTGCCTTTCACAAACCCATGCTGACTTCTCCTGATCACCTGGTTGTCTTGTACATGCCACATGATGGAACTCAAGATGATCTGCTCTATAACACAGAGGTCAGACTGACAAGCCTGTCGTTCCCCATATCGTCTTTCTGGCCCTTCTTGAAGATGGGCATCGCCTTCCCAGTCAGCTGAGACTGCTGATAAATGATTGAAGATGCCTTAGTGAGCACTTCTGCCAGCTCCCTCAGTACTGTTGGTCAGATCCCATCTGCCCTATAGAGTTTTGTGTGTCTAAGTGGTGTAGCAGGTCACTAACCATTTCCCCTTGCTGGGGCTTCCTTCTGCTCCCTGTCCATGTCTTCCAGATCAAGTGTCTGCATTTTTCTATTAATAACTGGTCTTAGAACAACTGTCTTACTATTGAAGATTGAGGCAAGAAGGCATTAAGTATCTCAGCCTTCTCCTTCTCCTTTGTCACTGTGTTTCCCCACACATCCAGTAAAGGAGGGGGATTGTCTTTAGCTCTCCTTTTGTTGCAAATGTATTAATAGAAACATTTTTTACCATCTTTTACAGCAGTAGTCAGATTAAGTTCTAGATGGGCTTTGGCCCTCCTAATTTTCTCCCCACATAACCTCACAACATCTTTGTAGTTCTCCTGAGTTGCCTGCGCCTTCTTTCAAAGGTCATAAACTCTCCTTTTGTTCCTGATTTCCAGCCAAAGCTATCTGTTCTCTGTCTTTTCTTTCGACATATGGGCATGGCCTGCTTCTGCGCCTTTAAGATTTCCTTGTTGAAGAAGGTCCAGCCTTCCTGGACTCCTTTGCCCTTCAGGACTGACTCCCACGGGAGTCAACCAGGCTCCTAAACAGGCCAAAGTCTGCCCTGCAGACATCCAAGGTAGTAGTTCTGCTGGCCCCCCTCCTTACTTCTTTGAGAATCAAAAAATCTATCATTTCATGATCGCTGTGCCCAAGACAGCCTTCAACCATCACATCACCCACAAGTCCTTCTCTGCTTGCACACAGGTCCAGCAGAACTCCTTCCCTAGTTGATCACTCACCAGATGTGTTAGGAAGTGATCTTCCACACACTCCAGGAACCTCCTAGAGTGTTTCCTCTCTATGGTATTGTATTTCCAACAGACAACTGGTAAGTTGAAGTCCTCCAAAAGAACAAAGGCTAGTGATTGTGAGACTTCTCTCAGGTGCTTGCAGAATATTTTGTCTGCCTCTTCATCCTGGCTGGGTGTTCTGTTAACACCCCCACCATGATATCTGCCTTGTTGGCCTTCTCCTGCATTTTACCCATTAAATACTCACCCTATCATCACCATCATCAAGATCTAGACAGTCAAACCCTCCCTGACATATAGGCCTACCCCACCACCTCTCCTTCCTTACCCATCCCTACTGAAGAATTTAGAGCCATCCATTGCAGCACTCCAATGGTGTGAGTCATCTCACCATGTTTCCATGATGGCAACTACATTATATTTTTCCTGATCCACAATGGCTTCCATCTCCTGTTTGTTTCCTGTGCTGAGTGCATTCATGTAGGTAAACTTCAGTTGGGTTGTTGATCCTGCCACCTTTTTTTTTGGGAGAAGCCCTAATTCCTACATGACCATTCCCAGGCACTTCTGTGGTTCCTAACATCTCAATAACCTTTTCATCTTTGCTGCCACAGATATGCCATATAATATGTTTTATTTGCCTAATTGGACAGGCTTAGTTTTCTCAAACTCTCTTAGGTAATGTAATAAGCAATTCACCTTTTCCTCAGGAGTTGTTGTATTGGGTCTGGCTGAGATGGAGTTAATTTTCCCCATAGCAATCCTCATAGTGGTGCTGTGCTTTGTGTCTGTAGCTAGAAAGGTGTTGATAACTCACCTGTGTTTTGGCTACTGTTGAGCAGTGCTCATACAGCATCAAGGGTGTCTCTCTAACATTGCTCCCTCACCAGTAGGCTGGGGGTGGGTGAGATCTTGGTAGGGGACATAGCCAGGACAGCTGACCCAAACTGACCAATGGCATATTCCATACCCTATGGCATCTGCTCAACAATAAAGCTAAGAGAAAAGGAGGGGGCTTTCATTATTATGGCGTTTGTCCTGCAGGGCAGCTGCTACACATACTGTAGCCCTACTTCCTGCAAAGTGACTGGATATTGATTGCTGATGGAAAGTACAGAATAAATCTTTTGTTTTCCTTTACCTGAACCCATGAAGTTTTTTCCATCTTATTTTCTCCCACTCTGTCCTGCTGAGGAGAGGAATGATAAAGCAACTTGGTGGGCACCTGGTGGCCAGCCAAGGTCAACCCACCACAGTCATCAGTGCCCAGTTGTCCATACTATATAAGCGTGTTTTGGAAAATTCTGTTGAAAGAAAAAGTTTGCACTTGCAGGCATGTTTTTTAATGTCTTTGGAAAGCTATCTACATGTGCCAAAATGACCTGTTGTGAATGTTGGCATGGAGAGGAAGGAAAAAAAGTCTGTTATGGAGCACAGATCCCCACAATGCAGTGCTTAGAGGGGTACAATGAAATGTTTAAGGAGATGTTTCGTGGATCACCTCACTTTCTGGGATAACAGGTTATAACCAGTGCAAGTCGGAATCAGATTCTGAGGTGATCGATGCAGCTTTCTGCCTGTGTATGAGGAGTGTGTGGCTTCATATTTTCACTTACCTATGCCCCAGTATAACTGCCTGGGTTGGAACTGCACAGATTTTTAGTGTCAGACAGTGAGATGGCAAGCTGAAATAGGGATGTGAGTGTTGATTATGAAAATGTGCTCCTGAGGAAATTGAAAATTTGGATAGTGAGAAGTCCTCAGATGTAAAATGGTTGTCAGTAGCTACAGGGATGTTTTAGAAATCACCCGTGCCATGTTTAATGAATCTCTCTGAGCTCTCCGTCTGGGAAGATCAGACCTAAAAAAAGAGAATGACTCAAAATGGGAAGCAGAAGAGAAAGGACAAACCTACTCTAGTTGTTCAGATAAAGCTTTGTGAGTAATTTATTTTATTTCTTCAACAGCTGTAAAGGAACAGTTTGGGAATCTGCTAGACCAATTAAGATGCATGTGTGTACACATTCAATCTGTATTCTAATGGTGTATGGTTAGCTGAGTTACACTGATATATGAGCAAATTATTTTTCTTTGATTTGTTTTTCTTTTTAAGAAAGCCTAACAGATATGACCCAGATGAGTTTTACTTTTTATTTTTCAAAAATAGAAAATTGAAAAGTACATATTTAAAACAAGCAGCATGTCTGTATAAAAAAATAACAACTAAAAAGAAGAAATTAGGTCAGTTATTTGAAACTGAGATTATCTATAAATAGATACAGGACTTGCTATTAAAATAGCAAAGCTAAACAAAGCACTGTCCTTACTCAAGCATCGTCAATCTCTAAACAGACTCTAATTTTCTCTTGATTCCCTATTTAAATATGTAGTTCTTTCCTAAGTAGTGTGCTACATGGTTTACAGACCACAGGTAGTAGCAGCATACTTTTAGCTATAGAGCAGAAATATGTTTATTACAGCACTAAGTAAAGCAAACGGCATTTATAGACAGCAGTAGAACAGGCAAGGGTGGTAATTTCTTCCAACAAGAATTACTTTTTAACTTTATACTGATAAAAAATACTTTCATATAATATTAATGCTGGAAGATTTTTTGGCCAATACATGGAAAGGGATTATAAATGAATGTCAGTGAAACTATTACAGACCATTATTAACATGTCCATGACAAAGTGTGTATTAGTGTAACTGTACTGTAGATACACTGGATTTTTTTCAAAAGCTTCTTTGGCTTTGTAGAGGTGTAATGGTCTGTGCATGTTGCTAGTGGAGAATCCTATCCTTAGGTATGCAGTTCATTTAACAAGAAGTGAAATAGTCATTTATGTACGTGGATGTGACATAAGTACTTATCTTTTTTATATATGGGGTTCTCTAATGAGACATACAAAATGTCACCATTTTATTCTTTTCTGCTTTAAAAGTGATTGTGAAGGGACCTTGTCTCCCTGTGTTTCTTAATTTTATTTTTTTTTTTTTAATTTTTTTTTTCTTCTAAGGGTAGTAAGCTAGGAGATGCATAATGTGTATCATGGTGTTTTTCAGTTGTCATTTTGAGATGATCTCCAGACAGTAAAGTCAGACAAAAAGTGTATGCCAAATGGTCCAGACAGAAGAAGCCGTTCAAATAAATTAAAAATAGAATAAATAGATAAATATTCCAGACTTGTAAAATGGTTGGCTTTAATCTCTCAACATTCTTTATTGCTTTTCTTCTCCTCACATAGAGTTCATTTTGAACTAGCAGGTATATTGCACAGTATAAGAACTCTTCATTAAGGCATCAGTTAAGATTTATTCCTATATTTTAAACATCTCAGTATTACTATATTTTAAACATCTCAGTATATTCATAATTTTATCATTTTACACTTAAAAGATTTTTCATGAGATTTTTTTCTCTCAAATATATCTACATTGTTTTATATTTAATAATTATCTCAAATATTTTTTTGAATTATAGCAAAAAACAGTATTTCACTTGTGTTATACATCTCTTGAGTAAAAGATGTGCTCAAACATTTCTTAATTAGTTAATCTGAATATCTCACACTTTTGCAGTAAGATATAGGTGCTCCCATCTAAGCATTTGAGCCACCTCATAGTAGGAAAAACGTTTTGTACATAAACAAACAACAAAAATTTGTATTTTTCTCTGACTGCATATCTAGGAAGCATGCCTAGCAAAACAGCATTTTCTTTTCTTTTCTTTTCTTTTCTTTTCTTTTCTTTTCTTTTCTTTTCTTTTCTTTTCTTTTCTTTTCTTTTTTTTTTTTTTTTTTTTTTTTTTTTTTTTTTTTTTTTTTTTTCTTCCCCTCTGTGGCTATGGTAGCAAAGCAGATTTAGTTGTTACTTAATTTGCAAAATTAGAGAATCTGCTATCTGTCATCAAAGCCTCACTGTGAGTGCCACCTTTTATGGTAGTGTGAGAGTTTGTTTTGCATAAAGAGCATCCCTGGTCATTCTCTCATGTCATATATGTGAACCTGTTAACAGAATTTCTACCCAAGGAGTTACACTGAGTATCTGGATTCTGAAGTATATAGTGATCAGCACCCCATCAGAGAAAATAGCCTAATTATGATATTTTCACATGGTATGGATAAACGAAACAGTAGTATAACTCACAATCTGCAGTAGCTAAAGATTAAACAACTGTCTAGGCGAGAAGGTTATTTCAGAATGCTCTTTTTGCAAGTGTCATGACCCAGATTGGAGGCACAGAGATTTGAAATGGTTCTGTGATCCCCTTGGGTTAAATTAAGGTGAAATGACATGAAACGACTGGTTAAAATGGTTTACTTGCAGTAGAAAATTAGAAAGGGAAAGGGAAAGGGAAAGGGAAAGGGAAAGGGAAAGGGAAAGGGAAAGGGAAAGGTCAAAGAAAACCAGATCACCACCCCTGGATTCAGCATTGTCTCTGATCCAGTAAACGTGGGTGGTGGGTGCACCACACAGCAAAGTTTGACGCCTTTTAAATTAATTTTATTGGCTGATTAGCTACTAGACTAGGAGGAGCAGGTATTCTACAAACTCATTTCCTTGAGAGATGAGGAAAAAGGCAGAGCATGGGTTCCAGTTGAGTCGGTGGTCATACTCACCCTGCCTGCCTTCGGGTTTTCCTCTGTTCCTAGAGATTTCTGCTGACTTCATGCTTCTTATCATTCACCCCAGAAGTGATCACCTCTTCTCAGTTCTTGTTACCATGTCAGTGGTGAAGGTGTAAAGTCATTAGCAAAGCAAATTTGGTGCCTGACCTGCACAACTGAACCACAAAGTATCAGGCTTGAACAACAGAGCCAGTGATTAGTGGTACTTGTGTTTGAGGGGAAACATTTTGTTTCACTCAGTCTAGCTTCCCCCCCCCCCGAGGCTTATCTAAGGACTTTGTCAGCACAACTGCAAGGGAGTGAGGGGTGCATCATTTGATACACTCCCTCTCTCTTGGGTGATATTCTTTAATCCAAAGGCCACAAGTTGTCTTTGAGGTTCTCTGTGTCAACGAATGTTTGAGGCATTTCTTCCTTCAGTTCCTTACAGAAAGTAGACTCTTCCCTCCATAGTCTGTTCCCTCTACTGCAATGACTGCTTTTGCTATGATTAATATTTTTTGGTAATACGCAGGTTATTTGAAGTTCTGGTTGAAAGGAAAACTGTATATTTTTAAGATAAGGGATTCATAAACAGCAAAATACTGCACAGTTCAAGAATTTTTTTTTTCTTTAAATATACATGAATTTGTTTCTCTGAGGATAAATTAAATTCTCTACGATAGAAGCGCAGAAGAAAACATATGATATGTGTTGTTTACAACCCTTACAAGTCTAAAGGCTCAGGAGCAGGCGGTCCCCAGGTGCTGTAAAAGAAGCCAGCACCAGAGAAGGCCACCCTGGCTGAACAGGGAGCTTTGGCTGCAACTCAGGGAGAAGAGGAGAGTTTACAGATTTTGGAAGAAGGGGCTAGCGACTCACAGTGATTACAAAGATGCTGTGAGGTTATGTAGGGTGGAAATCAGGAGGTCTAAAGCTCAGCTGGAAATTAATCTGGCTTCAGCAATGAAGGTCAAGAAGAAATGATTCTGTAAGTATGTCAGCAGCAAATGAGAGACCACGAAAAGCCTCCATCCCCTGCTAGACACAAGAGGAAACATGGTAACAAGTGATGAGGAGAAGGCTGAGGTGCTTAATGCCTTCTTTGCCTCAGTCTTTAATAACAAGACCAGTTGTACTGAGGGCATCCAGCCTCCTCAGCCAGAAGACAGAGACTGGGAGAACAAACACCCTCATTCCATGAGGAGACAGTCAGTGACCTGCTGCATCACACAGACATACACAGGTTTATGGGATCTGTTGGGCTACATCCGAGGGTGCTGAAGTTGCTGGCTGGGGTGCTCAGCAAGCCGCTTTCCATCATTTACCAGCAGTCCTGGCTGACCAGGGAGGTCCCAACAGATTTTATATTGGCCAGTGTGATGCCCATATTTAAGAAGGGAAATTACAGGCCTGTCGGCTTGACTTCGGTGCTCGGGAAGCTGATGGAGCAGCTCATTCTGAGTATCATCACACAACACATGGGACAACCAGATGCTCAGGCCCAGTCAGCATGGGTTTATGAAAGGCAGGTCCTGCCTGACAAACCTGATCTCCTTCTACAACAGGGTGACCTGCTTATTGGATGAGGGAAAGTCTGTGGATGTCGTCTACCTTGACTTCAGTAAGGCCTTTGATACTGTTTCCCACAGCATTCTCCTGGTGAAACTGGATGCTCATGGCCTGGATGGGCACACACTTTGCTGGACAAAAAACTATCTGGATGGCTGGGCCCAGAGAGTTGTGATTGGAGTTAAATCCAGTTGGCGGCTGGTCACGAGTGGTGTCCCCCAGGGCTCAGTTTTGGGGCCACTCCTGTTTAACATCTTTATTGATGATCTAGACGAGGGGATCGAGTGCACCCTCAGTCAGTTTGCAGATGACACCCAGTTGGGTGGGAGTGTTGATCTGCTCGAGGGTAGGGAGGCTCTGCAGAGAGACCTGGACAGGCTGGAGCCATGGGCTGAGGCCAACTGGAGGAGTTTCCATAAGGCCAAATGCCGGGGGCTGCCCTTGGGCCACAACAACCCCCAGCAGCGCTACAGGCTTGGGGAGGAGTGGCTGGAGAGCTGCCAGTCAGAGAGGGACCTGGGGGTGTTGATTGACAGCCGGCTGAACAGGAGCCAGCAGTGTGCCCAGGGGGCCAAGAAGGCCAATGGCATCCTGGCTTGTGTCAGCAATAGCGTGGCCAGCAGGGACAGGGAAGGGATCTGACCCCTGTACTCGGCACTGGTGAGGCCGCCCCTCGATTCCTGTGTTCAGTTTTGGGCCCCTCACTACAAAAAGGACATTGAATGACTCGAGCGTGTCCAGAGAAGGGCAACGGAGCTGGTGCAGGGTCTGGAGCACAGGTCGTACGGGGAGCGGCTGAGGGAACTGGGGGTGTTTAGTCTGGAGAAGAGGAGGCTGAGGGGAGACCTCATCGCCCTCTACAGTTACCTGAAAGGAGGGTGCAGAGAGCTGGGGATGAGTCTATTCAAGTAGCAAGTGATAGGATAAGAGGGCATCGTCCTAAGTTGCACCAGGGCAGGTTTAGTCTAGACATCAGGAAGTATTTCTCTACAGAACAGGTTGTTAGGCGTTGTAATGGGCTGCCCAGTGAGGTGGTGGAGTCCCCATCCCTGGAGGTTTTAAGAGTTGGGTTGACATAGCCCTTAGGCATATGGTGTAGTTGGGAACTGTCAGTGTTAGGTTAATGGATGGACTAGGTTATCTCCAACATCTTTTCCAACTTGGATGAGTCAGTGATTCTGTGAAGCATGGTGCCTCTATCTTGACAAAGAAACTTTCTTTAAAAAGCAGGATGCCTACTCCTTTCCTTCCTAAATTCCAGTTTGATGTTTTTATTCTCCCTTTTGGATCAAAGTTAGATTTTACATTAAATGGAACAGATTTATATTTATTTGTTAAATGAAGTTAGGCTTGTCTGGAGTTTCAACTTTTAAGACTACTCAGGATGAATATCCAGCAGAACCTGCTTCTCTTTCAGTCCATCAGTGCTACAAAGAAGAACAACAATTCATTTTGAAAATGGAGCACTAAAGTATCTTTAAATTTCATATTTTATTTGATTGTACAAAAGTAGAAGACTGCTTTGCTTGAAAGCTCATGTCAGCTTTTTCTTTTTCTTACAAAGCGGAAACCTAAGTGGTTAAACATCACCAGTTGCCACAGTTTATTGTTTTTTATGATCAATGAGATCTATATCACTGAACAGTGGAATGAAACTCTCTCTCCTGCCTTAAATGTGGGACACTAAGAATCTATGCTGTAAATCTTAGACCAACAGCATTCAAACGTAGTGTTACAGACTGACTCATATCATCATTAGATGATGAGTCTTGCATAAGATTTATAAAGACAGGAGTATGACAGAAGTCCTAATTTTCCTTAGGTGAGAGGAGGATTCATTTCAAGAAGGCTCTTAACTCCCCAACCAAATAATTTGAATAGTGTTTATATTAGATCCCACTGATATAGTAATTTATTAATTTGTCATTATAAGGTAGTCTTTTTTTGAAGGCAATTTATCTGAAGAGGTTAGCATTCAGGAAACTTTCCTCATTTCTTAAGTTTTAGAGACAGATGTTCCACTATGGAATTGATGTGAAGAAAATTGTGAAGTGTTTGTTTTCTTGTTTTTACTGGAATCTCCCATTTCATGCAAAATCCACCCATTGTGCTATTCCACAGTTGTGTAAGCATGAATGCCCAGCGTGTGGCCTGGGAACTTCCTGAATTGTAGTAAAAATTATTTTCTATCCAATCATGCTTGCCTCAGTTTGACCCTTGATGTTTCAGCAAGTTTTTGAAATTTTGCACTCCTAGTCTGAGAAAGAAAGAGAAGGTAGAAGAGCAAAAATTTGAGTGAGATAGATAAGAGATCGAGAAGCCACAAGAAATAGAACTGATAGAACATATTGAATAGGAATGTCTTAATTGTCATATACTCTTTTAGAGACTTCCCTGTAAGCAGCTCTTGTTGTGGAAAAACTTGGGAATGTGTGTTCATTAACTTGCTCGTGTTCATAATGGGACACAGATGTCACAGTTCTCATAGACAAAAGTCGTGAAAGTTTGAATAATTTTCTGGGTTTGCTGGTAGCAGAAAACCCAGTTAGGTAGAAAATAAAGAGTTATGACTCTTGCTATCTAACTACCAGAAATGCACCAGTATCACAGGATGCTTAAGCTTGAAATGTATACTTGTGTTTCTTCTTGATCAATTTATCTCTTCTTTAGAGTGTGATCACTTTTTAAACTTCCATTCTCACTTATTAACTTGATTAATTAACTACTTTAAGTACATTTCAAACACAGCTTTGAAGATAGAGATGTTTTAGTTGTCTGTGGAAGTCAGAAGCTGAGGAAGTACTGAATATTAAATATTGAATATTCTGACATACTGGAGCTAGATATCTTAGTCATGTCTTCCTCATGAAAGGTTAGCAATCTACAATTAGTACGTTAGTAACCTACTCTATTTTTGTCACATCCTACCTTTTAAGTAAGATCAGAACTGCTCTGTGTCTGGATGTCGTCTTTGGAAGAGGGTTCATGTATGAGTAGTATGAAACAGAAGTTTAAACAGAACAGTTTCAAAACAGAAATATATATTGTTAATATCCCAGTCTGGTAAACAGGGTTTATTTGTAAATCAGGGGTGGCACTTTCAGATGGATTCTTAATGCATTTTAGAAGGTAGTTACCCATTCCGTATTGTGGTTAAAGTTCCCAAAACGCATCTTCCTTTTTTTTTTTTTTTTTTTTTTTTTTTTTTTTTTGTCTGGAATCCTGTACCTGAAGTAAGAATCCAGTGACAGAAAAGGTGATAGTCAATATTCATGTAAACGTTTTCACAGGGATAAGACTACTATGAATACTTGGGAAAAGGAGGAGTCCAAGCAACAGTGGGTAGAAAAGTCATAAATTTTATGAAGGAAAAGTGAGGAAAGCTTTTGTATTGCATTTATTCTGCTGTGCTACCTCATCTATTACTCTCCACCCTTCTTAGGGCAGTGCGTCAGAACAATTTATTTCTAGAAATTTATGGTTAGTAGATTGAGATGTTTCAAGATAGAGATAGATTCTTTTTCTAACAGATGTACTTAAATCTTAAAGCATAGACTTGCAATCAAATTCACATAGATGGGAGCTGGAGAAAATATCTTTTGAGGAGTATTTTTTCAGATAGTGGAATGGGGTCAATGTTTATAAAAAAAAAAACAAAACCAAAACCAAAAACAACAAACAACCTGGTCCTTAACAGAACTCTATGCTTTGGTTCAGGAGCTGCAAATAGTCACCTCGATTCCTTGCAGAGCAGAAAGTTAAGTAAGTGACTGAGCTATTGCTGGGGTAGAGCCTTAGCTCCAACTGCTTCTGGAGATGAACTGTGTGTTCTTATGAATTTTTATCTAAAATATCATTTTCTCTCTTTAGCTGTTAGCTGCTTTCCAATAAATTAATTTGCTTTCTTATCAGACTGAAAGCTTGGGAGGCCTCACTTGCTTTTAACTAGTAAGATCTCCTACACAAATAAACAATTTTTTATTGCAGTAAATTCTATGAAAATAATTATTTTATTTCTGGAAGGGGAAACAGTATCTTCTGTATCATTTCTGTACGTTAGTTGCAAAGAAGAAACTGTTATACATTAGAAATTCATTACTCCAAGAATTTTCCACTTTTTTTTTTCTGCTGAAGTTAATTAGAATTCATGTAACCAGACTTACTGTGAAAACAGCGTAAAGTCTGAATAACACAAATCTGCATTTACAATAACAACAACATTGTTTCATGTGTAAAAACTAAGGTCTTCATTTTAGTATCAAAAAGCAGAAAATAACCACCAGGTATTAATGTTCCCAAAGGGCTGTCAGTAATGGTTTCTAATAAAACAAATGACTGTGTGTATAAACCCATCCTTTTCCTTTCCATATTAGGCAGTGTATGGGAAGTGTTAGCTTGGAAGGATTTGTTGCTCAGCAGTTCACATGGTAAACACAGGTAAGGATTTGGTTAAACAGTTTAAGACAATGTTTCCTAAAGCCAGTAACTTCCTTAGCTCTTCTGCATGGTTTTCTGAAAGGCTGCGCGCATTATAGTTGCAAAAAGATTACTTCTGACAGCAACGTTCTTCATATTAGAACATTGTCAAAACAGGTATATACATAAGGACAAGAAACAGATTAAATACATCTCTTGCTGAACATATTGCTGGGCATGCTCAATCTGGCTATGCAACTGCATAGCAAAGCTCAAGGCAGTTACACAACAGATGTAGTGACTTTGGGCACTGAATCTATACTGTTGGGACTATTTTTTTTTAATAACTTTTAGTGAGGCTTAAAATAAGTTGTTCAATTTTTGAGTAAGAAGAAGAGATTCATCATTTTATTTCACATGAATTCACATTTAACTTTTGTATTTTGACCAACATCATTGCTCTGTAGGTGTTAAATGATGGTGGAAGGTATATTAAAAAAAGAGAAAGTAGCCTTTCTTACATGCAATTTATGTTTTGATTCATAATTTTCCCTTGTAGTCACCGAGTCACATATTTACAGCATGGCAGCTTGAGGAGTTGCATACATTATCATGCTGATTAGACAACAAAGAGGCAAGACTGAGTTAGCATAATTGTCATATACCACCCAGGTATTTATTCTTCCTTACTGACATGAGGATAGAAATCTGTTTTTTATTAATAATAGAGGAGGGACTTGTTTTAGATCTCTCTCTGAACCACTTCTGACTGTTCACATTCAGCTGGGAATCTGGACCTTGCATACATTCATTCTCTTTGTCTCACAAAACTTGACCTTGTCACTGGAGTGTGTTGTCTTTAACTTTTGCTCCAGGAAAAATTCTTAACATTTTATAGTCAGGTTTAATAGCCAGCAGAGAGATAAAATTCTAAGACTAACTCATCTTGACAGAAACTTTTGAACATTTGCTAGACATGTATGGATTAAGAGGCCAGTTCTTTTCTCTATGAGGGTAATAATTAACAATATATGTAGAGAAGAAATGGCCTTTGGCACTGTAGGCTTTTCAGTGTCTCCTATCCCGATTTAAAAGATGTCTAATTTGGAAATGCTTTATTTTGCACCTGACACATATGTGAACATTAAGTGTTTGGATTTCTGAATGCCCAAAACACTAATCTATTTTGTGCCTTGATCGTTTTTGTGCCTCAGTCTAGAGGTCTGTAGTATCAGTAAAAAGTCTGGGTTGTTTTGAAGTATAGTTAAGGGACAGATTCTTTCAGCAAGGCACAGAAAGTATAGATTACTGGTTACTAGATAGTATCTGTGTGTAACATGTAAATGTAACATGTAAAGAAACAACCTGTGTTCTTTCTTGAATCTGATTTACTTAACTGCAACAGCAAAAATAGACACCCTGCCTTAAGTGATGCTGTTCCTATCTCTCCAGTGCAGACCCTTCTTTATCGTGTACCCCCATTTTCCCTTCCCACTTCTATCATATCCAGGCAAAAATAGTTGAGCCGCCTGGTGCAGTGTATCTGCAAGAATCAGTTTTCATTTCCCACCAGCACGTGAGCATCTGCCTGCAAGGTGAGTCAGTGGAAGCCAGCTGCTCCTCTGTTGGAAGCAGTGTGTGAATTATTGCTGTGTTGTGGAGTGGGCGTATGGCTTGCAAGCAGTGTTACTGTAGTTAGCAAACAGTCACACCAGAGTGCAAAAGAGGAACTTGTACCACTGACTTTCCAGCCTGTGAGTGCATTGTGCTTTTTACTCTGTAAGAATGGAGAGTATGATACAGTTACCTGTCAGCAGCCTGCTACTCCACGCAAGAGTAGCTGGTGGAATCAGTATTCATCTGTGAAAACATCTGTGTAATTAAGCTGAATGCCAAAGAGCATGAGAATTCAGATGATAGGAGAAAGCTTCAAATATACCCTTAGAGAGATTTGATTATCATATGGTTTGCCCAGACTTGGCTACATAACTCTGTAGGCATTGATCGATTGATAGGTGTGTATGCCAAAAAGATACATTAAGAACTGTTATACTGAAGTTAGGATAGAAAGTGAAGGAACTAATCTCTAACAGATACTTCCTTGTAAATACACATCATCCTCACCTTCTGTTCAAATGGGAATTATGTGGCTTTCTACTTTCTGTTCCCAGCTGCAATTAAAAAAACCCCGAAGTGTACAATTTGTGGTATAAAATAAGGATTTAGTTAAAATAATCCTATTTCTTAAAAATAAAAGCTTTGTCAAGTAAAAAATTTATTCTAATTGCATTAAAAACTTGTAGGTTGTGCATACTCTCATTATATCAGTATTAGATGTATGATCTGTATGATGTGCATAAGATGAGAATACTAATGTGTATGATGTGTGATTGCGATGTGTTGGTTTTTGCAGAATGTAATTTTCTATAAAATGCCTACAGATTTTTTAAAACCAAACATGTTTCTCAGAACACATGCTTTCCTGAAGATTAAAAGTGCATACAGCTGTTGGTGCTTTTATTTTTTTTTTCTTTTAAATCACATTTTAATTTTTAAGGGATTGTGAAAGTCTTACATTAAGGATTCAAATGAGCTTAATATTAACTGAGAGCTGTTGTTTTCTTTAAAAAACAAAACAAAACAAAAAAAGATTTTGTCTAAAATCATGAATTCTAACTTTCTCTTATAATGTATCAGATTCAGCTGGGAAGCTAGTGAATATGAACAGATGTGAGATAAGTTTTGTGCTACTCTGAAGTTTTGTTAGGAACTTTCAATAGGAGCCCACTTAAGAGAAAGGCTACATGATTATTCATTTATTGCCTCTTTTCTATCATATTGCAATGATACTATTCATGTCACAATTCTATTTCTACTATTTACATTTTAACCTCTGAATATAGTCAATTTTGCTATTGAAAAAAGAACTGCGTAGTGTTCCAGTAACTTGTCTGCTAACATAGTCGCTTGGTTTTGATGAATGGACTCAGTCTAAAGGATTTTCTCCTATGATGTGTGAAACCTCAAACAAATAGAAATACGTTTCTCATCAATGCATTGGAAGGAATAATTTATATTGTCACTTATGAACAACTTGTTCTGAACATTGTTTCCTCTGTCATACTGAGCTGCTCATTTAAAGTGTGCAGGGAAAACTTACTGGATAAAAACTGTTGCTCAGTAAATAATGATATCCGCAAATGTTTAAAACAAATTAATCCAGTGTGACTTTGTGGTTGGTTTGGGGTTTTTAATAGAAATGACAGTTCTGGCTTTACTAGCATTCTTCTGAACAGTGTTGAAAACTAAGAATAGTGGCCAGTCTTTTAACATTACATGTTAAATCAGTATTAAAACTTGGCATGCACAAGGCAAAACCCTGTATTTTCTAGTTTAAATATCTGACCATCACTCAGAAATGTTTATTAATTAACAATGTTGAGAGTAATTTTTTCATTTTTATGAAGACTTTACTTAACCTAGGAAGCACATTTGCAGTGTAAAAATGTTTGTGTCTATATTTCTTTAGTCAGTGGAAGAAAAGCCTAATGTATGCATACAATATTTCTTGTGCGATTAATTAATTTCCTATTCTTTGTGGTGTGGGGTAGAATTTCTCAAAACACACACACACACACACGCTTGTTTGATTTGCCTCTCATTTTAATACTTAAATAAATATTCTCTAGGCTTTCTGATCTTCTCTTTTACATATTTCATTTTCCTCAGGTTCTGAGAAGACATTGTACTGAGGGAGTCAACTGGCACAATGCCCACAATTAATGATAAGCCTTCCCTTGTCATTCTTTCTCTGCATCATTGTAGGCATTTATGAGTGAAGTAAAAGAACATAGTGTATCTCTGCTTCTGAATGCAAAATTCATCACTTCACCTTTTCTTCCCAGGACAAGACATATGTAGTTGAAAGGACAGACCAGAACAACTGATATCGCTAAGAAATGCATAGAAAGCTTGTTTCTTTCTTTTGGTCTCATCTTTCTTTATTTTTAGATTTATTTTCTCAACTATAATATTTGCTCATAATTAGAAAAATTCTCTGTAATATTGTAGTTTTAGTCCACGTAAAGAATATTTTTGAATGGGAGTGTGTGAATGACCCTCCACAGGCATTTCGATACTACAAACTGATGTCAAAAGGGTATCAGAATAGATTTGGCTTAATAATGCAAAATGCAGGATCATAATGTTTGGGAAGGTTGTTAAATGTTTGCTTGAAGATCCTGCACAGCAAGGTGGTGTATTTCCTCAACTTGTCCGCTTATAAACATGAAGAAAAATTTCAAAGATTGATCTGATTGATCTTAGTGTGATGTGTATGTGCTCTGTGCTTCACAGAAAAGCTCTCAATAACCCCCATACAGAGAAGGGTTTTGAATAATACAATGTTTAGGGTTTTACGTAATGACACTTCCATTGGTCATGCTGTCTTGCACTAGTCTTCAAGGTCCAGATTGAAAATCCAGTGAAGTCAGTGAAATATTTTCCTCTTGGTTCAGGAGATTGTTTAAATTGGTGTACTCTGATTTTAATGCTGCATCTAGGGTTAAAATTCAAGCCTCTACACCCAGACTTCAAAAAGATCTAGAGAGTCTTCAAGGTGACAAAAGATTTTGTGCATTCTAGCAGCTATCATAACTTACAGTTAATTAGCACTGACTTTCAGATTTTCAGTGAAGAGGGAAAAAAAAAAAAAAAAGAACCTTCTGATTCAGGGCAAAGAAAAGAGCACATGGACGGAGTAAATGCTACATCTGATTCTCTTCTATAATTTGTAGCAATGGCCAGTAGAAAGTCCTTTCCCAGCTGTAGAATGTGGTTTCGGTACAACATGATTTTATACAGAATTGAGTCAATAGCATATAGTCCTCTACTAGGGATTTTTTTTTTTTTTAATTTATTTTTCTTAACCTTTAAAGAAGAGGGACTGTGTCTTAATGATTTTGCAATTGTGTGATTGTGCTAAAAGACCTATTACAACAAAAGAATAGAACTGTTACTTGAAGTATAGCATGACTTGTCAAAAGATTCAGTTTCAGTAGATTTAATAGATTTCTTGACCAAAATCTTGACAGATGCATAGTCTATCAAATTACTAATGTAACCTAGTTGGTACCTGGGTGTGTTATACAGGCTGTAAGGCAAAAAGAACACAACAAAAGGATGCCTATAAAATAACACTACTATGTCTTATCTTCTCTAGAAAAAAAAATGATATCATTTTGCAAAATACATGGTAACTTTCACAGGTGGCCAACACATGTTTGATCAATTTTCTCTACATTGTGACAGTTTGGGGTGGTCTTCCAAAATAAAGCTCCATGGAGTTACTTTTGTATTAACTTATTTTTAACTAATTTGTTTCTAAACATTTTATAAAATATAGAATATTATGAGCTACACTGACTGCTTACTATACATGTCTAAATTTTATATTTGTTAAATACATATGAGGGGCAGTCATGGATAATAATTTCAGTGACTTGCTCTGTTGCAGTGAATATCTGATAGTGGAAATAATACCTGAGTACTTTCAGCATATTGTCTTACTATATAATCCTGTTAGAAAATTAAGTAGGCAAATTTAAAAGATGCCCACACACCGTGGTGGTTTTCTGCATTTTTAGAAAAACTTCTGTAAAACTTTATTTTTATCTGTACTAAATTCTGTTGTGTTTTCACTCTGGAGCATTGTTTGCCAGTCACTACCACAGATTTGATAGAACTTTCAATCAGAAACACTGTAGAAAGGGAAAATGAAAAGCAAACAAAACAACAGAGCAGAACTGGCTGTGAACAAAACCTGTGGCCTTTTTTGTACTGGGGAAAGGACACCTGTTAGAATGTCCTCATTTGTTTGGATGCAACCGAGCTTCAAAAGGGCAAGACAGGTGTGCTGTCTTAAGGAATCTTATTTATTTTGTGATACAGTTCATAAACCATCAGCTAAATGTGAGAACAAAATGCATTTTGGGGCCAGCTCAGTGTATCTTTACTTTCTTTAGAAATTAAAATATTTCATATTTTTTTCATATTATTAGCCTTCCGCACTTCAGATGCCATGGCATCACAGCAGAGAGATCTCTGAGAGATGTGCCAGGATGCTGTCTGCTTGGCTGGGATAGCTCAGGACTTAAAAAACTTGGACAGATGGGGTGCCATCTCATCAGAGGTAGCATTCTGATGGGCCTCAAAAGAACTAAGAGTTGAAGATGGGGCACTGTGTCCAGTTGACATATCAATTCTGCTGATAGGTTGTGTTACAGCGAAGGAGATGATGGTAAAACAAAACAAAACAAAGCTAGAAAGGCTAGGGAGCAAAGTTATACCTAGCAGAGACTGGTAAAAACAAAACAAATAAACAAACAAACAAAAAGTATGCTTGTTGTGTTCTGCCTCTCAAAACTTTATATCAACAGTTTTATAGAGGTAGAAAAAGTCGTTGAATAGACCTTTACTTCTTCCATTGTCCTATTCTTTCTGTCTGGTCCTAAATTTTCTGTGTGTAGATATTCAAACCAGTACAGTGAGAACTTTCTCAGTCCTCTAAATATCTGAGAATCTCTTCCACTTTTGTGGTTTTGTTACTATTCCTATAAAAATCCTAATGTACTTTTCCTTTTTTCTTTGGCCTTTATTGATACGTGAGCTGTGCTTCCTACAGGTAGTTCATTCTTTCTGTACTATTATTCACCAGCATAGCTCTTTTCCCTCGTTTTAAAGCATTTGTATAGAAACAAATCATCTGCATACAAATGCATCTGCAGTGACATACCTTCTGCTTGCAAACAGCATAAGGCAGACACATTTCTATAAGAGATCAAAGAGTTAGGTTACATGGATAAAGGTGTGCATTGGAGACAGAACAGCTGCTCCAGGCTTTTGAACTTTCATTTACCATCTCCTACTTCACAAGCACAGTATCATGGCAGTAGATTTCACAGCCATCAGAAACTACATTCTTTCCTAAACTCACTAGATCCTTGGTATAAGACCTCTGGCATATTCTTGTGCTGTATAATTGCACAATATATAATTGGAGAATGATTAGGGTTGATACAGGATAAAGTACTGTGTGTTGAGGATTGGCAGGCCAACGTTAAGGGGATGAGCTTCAACAAGGCCAAGTGCCAGGTCCTGCACTTGGGCCACAACAACCCCCTGCATGGCTACAGGCTTGGGGAGGTGTGGCTGGAGAGTTGTCTGGAAGAGAAGGATCTGGGGGTTTTAATTGACAAGCAGATGAACATGAGCCAGCAGTGTGCCCAGGTGGCCGAGAAAGCCAACGGCATCCTGGCTTGTATTAGGCCTGGAGAACAGATAGTATGAGGAGCAATTGGAGGAGCTGGGGCTGTTTAGTTTGAGGAAGAGAAGGCTGAGGGGAGACCTCATCACTCTACAACTAACAGAAAGGACATTGACAGGGAAAGACAAGGAAGAAGAGGTGGTGGGGTGGTGCTCTATGTCAAGGACTGTTATGATAGCTTTGAGCACAAGTGTAGTGAAGACAAAGTGGAGTGTCATTTGTTTGAATCAGGGGGAAGGCCAACAGGGCAGATGTTGTAGTAGGAGTCTACTATAGGTCACCCAACAAGGACAGAGAGGGGGATGAAATATTCTACAGGCATTTGGGTGAAATCTCACGATCGCTTGCCCTTGTTCTTGTGGGTGACTTTAACTTCCCAGACTTCTGCTGGAAATACAACACAGCAGAGTGGACCGAGTCCCGGAGATTCCTGAAATGTGTAGCAGATAACTTCCTGACACAGCTGGTGAGTGAACTGAGCAGAGAAGGTCCCTGCTGGATCACCTCTTTGTGAACAGAGAAGGACTGGTGGATGATGTGGTGGATGGAGGTCAACTAGGGCACAGCGATCATGAAATAATAGAGTTCTCTATTCTTAGAGATGCCAGGAGAGGGGGCAGCAGAACTGACATCCTGGACTTCTAAAGGGCTGACTTTGACTTGTTTAGGCACCTTCCTGACAGAATCCTTTGGGAGACAGTCCCAAAGGGTAAAGGGTCCAGGAAGGCTGGACACTCTGTAAGAAGGAAGTGTTAATGTCTCAGGAGCAGGCTGTCCCCAGGTGCTATAAGGTAAGCCAGCGTCAGAGAAGACCACCCTGGCTGAACAGGGAGCTTTGGCTGCAACTCAGAGAGAAATGGAGAGTTTACAGCCTTTGGAAGAAGGGGTTAGCAACTCACAGTGATTACAAAGATGCTGTGAGGATATGCAGGGCAGAATTCAGGAGGTCTAAAGCCCAGCTAGAAATTAATCTAGCTTCAGCGATCAAGGACAAGAAGAAATGATTCTATAAGTATGTTAACAGCAAATGAGAGACCAGGAAAAGCCTCCATCCCCTGCTAGACGCAGGGGGAAACATGGTAACAAGTGATAAGGAGAAGGCTGAGGTGCTTAATGCCTTCTTTGCCTCAGTCTTTAATAACAAGACCAGTTGTACTGAGGGAATCCAGCCTCCTCAGCCAGAAGACAGAAACTGGGAGAATGACTCCCCGTGACCTGCTGCATCACACACACACACAAGTATATGGGACCTGATGGGATGCACCTGAAGGTCCTGAAGGAGCTGGCTGGGGTGCTCAGCAAGCCACTTTCCATCATATAGCAGCAGTCCTGGCTGACCAGGGAGGTCCCGACAGATTTGATATTGGCCAATGTGACGCCCATATTTAAGAAGGGTCAGAAGGATGATCTGGGAAATTACAGGCCTGTCAGCTTGACTTCGATGCTCGGAAAGCTGATGGAGCGGCTCATCCTGAGTACCATCACACAACACATGCGGGACAGCCAGATGCTCAGGCCCAGTCAGCATGGGCTTATGAAAGGCAGGTCCTGCCTGACAAACCCAATCTCCTTCTATGACAGACTGTCTGGATGGCCGGGCCCAGAGAGTTGTGGTGAATGGAGTTAAATCCAGTTGGTGGCCAGTCACGAGTGGTGTCCCCCAGGGCTCAGTTTTGGGGCCACTCCTGTTTAACATCTTTACTGATGATCTAGACGAGGGGACTGAGTGCACCCTCAGTCAGTTTGCAGATGACCCCAAGTTGGGTGGGAGTGTTGATGTGCTCGAGGGTAAGGAGGCTCTGCAGAGAGACCTGGACAGGCTGGAGCCATGGGCTGAGGCCAACTGGAGGAGTTTCCATAAGGCCAAATGCCGGGGGCTGCCCTTGGGCCACAACAACCCCCAGCAGCGCTACAGGCTTGGGGAGGAGTGGCTGGAGAGCTGCCAGTCAGAGAGGGACCTGGGCGTGCTGATTGACAGACGGCTGAACAGGAGCCAGCAGTGTGCCCAGGGGGCCAAGAAGGCCAATGGCATCCTGGCTTGTGTCAGCAATAGCGTGGCCAGCAGGGACAGGGAAGGGATCTGACCCCTGTCCTCGGCACTGGTGAGGCCGCCCCTCGATTCCTGTGTTCAGTTTTGGGCCCCTCACTACAAAAAGGACATTGAATGACTCGAGCGTGTCCAGAGAAGGGCAACGGAGCTGGTGCAGGGTCTGGAGCACAGGTCGTACGGGGAGCGGCTGAGGGAACTGGGGGTGTTTAGTCTGGAGAAGAGGAGGCTGAGGGGAGACCTCATCGCCCTCTACAGCTACCTGAAAGGAGGTTGCAGAGAGCTGGGGATGAGTCTCTTTAACCAAGTAATAAACAATAGGACAAGAGGGAATGGCCTCAAGTTGTGCCAGGGAAGGTTTAGTCTAGACATCAGGAAGTGTTTCTCTACAGATCGGGTTGTTACGTGTTGGAATGTGCTGCCCAGGGAGGTGGTGGTAGTGTCTTCATGCATGGAGGTGTTTAAAATTTGGGTCAACATAGTGCTTAGGCATATGGTGTAGTTGGGAACTGTCAGTGCTAGGTTAACAGTTGGATTAGATGATCTTCAATATCTTTTCCCACGTAGATGATTCTGTGATTCTGTGATTGTATAGAGGTTGGTGCTGGTCTTTTCTCACAGGTAATTAGTGATATAACAATAGGGAATGGCTTTAAACTTCAACCAGGGAGGTTTAGACTGGACATTAGGGAAAAAAAAAAAGTCACATAAAGAGTGGTCAGACAGTGGAATAGGCTGCCCAGGGAGATGGTGGAGTCACTATCTCTGGATATGTTTAAGGATCGTTTATATGAGGTTCTGGGTGATATGATGTAGGGGAGAACTCTGTAGAGTAGGGCTGATGGTTGGACTCAGTGATCCCAAGGGTCTTTTCCAACCTAATGATTCTGTGATTCTGTGATTCTGTGACTGAGTTTAGCGCTTACTAAGTGAAGTCACTGAAAGTGGATAGCGTTCGCACAGAGGGGAACACTATATGCTTAGCTACAAAGTGATCACTTCTTCCATTTGTACCCTGGTGTAATAGTTCTGAGTTGTCCAAAGAAAGTGATATTAAAAGATACCACTTTGTATTTTAAAAAGTTGTTTATTTTTCTTGCTCTATAAATACTGGAAGTCTGCTTGCTCTTTCTTGAGCAGCTTGGACCTACAGCACAGTCCAGTGGCCCTGTGCAGATGTGGGGCTGTGCACACAGCTGATTGGGACTGGAGATGAAGATGACTCTTTGTCTCTTCTGTCATGTTGAATACTAGGACTGGCATTTGAGAAGCCCTTTTGAATGAGTAGCTTCAAATTGATCCAGTTTGTTGAAAAGCTTGAGGCCCACTGAATTGAAAAATAGAATTTGGATTGGAAAAAAATGATAGATTTCAAGTCACTATGCAAGCTTTCTGAGACAGGATTTTGCATTGCAGCAGTCATTTAGAGCGTGTAACTGCTTATTTCAGCATTTTTTTAATTTAGTAACTTTTCCCCCACTAAACTTGAAACAGAAAAGTATTTATGTGTGTGTGTATATATACATGTCTCTCTGTGTGCATGTACGATTACTAACAGCTATATATAAGAAATAATTAATTGAAATACCTCCTAATGTTTAAAAAGAGTTAGAAGCTATATCAGTGTATTTTCTGATCACGTTGCAGTTGTGAATACCATGTGTTATGTATCACTTTACTTAGATTGGTAGAAGTTGCAATATGTGGTTGAAACCCATGGTTATAATCCTAAATGATGAACTACAGGATTTGTGGGTAATCAATTAATGTGGATTACAATTTTTTTAAGACTTTATTAATTTATCAGCTATTAATAAATAAATGAATTGTTAATGGTGTCGTGCGAACACACAATATGATAACTTTGTTACTAAGCTGTATTTTTTTTTCTTTCAGGAGATCTTATGACTAGAATATTGTAGATTTTTTTTTCTAATTGTAACATCATTAATCAGCAATTAGCTTTCTGTTTGCGTAAAAACTTCAAGCTGTGCACTTCAAAATTAGATGTGGAAGTTTATAGTAAGGTTGCAAGGTGTATTTATTCTTCTTTTTGAAAACAAAATAGGAATGATGAGGACAGTTAAGGCTTACTGCTTAAATGTTGTTTTAAAGCATATATTTCCATGTGTTGTCCATTCCTCCAGAAGTTGTTGGTTTTGATTAGAGGCTAACAAAAGTATCTGGAAAATTCCATTCTTCAAATGTCACAGCACTGATCACAGCTGTACACATAAACATTTATTACGTCCTTGTCTGTTTGTTCTCCCTCCCCAGAAAAGATTGCCTGCTGGGAGAGCAGACTCAGGCCTTACTGACAGCTTGAACCAAGGGATTATAAGAAGTTTTCACAGTCCAAACAGTGGACAGTTTACAGGCTAGCAAAGAATTTGATCATGCAGATTGACGTGCCAGAGTTCAAAACTGTGACCTGATGCTGTTCAGGTTACTAGGACAAATGTAGTCATTGGGACCAGGATTAGCAAATTAATTAGAACACCATGTAAACTTCATATACTATGTCATTTGCTAAACAGGACCTATGTCATTATACATGTATTACATCACAGTTAAAGGAAAAGGAAAGTGGAGGAAATCATTTACATAAACAATATAATTAGAATGCTATAGTCTTAGGAGCATCACATCATGATCTTCAGGTTTTATAATTTGCATGAGTTGCCTATGTTTAATCACAATAACACACTCCAGGGTGAAATGCTTTTATGAAAACTAACAATTTGGCATTGTCATATATTACAGTTTGTTCATAATAAAAACATAAACTCCTTGAAAGTTTGTAGACATTTAAGTGAATAGCAAGGATATCAATCATTACAGTAAGTAATGCTAGCATGAATAATACTATCTGGGATAGATTTCATTATTTTAAGGTTTAAACTAATTTCTCACTATTAAAAATTAGGATGAAACTATGATTCGGATGAGATGACCTCCAAGGTTTCTAGTAAGTACAGTGGGTGTATTCTGAATGATAATGGTAACAGCTGGAAACGAGATTCTGGATTTAAATGAAACATTCATTTGCCTGAAGTTTTCTTATCAGTTGTTAAATTCCAGAATGGAGCTGTATGCTGTTTTCCAAGGTGGGACAGTAAGTTTTACAGCCTACAGACTGGCATCCTGGGTAACTCTGTTAAATGGCAAGGCTATTCAGACTTCCAGCTGCTAATAGCTGGTGAAGCTTTTGTCTGTCCTCAGACAGTACAGTGACACTTGGTCCAGAGTAGTGTTTGCACAGAAAGGACACACATAGTAGGACTATGGGGAAGAAAACAGAATACTTGCATCAAAATGGTTAGCTTACTGTGGCTACAGAAGGTGTATTCTCACAAAGGCTGTAACTGTAGTTGCTTACACTTTTTGCATTTATAGATGCAATATGTCTGAGAAGCTGATCAAGGCAGTGACTTGCAATCTTGTGCTTAGTTTATGGGAAAACTCAGAACTGACATTTGGTGGCTACACATAAATAGAATAATTTTCTTCTAAGGAAAAGTGTCATACTTAAAATTTTATATTTTTCTTCTCAAAATGAAAGAAGCCTTTGGCATAAAATTTATTCAGGGTCATATTTCACCCATAACCTATTTTTTTCTTTTTCAAACCTGTACCTAGTTACACTTTAATATTTGCAGTCTCTCTAGATTGTCAACATCATTGTATAATAACCAACTTATTATAGAAAGCAGCAAATGCCATGCTGCCAATCACTTGTCCATCACACTAACAGGTGCGCTGCCATTGTCAGTGTCAGGCTGAATACTGGGGATCAGTTAGACAGGTGAAGTAATTTACTCATCTTGTAGTGGCAGAAGGGGACACCTTATCAAGGAAAAAAGAGAAGTGGCTTCCCTTGGCGCATTTGGTATGTGGCTATATAACCTGGATTTATAGCCTCTGTGTAGAAACTGATGCACAGACCAAATTTTACTCTAAAAGGAGGAAAAAAATGTTCTTTTAGGTATTATGCAAGAATATTTGTTTTTCCTTTCTCTTCACCTTATCGACTGTCATTCTCATCCTTTTCCCCGACCCCCATCCTGAACTTTTTACTATTGTCAGCTTAGCACACTGCTAATGCTAAATCCTTGAAAGATCTGTCAGTCTATTGGAGTAAAAAAACTCCCACAAGCTTCAATAAGAAATAGCAATTCTGTGCATTAAAATATTTCCCAATGCCACTTTTTTTTTTGGCAGTGTTTGGAATAGAGGTGTCCAGAGCATGCTTTTACCAATTCATCCAAGGAAGAATAAATTTAAGAGTTACTATAGTTGTAATGATGCCTGTCTTCACCTGTCCTAATCTCTGTAGCCATGACAGCTGCTGGTTAATACCCAGAAAGTTTCTGGGGGCAACAGAGAAAGTTGCTTTATTTAACTGTCTTTCTCTGTTACTCTCAGTGTGCTGGACAAATTTTCCAGTATCATTTGTGACCTCCTGACTGGAGCTTTAAACAGGACGGCTAAGCCTGGTGTGTTTGTACTTGTAGCTTCTGACTAAAACCATCTGTGGTCAGGTACAACCAGTAATTACCTGGGCCAGTAAATAGAGCTATTATTTGTAACAGGGATCTATGAGTCTTCAAAGTCAGAACGATAGAGGCAGCCTCAGACTTAATTGTGGGAAGGAAGAATTCATGGCAACGGTTTTGAAGCCTTACTTTTATTGAAGCACAGAGAGCTATGTCTGGTTAGTAAACGAAATACTGGAGGTTGATTCTAATTTATTTATGGAAGCATAGCTAGATGTACCCTCACACTAGAAAATTTGGGGTTTAAACAAACACTTGCTAAAGTGTCAGGCTTTTTTAGGATACTGCTAATAATAGGTTTGACCTGTGGGTTGACAGGAGGATTTGTGGTACATTGACTGTCTTGTTTAGCAAATGGCTCCCATAATCTCCAGTTCCATCATCTAGATATGTAGTTCAGCAATTCTTGTAAACCGCAGAGCTTTCCCTGCTTCTCTTCTCTGTCTACCAAAATGTAATGGGCAGTGCTGAAATTTCAGACGGCCTTGGGCACAGTATCACATTATACCTAATCTGATGTAATTACAGGCTGCTTCCAACAAGGATGCTCCCAGCCCTTATGCCCTTGTGCTTCCTGTTGCTTATCTTGTAAACCTTAAAAGGAAAAAAAATAAAATGTTCGTTTCCACTAATCAGTAAGAACCAACTATCTCCTAGCTGCAGGAGTGTTGGAAGATGAAGAGGACTAGGATTATCTTTTTCAGTGGCAGTCAGCAATTAGGTGGAGGGTGAAACTGCACCTGTGCAGTCCTTTCCTGTTCTGCATGCAACCTGTGTGGATAGGCACCTAAACCTTCCCTCTCTTTAATTTGCTATTATTCCCCATAAAGCGATAGAAGCCCATTACCATCATGTGTTAACTTCTGTGTTGAGACTTTTTGATGGCACTGTAATGTTATCTCTGTTTAACTAGTATGATGTTTACTGGTATTAAAAAGCATTATCCCACCAGAACATTCTGTTTACCAGAACAGCCTGCAACCCTGAAGCCTGTGATTGTAAAAGAGATTTTTTCTTTTTCTTTTTCCTTTTTGATGTCATTTATAAACTTCAGAGCCATTGACAAATTTGAAAGATTTAATCCAGCGCATGTTCTTTCTGGTTACTATTTTGAAATTCAAGATGCTAAACAGGAAAAACAGGAAAGTATTTTGCATGGATGGAAAAATGAAACAAAAGCCAAACATTTCTGAAAATAGCTCTTTATACTGAAGACCTAAAGAAAACACTTTGTTTTCTCTTAAAATCCATTTTGTATTTTAAGTTAGCATTCTTGCACCATATTAGAAAACTAGGCTCAGAAACGGCAGATCAAGGTCAGGTCCTGGAAAGAGCCTGAGGCTTTAGCTACACAAAGCCCCAGAACTGGATGCACATATCGACTGATAACATTCTGACTGAAACTAACACAAGACCTTCATATGTCAGCCTTTCTCCCTTTCTAACCTCTTCCTAGAGAAAGAAGTGTGAGTGCACACCCTGACTGGATGCTAGTCAGTATGATAATCTGGTAAATCAGGCCCCTAAGGAATGTTTAAATGCATGCAACCACAAAATTTCCATCACTATTGGGATTGTTGTCTCTGCATTAAGAAAACTATAAACCAGGTGATCCTCAGTTCCAGGTGGTTGGCTCAACAGGGCTGCCAATATGGACCTGAAGTTTAATAGAACACACGGTTTAGAAGCAGGACAGGCTTGGTTTTTGGTTAAATGCCATTTTGGCAAAATACATGTTTTAGCAAATGCCACTGCCATTTCGGTTTGAGAAAGTATTTGACATCTGAGAACTGAAACACGGAGAACACCTTATAAAGGTATATATCAGGAAATACATTTATTGCTATTTATTCATAATAAAGTATTCAACAACAACAAAAACCTAAAAATACTTAAATTAGATAAGAAAGGTCTCCAATGACATAGACTGAAGATTGAGATTTGCTGTCTCCTATACATATTTTTCTCTCTCACTTGAATGGAGATTGCAAATATTAGTTTCGTTATCAGAGCTATATTGACTTTCTTTTCATTTGCAGAGGTACTTTTAAAGGTAAATTATGCTATTCTCTGGCAATAAGCATGCTAGTGTTCTTTGCTGCTTGTAGTTCTCTCTATAAATGAAAACTGTCTCTAACGCTGGCAGTCCAGCTCTTTGCATGACACTTAAATTTCCCTTTTCTCTCTCACTCTTACAGTTCAGTTTCTCAAAAAACCCACACCACACCACCTCTCTTTCAATGCTTTTATATATTTTTCTATTTCTGCTATGTAGTACAATCTAAAAGGAACACAGTCTTTCACCAGTTCTGATATTATGGTTTCCCACCCAGTGATACAATTTTGTCTGAAGTATAACCAATGCTTTCAGATCTGGTGTGTAAAGCTAAGTGTCTGCACCCATAGTGAACTGAATAAAAATTGCAGTTAAATATACCCCATATGGATTCAGGAGCTGAGCCGTTAAGTGTCAGGTCTGAAAATGTTGGTCTGTGTGTTCTGTAGCAATGAAGGAGGGAAGGAAAGAATAACATTAAGGAAAAATCATGAGTGCTTTTTTTTTTTTCTTTCTTTTTTTTTTTTTTTTTTTTTAATCAGAATACATTTATGATGCTGTCATCAAAGTACATGTGGAAGCATCTCTTTAGAAAAACTGAATTCTTTAACTACATGCTGTTACTTCAGTAGCAAAGCTGCACTGTAAAATGCTAGGAAGTTCTTCCTTCATCATGGGATTGCTTTTATGAACATATAAAAGCTCTAATAATAACTTCATTTTTTGAGCTCTGTACACATTGCAGGATTCTGGTAGTGCTTACCACAGCTCAGAGGAGCTGTATACAGTGTGACGTGTTCAGGCACGGTTTTGTGTGTGGTTTTTGCTTTCTTTGTTTGATAGAGCGGTGAATAAAGACACCAAATTTCAAAGGGTTTCTGGTTTAAAGAGTGAATATCTTTTTCTGCCTGGAAATTTATATTCATAAATCTCATCGGCATGATCAGGAAAGTAGAACACTGTCCTGATGAAAATATACAGAGCTCCTAAAAACCTAATGTGGTGCTTAGAGCACAGAAGGCTGAAATTTTGCTTTTATAGCTAAAATTGTTACAAAATTGAAACCCGAGAGGCCAACTCCAGAGAGGAACCACGTGATCACCTCATGTATGTGTGGTGGTTCATTTTTCAACAATTTTTTTTAACAAGTTGCCATTTAAATGTTATTACAACAACAAGTCACAGGGGATTTCTCATGTTCTGATGTTAACTTGAGGTGCCATACTGGCAATTGCATGTAGAAAAATAGTTCTGTTGGTTTTGTTTTGTTTTGTTTTGTTTTGTTTTATTTTATTTTATTTTAAGATTTCAGCTTCCTGTTCTTAGAACATATTTTAAAAGACATGTCTCAGTTGCAGTTTTTTGGGGGAATGCTTGTACTGCTGCCAGCTTACATCTCCCACTGGGAGTCACTGTAGAGCAGGGATTACCTTGAATAGGTTTTAACATATTAAACAAACCACCAAAAAAAGCTTGTCTTTATTTTACTTCCTCTCTCTACAAATAACACGGTAGACAGAAGGGGAATGAATTACAATTTAGTATGTCAGCCTTAACCAGCATGTATCTCAGGAGGTTTTTTTGCCAACTTTACTAACATGTGAGTAAGGTAATATTTGAAAACTCCTAAACATAATAGCAAACATGTATATGATATCGAACTTCTAGGAACATGTGCTAACTTTCTGCACTGTTGCTACATTGTAATTTTATATTTCCGTTCTGAGTCAAATGTTCTTTTTTGTTTTGCCTCTGCTTTCTGGGACTGAAAGGCATCTAAATTTTGGAGCATTGTGTACTGGCACAAACCAAGTTACACTAAACAAGGTTTTTGCTAAACAACAAACTTTGCTTGCTTTTACACTGAAGGAAAGATCTTTTATTATTATTTCATTTGAAAAAAAGAGTAAAGCTTATTCCTGCACGCATGGGCCATGGTTCTGTAGATGCTGTTGTGATTCTTGCTCATTTGCCTGCTAGGGCTGTTGAAATAAGTTGATATTTTTGCATTTAAGTTGATCACTGAGTTTCAAGACTGAGGAAATATTGTACATATGTACTTGGAGCCCACACTTTACCTGGTGTAGAGAAATACAATCCATATAGTCTCTCATGGTGTATGGCCACAGATCATTGCTGAGTTTATATCCGTAAATGTCGCTCTGTGTGAATAAAGGAGAAGTGGCAGAGCATCTTTGAAATTCTACTTGGAGAGTACAAGTAAAATTCTATTTGAAAGATAGGCCACATGCAAAAGATTTTATCTTGTTAAAATGTTGCCTCATGTCCTATCTGTATGTAACTGCAGGCATTTTTCCACATCATAATACTACCTTCGCTGTTCTAGCTGATTCCCTGTTAGAATCTGTAATCAGTTTCACATTTGTCTCCAAGCAAAATCCCTTCTTCAGTAACTCCAGCCATTAAAGGTGAAGTCATGCAGCTTCCTTCACTGATGTGTGATTACATATTAATTATATAATTCAAATTCCTATTGTTGAAGATACTTTATAGGATTCTTTGCGTTTTTCCCCTATATTGATCAAGGATGGGTATTTCTTCTGTTTCTTCTATAAGCTTTATGAACAAATTATTAAAAAAATAATTCCCAAGCCTTTCAGAAAACAGTTGCATATCATTCTACTAATAAAAATATTTATTTTTTCTAAATAAGTGAAATGTTTAAAGTGTATGCTTAAGGTTTATTTATAGATTCCCACTTTTTTTTTGGCAAGGAAAAAGCAATCACTTAATGCTTTCTAATCCTGAATTACTATACAAATGCCCAGCAAACAATATCAGTTCCTCTCAACATTTGTATTTGTGCACTCCACATATTTTATAACAACATTCTTTATGCTGTTGTTGGTGATATTTTATATTACAAGTAAGAATAAGTGCAGAGCATGATTCCTAGTTCTGACTGAATTGGGGAAAAAGGAGAAAACTAGTTCATTTTCCCCAAAACTTGTCCTAAGCTTCTGAAAACTTTGTTTTTAAAAAAGTTCCTTCATATTATTTGGAAAGTAAATTAACCTCTACATCAGTATATTTTATTGTGGATGAATGATAGTGGGATTAATGCTCATACACAGAAAGCATGACACTGTAAATCATGTCATTCTTGAAATGCAGTTAGAGTTAAAAACGTAACTATGTAAAAATGACAATATGGAGTTCCATATTTATTCTTTCTCAGTTATTTCCTTATTAAATGTGTTTAGCTTGCAAGTCAAAAAATAATTTTTCTTAACTGCCAGCTTTTAAAACTGAATTTGAGATCTTAAATCTTTCTCTCATCTCTAACTCACAGAATGGAGTTTACTTATTGAACCTTAGATGCCAGTCCTTGTTGGTGATGGATGAGACAGAATAGTACTCAGCTCATTCTTCCCTGTGATAGCTGGAGTAACATAACAGCTGCATTGCAACTAATTATGAAAACTTTGCTAGATGAAGAAACAAATGCAATTCTGTAAATAGAAGCTGTTATATGGACTGGAAATATGTAATTTTTATATCTTAAGTATGTTGGTGTATACCAAAGCAAGTTCAAACAAATGGAGGTGTTATTATCTCTCCTTTACAAGGAGAGAAAATACAGCTGAGAGGTTGGAAACTGGGTTATCCAAAGTCACAAAGTCTTTTCATAGCCTAACGAGTATCACTTTGATTTGCTAGTAATAAACAGATATTTTAACTTCCTGAGTAGTTGCCTTACAAGATAATGCAGCTGTAAATTCAAGGGTTGTCAAATGGTCCTTGCTTGTCTGGGAAGTGTATCTTTAAATTCATTTTGTTGTGTACTAGGGTCTTTTCTATCACTTTTCTTTTCCATTTCCTATTAATTTTCCCCCAAAACAGAAACAATACCTTGATCTCTTTCACCTGTTTTCTGTAGAGAAGGCATAGCCTCCAGGTCGGACTATGACCAGAATTATGGAACCAGCTGGTACAGTGTCCATCATGTTTCTAGGCTCCTTTTCTCCCAGTCACCTATCTTCTTTTCCATGTAGCACAATTGGGCCAGTATTTGACTCAGTAAAACATAAAGATTTAAAACAAAACTTTCAGTCCACTTCTGCTAAATATTTTGCTTGGCAGAAGCTTCATTACACAATAAATGAGTCTTTTGGAAACAGCCAACTGCTTCATAAAAAAAAATCTCCTGTTCCTTTATTGCTTTCGGGGGAGAACAATGAAAATTCACTGTTACTGGCCACATCAACCTGAATGAAAGCCAAATAGGAAAATTGAAAATGATTGTCAAGTTCATCATATCTAATACAATAGAGGCAAATTAGAGTTATCTGCAGCAGCAGAAGTAGCAGCAGATTGCATTATAAATCATCATATCATTGACAGTCAATTACATTCAAAACTTTCCAAGCATGAGGCAGCGGCAGTGTTTATCTACTAACAAACTTATTCAAGCCAGAAAACAGTGTGGGTGCATGAAAAGAATTTCTTGGGGGTCTGAAGGGTTTGCATTAAAAACTAACGTTTCAGCAAAAACATATTCCATGAACGGTAGAAAGGATGAAGCTTGGTTAGTTGTGAAATTATATCTTTAAACCTATTCTGCCTTTCTTCCACTGCAGTAAGTCCACATTTGCCAGTCTGGGAGAGCCCTCCAGTAATGTCAACTTCTCTCCAATCTTCTCAGCTTCACTACTGCTTCTCCTTTCACAATACTTCTAGCTCCCTTTTGAGTTACCAGCATTTGCCCCTTTCCCTTGTTATTTTGTTTGTTTACAATTTGAAGTACATTTTTAGTTTGTCTCCATCAAAGTAAGTAACCTTGCATTTTGGGGAATCTTTAACTTACGTAATGGATAATGTGATTTTAAATAAATTCTAATCAAATAGATTGCATAGAAAAAATAGTATAAGTTGAGAGAAAAGTCTTGACATTATTTTACCAATCAGTTTATTGTACGAATTCTGGGAATTGGACTGAACCCTCAGAATTAAATATTTTTTTCTACTGGAAACTACAATGGTTGTACTTTCTGGCTGTTCCCATGGCACCAAAAAGAGCACAAAGCAGGAGCAAAAACTTTAGGCCCTGGAAGGAGGGTTTGTGAGTTTACTGTAGTGT
Organism: Athene cunicularia; assembly: GCF_003259725.1. Lineage (NCBI taxonomy): Eukaryota > Metazoa > Chordata > Aves > Strigiformes > Strigidae > Athene > Athene cunicularia. Next base: position 39,380,227 of record NW_020799091.1, on the reverse strand, counting down.
GAAAGAAGGAGAGAGTACTCCATACGATGATCCATCTACTTTTTTGATAAGCATAGAAAGCCCTGAAGCAGTAACACAGTGTAATGCAGCCTTAGTATTGATCTTATATCCATGTGCCTGTATGGGGTGGGATAGGTTGTTGGGTTTTTGGGAGAAGGTCTTAAGTTTATGTTTATTTTTTCTAATCAAATCTAGGTAAATCTCCAGAGGCTCTCTTTTAAGATCAGGTTTCTTCATATTTTCAGAATGATTTGAGAAGATTGTCATGCAATAGAGCAATAAATCACTCCAACATTAAAATGGGTAAAGAGTTAAGGCTGAGAGCTGTGCTGCTGTTTTGCAGAGTAAATGATTTATTTTTAATAAGAAATAAGAGACTTCAGGTCTGAGGTCTTCCTCCTGCAAGAGCACTCCTTTGTGCTCTGAGTGCCATCCCATCCCAGTCAGCTGACTCCAATTATACTGCATGGAGACATGCCTGCGATTCATTCTCAATTCCAGTCCTAAACCACCAAGTAATTTTTGTCATTAACCACCAGCCCTTAGTGTATCTGAGACGAGAGGAGCATGAAGGTGAAGAACTAACGTGTTACAGTTGCCACACATCTCTGCTGAATTTTAGTTTTTCCACACCTGAGAACTGATCTGTGGATCTCTAAAATTAAGTAGCCAGCTAAAGTGCTAAAGTTAGCACTTCTTGGGTAGTTAAAAGAAAAATAGAGGTAACTGTAGAAGGTGGTTCAGATATTAGGTGGGTTAAATCATGCTGAGAATCTAGAATAAAACCTGAGTTAATGTAGTTATCATAGTTAGTTGCCTGAAGATAGGTAGGATGAACCTATTAAGGCTAAGATCAGAATGAACATGAACAGGAATTGTTACACTGCTGTTATTTTGAAGCACTAATAAGTCAGCTGAACAGGTAGAAAAGAAAGGCTTGTGCATAATGGTGAAATCAAAATTGTGTTTCCAGTTTTACATGTCTGGGAACAATAAAAAATTCTCTTAGCTAATATCTGTATAAGGGAAGTAAGGAATAAAAGTGTGGATACTTTCGGTGGAATTCAGATGGTTGAACATAGTTGTCCCATACAGTTTGGGATGCCCTGGCATACCCCAACTATGCTGCTCTTCTAGAAGTGTAGCTGACCTAATAGTCCTATGTTCTATCTACCCTATGAGACAGCAGAGACATCATAATCTGTCATGTAAGGGAATCTCTGGGGCATTTTAAATGGCATTAGACATCTCTGTTTAGAATCTCATCCAGTCTTTGGACTGTTGTCACATTATGAAATGCCAACTACAAAACAGAAAACAATTATGCAGTCAGTGCAGCTTGCTTTTGTTTTAGTAGAAGTTTCACTGAATCTGAGTTGAAACCTAAATTTCTGCGGTTAGACAGTTTAGCATATTTTCAAAGATTCTCAGTTTTACTATGTTCTTCATACAATTCTGACTGTAAATCAAAGCTTTATTTATCCATCTCCTTTGCCTCTTTTAGCTTTTCATGAAACACTTTTGCACCCACTATTGAAATAGCAAATGCTAAATTTAGTATGTAAGTAGTTTTGTAGAGGATTATGTTCCATATCCTTACCATATTAAGAAACTGTGGTGTTTAGCTTGCTTGTTTGCTTTTAAATGCTTCTTGACAGCTGGGGTATGACAAAAAAGCTTTTCTGTATGCTTGTTCTGAAATTATTTGAATTTACATTATTGAGTAGCCATACATAAGCCCTATTGACCCAGGTAATTTTACATATGCTTTCACACATTTCACATACTGATTTCTGTCGTGTGCTTTCTTCCAAAGGAATAAGTCAGGGCTGGTAACTCTGTGGGTGATATTCCAAGAATGAGTTAAGCCAGAAGGACTTGATTATGTTTGCAAATATATATTCCAGTAACCATGAATAAAATACTATATTTCATATTATGTTTTTGATTACTTGAAATTGAAAGGTCTTACCGTTGTGTTATCATAAATACAAAAGCAAACTTGTGATAGGAACATTAGTTAAGATAAAGAATATTGATTTGATCTCAATAGAATAAAAGACTATTCAAATCACAGTTCAGGTTTTTTCCTTTTAAATCCTTTATACAACTTCAGTAATCTTTTGGGACAGTTTTTCACTGGTTTTCTTTTTAGCTATGCTCATAAAAAATAATGTCTTCATTTTTTCCCCTGTACTGAGCTACATGATCCCGTTAGTATTAACTGAAATTAGTAGGACACCTATCTTGCTTAATGCTGTGTATGATTCTTTATTTTAAATATGGAAATTGTTTCTGGAAACTCAATTTTCTGCTTACTAGCTTTAAATGTTTGTTTTGATTTAATGTTTCAAGCAGACATGGACAGGGCTTTTACAAAGCAGTTCCGACATATTATTAAGTAGTGTTTAGATTGTAGGAACTCATTTGATACTTAGTTCTTTCTCTCTTATTGAAGTGTATGTATTGCCAACTAATGTTTAGGAATATGTTCAAACTCTTGAACATATCAAACCCTCAAACCCAACGCATTTCATATTAATGCCTCCTGAATTTCAGCCTTATCATAAGACTTTGTATTATAACAATATCTTCCCTACTGTTGCAGGCCCATCTTTACTAAAGGCAACATGACCCAATTCCTGTATTTCCAAGGAAAAGTTTTAAAAAGTTCTTCTCTTTCATAAAGTGATGCTATCTTTGTGGGTTTATTTTGTATTTCTTGGTGGATTGGGGTCATGTTGGGGTGGGTACAACTGTCTGTCTTTATTTTTAACCACTTCCCAGTGGGAAACATTTTATCGGTAAAAAGCCCAATTAGAAGATACAGAAATGCATACATTCTCAGGGTTCTGTAGTATACAGACAACATGCATAATTTATGTAACACATTTGGGAATTGTAACTTCTTTCTATTATTTCATAGAAAGGAAAATGATGGATTGTCAAATCATGGTACATGTTTTAATTTTTGATAGAAAGAGCTAATATGTTTATACAAGGTCACTCAACTCCTGTAAGAAAGGTTATTAATGTGAGAAATTATTTGCTGAGGTAAACCACCTTTGTTAGACAGCAAAATTCATCACTCCAGTCTTCTTTAAGCATGTAAAAAACACACTGTGAATACATCTAAAATTCAAGGGAATTAATGTTACAGCCAAAATATTTTTAGGCTATCCTAACAGGAATGCTGGGTATCAATGATAACTGGTTTCAGTGGTGTTGCTGCAAACTGTATCTCTGACATGATCCAAGTTTTAGGTTGCCAAATGCCAGCTAGAGTATCCTGACATATCATTGCGTGCTCAGTGACCGCACAGAATGTGTTTACCACCCTCCTGTTTGCAAAGGAGTAAGATCAGGCTTGCAGGTAGTTACTGTGAAGTAGCTAACAAGGTGTAAATACTGATAAAGTGTAAATGCACCTTATCAAACAAATTATATGCCTTTTAATAATGTGAGATTTCACAGAATCACAGATTCATCAAGGTTGGAAAAGACGTTGTAGATCATTCAGTCCAACCATTAACCTAACACTGACAGTTCCCAAATACACAATATCCCTCAGTGCTATGTCAACGCGACTCAAACAACTCCAGGGATGGGGACTCCACCACCGCCCTGGACAGCCCATTCCAACACATAAAAACCTGTTCTGTAAAGAAATATTTCCTGATATCCTTTCCAAACCTTCCCTGGCACAACTTGGGGCCATTCCCTCTTGTCCTATCACTTATTACTTGGTTAAAGAGACTCATCCCCAGCTCTCTGCAACCTCCTTTCAGGGAGCTGTAGAGGGCGATGAGGTCTCCCCTCAGCCTCCTCTTCTCCAGACTAAACCCCTCCAATTGGCCTCAGCCCATGGCTCCAGCCTGTCCAGGTCTCTCTGCAGAGCCTCCCTACCCTCGAGCACATCAACACTCCCACCCAACTTGGGGTCATCTGCAAACTGACTGAGGGTGCACTCGATCCCCTCATCTAGATCATCAATAAAGATGTTAAACAGGAGTGGCCCCAAAACCGAGTCCTGGGGGACACCACTCGTGACCGGCCGCCAACTGGATTTAACTCCGTTCACCACAGCTCTCTGGGCCTGGCCATCCAGACAGTTTTACCCAGCAAAACGTGTGCCCATCCAAGCCACAAGCAGCCAGTTTCACCAGGAGAATGCTGTGGGAAATGGTGTCAAAGGCCTTACTATAGTCAAGGTAGACAACATCAACAGCCTTTCCCTCATCCAATAAGCAGGTCGCCCTGTCGTAGCAGGAGATCGTTTGTCAGGCAGGACCTGCCTTTCATAAACCCATGCTGACTGGGCCTGAGCATCTGGTTGTCCCATGTGTTGTGTGATGGTACTCAGGATGAGCTGCTCCATCAACTTCATGGGCACTGAAGTCAAGCTGACAGGCCTGTAATTTCCAGGATCATCCTTCTGACCCTTCTTATAGATGGGCGTCACATTGGCCAATATCAAATCTGTCGGGACCTCCCTGGTCAGCCAGGACTGCTGGTAAATGATGGAAAGCGGCTTGGCGAGCACCCCAGCCAGCTCCTTCAGCACACTCAGGTGTATCCCATCAGGTCCCATAAACTTCTGTATGTCTGTGTGATGTAGCAGGTCACTGACTGTCTCCTCATGGAATGAGGGTGTTTGTTCTCCCAGTCTCTGTCTTCTGGCTGAGGAGGCTGGATTCCCTGAGTACAAAGGGTCTTGTTATTAAAGACTGAGGCAAAGAAGGCATTAAGCACCTCAGCCTTCTCCTCATCACTTGTTACCATGTTTCCCCCTGCGTCTAGCAGGGGATGGAGGGCTGTTCCTGGTCTCTCATTTGCTGTTGACGTACTTATAGAATCATTTCTTCTTGTCCTTGATTGCTGAATCCAGGTTAATTTCTAGCTGGGCTTTAGACCTCCTGAATTCTGCCCTGCATAACCTCACAGCATCTTTGTAATCACTGTGAGTCGCTAACCCCTTCTTCCAAAGGCTGTAAACTCTCCATTTCTCTCTGAGTTGAAGCCAAAGCTCCCTGTTCAGCCAGGGTGGCCTTCTCTGGTGCTGGCTTCTTTCACAGCATGTGGGGACAGCCTGCTCCTGTGCCATTAACACTTCCTTCTTACAGAGTGTCCAGCCTTCCTGGACCCTCTAACCTTTGGGACTGTCTCCCAAAGGATTCTGTCAAGCAGGTGCCTAAACAAGTCAAAGTCAGCCCTTTGGAAGTCCAGGATGTCAGTCCTGCTTCCCCCTCTCCTGGCTTCTCTACAAATAGAGAACTCTTATTTCATGATCGCTGTACCCTGGTCGCCCTCCAACCACCACATCATCCACCAGTCCTTCTCTGTTCACGAAGAGGAGATCCAGCAGGACACCTTCTCCGCTCAGTTCACTCACCAGCTGTGTCAGGAAGTTATCTGCCACACATTGCAGGAATCTCCGGGACTCGGTCCACTCTGCTGTGTTGTATTTCCAGCAGATGTCTGGGAAGTTAAAGTCACCCACAAGAACAAGGGCAAGCAATCGTGAGATTTCACCCAAATGCCTGTAGAATATTTCATCCACCTCTCTGTCCTGGGTGGGTGGCCTATAGTAGACTCCTACTACAACATCTGTCCTGTTGGCCTTCCCCCTGATTCTATCTTAAAAAATGTGCTCTCCTACTTGTGTTCGAAGCAATCATAACAGTCCCTAACATAGAGTGCCACGCCACCACCTCTCCTTCATTGTCTGTCCTTTCTAAGGTGCTTGTAGCCATCAATTGGCACACTACAGTCATGGGAGACATCCCACCATGTTTCTGTAATAGTCACTACATCATAATTTTCCTCTTGCCTCATGGCTTCAAGCTCCTCCTGTTTGTTACCCATGCTGTGTGCATTGGTATAGATGCACTTCAGATGGGCTGATGTCCCCAGCACCTTTTCACATTTAGAGGTCCTAAGTCCAGCCTGAACGTTCACAGGTGTTACCACAGTTACTGATCCATAATATCCCTTGCATCTTTTTTGTGCTGCATCTCTCCATCCCTTGCCTCCACTGAGATGGCAGGGTGAGGGTAATCAGTGGCATAACAGCCCACAGACTCCAGTAATCTACCTTTGGTCTTATGTCTGGGAGTTCCAGTTTTGTCCCCTTCCACCTTCACATCCAGTTTAAAGCTCTCTCAATGAGCCCAGCTAACTCCTGCCACAAGATCCTTTTCCTCCTCTGGGACAGGTGCATCCCATCTGGTGCCAAAAGTCTGGTGTTCTGTATACTAAGCTATGATTGAATAATCCAAAGCCCTGCTGGTAACACCAGTCTCAGAACCACAAGTTCATCTGTAATCTTCTTCATCCATCCCCACAACTTCTTTTACACTTATGCTTTTTTGTTGTTTTCCTTTAAATAAGTTTTCCCTTCATGATGTGGTTGCATTTTAAAACACTTCATAGTTTGTCTCTCACCCAAGTCATGTTTCTGGAGTCCCATTATATCAGTATTAATCTTGTTCTATATATCTGCTCTCTGTAGTTTTAAGGAAAACAATATTTACTTTTTTTTTTTTTTTTTTTTTTTGTGTTTCCCAGGAGTACTGAATTCAGATTGTAAGTGAAACTTCTTAAAGATGGTGATCACAGAACCATATTCTGTGTCTAGTTATCAAATGTTTTTCCCTCTAGATAATACAGTACCAGTATTTATAGTAATCATTTTTTTGAATGGTCAACTATCAGTCAACCATTAGTCACCATTAGGGGAAAAGGTTATTCTGAGACATATGGGATTTCCTGAAAAAGTGCAAAAGTTTTTGCAAAGAAAAAGAGAGTTGTGGGACAGGGTGTGGGGTATTGTTTTGACATTTTGATGAGCTGAGTTTATCAATCTAACAGTTATTTGTGACCCTATCCAACTGTCTAAGACTCAAATTTTGAACATGTTTGAAAAACATGTTTGAATAAACACTTGGAACCTACACGTCACTGTTCTTCCTCACAGAGAGGAAGATGCGTAACAGTAGAATGAGGATAATGGACTTGGACAAATTTAGGGAACAGATAAATAGGCTCCTTGAGGAAGATCACCTGAGCTATATTGAGAACTGGTGACACAGACTCTTGTAGAAGTACAGCTGCAGACACTTTTGAGATGCGCAAAAGGGACAGGTAACACTGTAAAATACTGTTATGATTACATCAGAAGCTCTTTGATAACCTGAACCAGAAAGAAATCATAAAAATGGAAAAAAAGTTATCCGTAACTAGGCATGAGAATAGAAAAATAGTCTAGAAATAAAGATAAAGTAGTACAAAGTGAAAACTGTATGTTAGTTAGAAAGGGGGGGAGGGAAGTCTAGGTCAATCTCATATGAAAATAAGAAAATTATATCTTATCATTATGAAATATAAAGAAGAGAGCAAATACAGGCTGATGTAGAGAAAGCTGAAAAATTCAGTGCTTTCTTTTCTTGTCTTCATTTGCCATGATACAGAATTATTTGACCAGATAGATACACAATGGAAGGGTACATGAGAAATGTGAGGACATAAGGTATATGATGAGGTACATGCTGAAGTATAGCTGCCAAAAAGAAAGACTTTAAAGAAGTAAAATTAATGAATAAAAATTCATTAATGAGAGCTTTCTCTGAATCTTTTACATTTTGAGAACTCATGGAGATTGAGGAAGTCCCTGGGGGTTAGAGAAATGTAAATATATTTCTGGGCTTCAAAATAAGAAAAAAAGACAACCAGGATGTCATAGCCAGTCTGACCTGAATCCTTGGAAATAGTTTAGAGACAGTTATTAAGATCTACAAGAAGTTAATTTAACTCTAGAATGCTTTTGACAGGGTAACAGAGCTGTAGAAATCTGTAGATGTAAATTTCCTTGAATTTAGTACACTCTCATTCTGTCCTACATGATATTCCTGTAGGCAAACTTGGACTCCATTTAATCAATATCATGTAGTTTATAAGAATCAACCATTTACTGTTATTCTCCCTTCAAATTGTGAAGACATGTCAACAGAGTCCTGTATTCATCTGTCCTGAACAGAGTAGTACTTTCAGTGTTTTCATTAGTAACTTTGATGATAGACTACTGTATCTTTGTAAAACTTGCAGATAAAATCAAGCTTTTAACAAAGTTTACATGTGTAGGGGGCTTGCTGAGAATCAGCATTCAAAATTTTGGAAAACACCTTTCAAGTGACCAGTAGATATTAATTCAGGTTTTGTGGTAAATGTAAAAGTCAGAAAGGAGAAATCGAATGCACCAAGACAAAAATGTCTGGCTAATCACGTGATAGTTGGTCAGAAATGAAGCACGAATTAACAGTGTGATCCTGTAAAATATATGAACAGAATTACTGTGTGCAAGATGTGGAGAATAATTATTCAAGTCAGTGCTTCTGAGGCCATATCTAGTATGCTGTTTAGTTTTGGTCATCATGGTTTAAGGAAGAGTTGAGCAAGCTAGAGAAAGTCCAAAAGACAAGACTAAGAATGACGAGGGGGTTTGAAGACATAATGTATAAAGAAATGTTGATAGAATTTGTTTTATTTAATGCAGACAAGAGGAGACTGAGAGAAAATATGAGGACTCTTGTTATGCAAAAATCTGTTGCAAACAGGACAATGATCAATTGCTTTTCTTGGCCACCGAATGAAAAAGAAGAATAAATTGAGTTAATCTACAGATTAGGGTTAGGTTAGGAGATGTGAAAGCTTATCAGGCAGTAAACTATTGGAATAAATTACCCCCAAATATTTTATTTCCTGGAGTTTTCCTCAAGTTTTCCAAATGTCTGACAAATGAGTCAAGTGTAATTGATTTTCTTGCTTTTATGTAGTTGAAGTAGATGTTCTGTGAGTTCTCATTTCCCATTTATTAATATAAATCCATAAAATTTATATTTATTTTACCAGGTTTATCATGCATTTTTGTGCCTCAGTTTCTTAGCCTTAAAATGCAATAGTAGTTCTACATTTGGTAGTTGTGGTGGGAGTATATATATATATATATATGTGTGAAATACTGAGATTGCTTGGATACTGTGACAATGGAGGCCATATACATTTATGCTGTAGAGTGATAGACAGCTACTCTATGAAGTCATTGTGAAAATGTCATGTCTTTGTCTTGAATTCTTGCTTTCTATTTCTGGGAGATTGGAAGATACAGTGGTTTCACAGAGTTGTAAAGGAAGTATCTAACCTCAGTTGTGCCTCTTGGGACCCCTTGGACAATTTTTGGAGAAGAGTTATTTGCATATCTCCAATCAACTCTTTGGCAAGTATGGGAAAAGTTCCCAGCTGCCAGTTTTGACAGCCACAATTCTGGCAGCTGTTAGTCTTGAAGGGGAAAGAGGAAAAAAAGAAGAAGTAATAGCATTGGTATTTCTGTAGAGCTTGGTGACATTTAATATTACCTGCTGAAAATAATAAAAATAAAAAAGCACGAATGAGAAGAAAAGGGTTCCAACTCATGAAGCAGATAATAGTAATTTAGTATTTTAAAGCAACTCCATGACTATTTCATCTCTGAACAGTTCCTCTTTCAGCTTGTTAAATTGAAAGTAGAAATAAGAAATTACAGGTTGAAGGCATGGGGTTAAAAATAAATTCTCAAGTGGGCTGGCAAACTGCAACTTCTTGGGGAAAAGTAGTTTAGCTAATGTCAATTTTCTGTTGCAATTTTCACACGAAAAGGTCTGGTACTGCTAAGTATCTCTCAAAAGGGAGATTAATATAATGGTAAAAATATTGAATAAATAATTTTTTAAGTGTTTGAAGGATTTAGGGACAAAACTTTGTGAGAGGGAGAGATACTGTTTCATATATTTTATTTGTATTTGCAATATTTTAATTCTAGTTCTAAACAATAAAACAGGCTTTATTTAACTTTTCAATTAACTGTGTGGAGATTTTAAGGAGAGATCATGATGTGGATTTTAAGGAGAGATCATGATGTGGTTTGGCACTAGTTGCTGTTCATTTTAGTGGGATTTATATTTTCATTCACTAAGAGACTACAGTCTTCTGAATGCAAAACTGATGTTATAGGAAATTTTGCTTGAGTAGGAACCACATAATTTGACCTGGAGGTCACATTAGTTATTCTCTTGTATCGAAGTATCATGGGTAGTATTAATCTGTATTTGTCTTTTGTTTTTTGCTATATGTTATCATGATGCATTGTCATTATAATAACAAATAGCCTGTCAACACATTTACTGGACCGCAACCCTCTTGGGATAATCACTGAATTTTCATCAAGACTGCAATGATTAGTGTTTCTGATTATGATAATCAAATAACTAATTAGCTATCATGTTTCAGAAAAGAGATAAAATTAAAAATGTTTTCAGAATATGTTAAGACTGAAGTTTTTAGCTACTGCCACTTTTTTTTTTTTTTTTTTTTTTTTTTTTTTTTTTTTAGAGCATGTAGGAAGAAATGGAAGTTGCTATTTCTTATTAAAAAGGGACTGAGTTGTTTCTCACTCTGTCCATATATATAAAGACCTGTACTTATCTTCCTTCCCCTTATTTTTGACCAGAGCTGATTAAAAAATATGGTGAAATTACCACTGGACTTTATAACACAAAAGATAAGACATTTTGTTTCTGGGGCTTGTATGTTTCTTTTCCCTTTTCTTTATATTTTGTGCCTTTTTTGTGTGAATTTTCAGACATGTTAAAGTCTGATTAGTTGTCAGTGTAAAGGTAGAGAGAGATCTCATCTTCACAGATTGCTTCACAGTGGTGCTGTATTGTGGTGCTGAGATGGTATTCTTCTCACCTTTACGTGTATTTTATCTTTTTGTATTTGTACATGATGAAAGCTTGTGGCGCTGTTTCGTTCAGGTCTCCTGCCTTCAGAAGCAGGTGTCTGACTGGAATGTCTGGGGTTTTTTTTCTTCTGTTTTGATTTGTTTAATGGTATGACAGAGAAAGAGGGCAACATAAGGAATGGGAAAGTTTGTTAAAGGATTCATTACATGCAGTTCCAGTTCCTTGCTCATTCCCAGAACTATTGTTGTATCCAGATACTTGTAATTGCATTGTTTTCCATGCTGTCCTTCATCTGTGTTCATTTTAAATGTCACAGAGAGAGGTGGTGACATTATGCTAATTTGTAATGGATTCCAGTGTTACATTGCCCCATTTCTTTGACCTCAGCAAAGAGCACTTGCTGAGAAGAACAGAGGATGATTACCTCCCCTCTGAGCATGAACTAGCTGCTATGCCTACATGACCTTGGATTCAAAGAATAAACTCTAAAATTGCTGTGCAGAGGTTATACAGGTTTTGTGCCTAAAACAAAGAAAGGATTTCAAAGAGATTTTTTTCCCCTCTGTGGCAGAGTTTATAGATTCTTCCTCATAAAATATATCTCTCATTCAGAAATTCCCCTGTCTAAGCTTGTGATATCAGTTTTCAGTGAATGTGAAAAGAAATGTGGCGTACATATATTTAGGATATGCTCTTTAAGAGATACCAAGCTTTTACAGGGGAATTAGATGAAAGACTAAGTATTGCAGTTTATTATGAGTTCGTGGCTGGAGTTAGACTGTACCTGTATCAAGATAAGGATCTCGCCTGAAATATTGCTGTGGTTTGATCCTCCTGCAGCCTAAATGCAGGAAATATTGAGCTCCCGACTACAAAAAGACTCTCAAAGCAACCCCTGAAACTATATCAATTCTATACTGCTAGAATATAAAAAAAATGGTGGCAGGATCAAAGGCATAGTTCAGCCATTACTGCTCCTTTTAAAAGAGAACTGAACAGGGTCATGTGGGAGGAACCTATGAATGGTGGAATTGAAGGAAGATTTCAATCTCCCTTTGAAAATACACTGGCATTAATATGATTTTGAAGAGCATGAATAAGAAGCTCGACAGTCAAAGCACTGCTGCAGGAGCAGGTTTTTGGCCTTTTTTACGTCAGTCACAATTACACCGGAGTTCCAAATAAGAGGTGAGTAAAGCCTGAGGACATGATTCTGCATTCATTCCTCACCCAAAACTCCCTCTCATGCTCAGTGGGAGCATAAGGGGGAGTTTTGTGTTACGCAACACTGCTTCAGTTCTTGATTCTGGTTCACAGTGAAACATAAATCCATTGTGCAACTTCCTTATTTCTCCCGAATCAAACAAATCAAAATCAAAGAGAAAAGCCCAGTAAACAGATTATAATTCCTTTGGGGAAAAATAATCTGTTTTTCTCCAGATATGTTCTGGTACTTTGATTTTAAAAGATTAGTGTTTCACACATGATGAAAGTCAGAGGCTATTGAGCTCTGTCCAAGGAATAACTGATATTTTCACATAATACCTTTGAGTTTCGGTCTTGACATTAATTATTTTATTTTCTCTTGATGGTTATCAGATTGTTAACGGTACTGAACTGAAGTCTCTAAGACTAGCATGACTTGATGGATTTGATATTTTTCCATCAGCAGCATAGGAAAAGTAAAATTGTGTCCTAACCAGATGCAGAACAAATGCCAGTTGTAGGTTACTGTAGCATTTTTCCCTCCATCTTAAAGACAGATTTCATTCGTTCTTGAGGGCACAGACTTTAGCTTTGGTACCCCTTTGGACTTCGTAGGTTTTAAAAACTAAGAGCAGGCTAGACTGTTTGGTGGATTGAAAATCAGGGGAAAAACCAGTGATCTTGGTGAAAAAAAACCAAGCATTTCAGTCATGCTGAACATCTTCCAGTCTTCATATTTAGTATCATTTTCCCCCATTGAAGCTTGCTTGTAAATATATGTTCTGCAAAGTTGGCAGAGAAGAAAGCTTAAGATGGTATAGAAAGATGATTTTAATGTTCATTAGAGTCTTATATTATAGACCAGGTTCATGAATCAATTTATTTACAAATGTCCCCTTTGTCCTGATTTCATATCAGTGAATCATATTCACTGTTCTAATGTACAAGATTATGTTCTCTATCTAAAATCTAAAATGAACACTTGTGTGGGTGTGCACATGTACTTGTGCAGGTAATAAACAGGGATTTTTTTGTGTACTAAGAACATCCCTAGATTTAAGACCCTAATACATTATTAAAACCTACTAAAATAAATAATATTTCTGTTAGTTTTCTATTCCCCTAAATTTCTAAACATATTTGAAGAAAAGCTGTGGTTTGAACTCCTTGCTTACATGTCCAGTCACATCTTTAACAGCTGCTGAAATGCATCTGCTTCTGGTTGGATTGTGACAGGTGCTTAAAAAGGTATCTTCCATTGAAATTGTATTACAGTTTTTATAACGAGAGGTAAATTGGAACTCTGAGCTAAAATACAGCTATTTTCCACATTTAGACAGGCAATCACTTATTTTAATCAGATAACAGTATTACAGTGTTGTACTTCACCTGTTTCAGAAATAAGTTTCTGTTGAAATATACTGCATGGGAGGTTGGGGTTTTTTTAAGCACTGCAGCAAGGTCATATTTCATATTAAATACGTAAAAGGAGTTAATTCTGCAGTATAAAGATAAGTTCCTAAAATTGTACAATAGAAGTAGTATGTTCACTACATTTACAATACTTCAGTTCTTTAGTAGTCAGTCTACTTAGCAGCAAATGGAATGAATTCCTTCAGCTATTAATGAAAATATCTGATGTATTCTTCCTAAGGCAGTCTTTGGACCAAAATGGCATTCATATTCATCTGGTTGTAAAGTTACAAATGCCTATGTTTCTTGTCTCAATTTATTTAAAGCATAATCTTGAGGAGATCAGAGTGGCCTGTAATGCAGATCTGTAGAGCCAATCCACCATGTTATCCTATTGTAATAAGGCTAATTTTAATATGAGTACACAGTGTGCTGCAGCAGCAAAGAAAGCCAACGGGATGCTGGGTTGCAGCGACAAAGGCATCACCAGCAAAGATAAAGAAGTCATTATCCCGCTCTACTCAGTGCCTGTCAGGCCACACCTGGAATACTGTGTTCAGTTTTGTTCCCCACTATGTAAAAAAGATGTAGGCAGACTGGAGAGGGTCCAGAGGAAGGCCACAAAGATGATCAAGGTACTGAGAAGCCTGACATATGAGGAAAGTTTGAGAACTGGGCTTATTCAGCCTTGAGAAGAGAAGGCTTAGGGGAGACCTCATCACCATGTTCCAGTATCTAAAGGGTGTCTAGAAAGAAGATGGAGACTCCCTTTTTTACAAGGACTCCCATGAAAAGACGAGGGATCATGGGAACGAGTTACTCCTGGGGAGATTCTGATTGGACACCAGAGGAAAATTTTTCATTTTAATTGAGAACAATCTCCCTAGGGAAGTTGTGGATTCCCCAACATTTGACACTTTGATGACAGCTGTACAGGGTGATGGGTCATCTTGTCTACACAGGGTTTTGCCAAGAAAGGTTGGACCAGATGATCCTTGAGGTCCCTTCCAAGCTGATATTCTATGATTCTGTGATATCAATTTTTGGCAAGACAATAACTGTATGAGAGGAACTAGTAAGGCATATCCCATTATTCAAAGTATATTTTGATGAGAATTTTTTTAAATGCATACCCATGGCAACTTAGTTAGAACAGGGGTATAAAATTCTAATACAATGGTTATGAAACACTTAAATCTGAGAAACAGGCAGAGGACATCTTAAAAAACAATTCATACCAAAGTCTGATCCATACCACAGTGTTTCCATATTCCTTCTGCTTTGCGAATAATGACTTGAAATTGCATCCAGTTTGGATATAGTAAGATGGAGAAATAAACAGTAATTGAATGTGAATAATCTTTGCAGTTGGACTTTGAAATATAAGATTGGCTTTCCTAAGTGCAAGGTTTTGCTTACCATTCTCTAATCACTTGCTTCTCTGCATTTTTTTTCCTTGGCACACTTAATGCTTTGTTGGATTTTAGCTGAACTAGTCTGGCTTGTATATTACAGATCATTTACTAGGAACCTGCTGGGTTACTTTCAAAAAGGGTGCTGTTCTTCAGTTCTTAATTAAATCACCAACAATTCCATTGTAATCGTACATTTAATACATTATTTGCAAACCTTTGCTGGATTGTTTTCAATGAGTAACTGAAATAGTGCTTGATTTTATATTTCTGCTGTATGATGGCTGTTACATGTGCAACAAATACACTGTTAAACATGAGTCAGATCTAATTTAAGTATTATCAAGTAATACTAGTTTATTTTTCCTCGTATTCACTTTGAAACAAGACATTTAAAAATAGATCTGGTTTAAGAGTAATTTTCTCTGATATTTTTAGGTGCGTTTAATTATGAACATATGCCACAGAGCTGAGTGTTCTAAACATATTCTAATTGGAATACAGAATGAAGTGAAAAAAAAAAAAAAATCAGTATTTTACAATTTTATGTCTCAGTTCAGTTTTACTATCACAAAGTTAAAGGAACAGAATTATTGTTATTATGACATATATCCCTGACCCAATCCTCATCCACTGCAGGTTGTGGCTTTCCAATATGAACACTGTCCCTCTTCCCAGAGGCCTTGGAGACCTTGTTGGTGAAAACTCAGGCAAAGAAAGCATTGAGTACCCCAGCCTTGCTTGTGCCTGCTGTCACTAAAATACCTGCACTATTCAGTAATAGTCACACATTTTCCTTGTTAACTCTTTCACTGTCAGCATCACAGTGAAATTCTTCTTGTTGCCCTTGATGTCCATTGCAAGGGTCAGCTTTAGGGCTTCTCCTCTCCTAACAACAGCCCTTTGTGTCCTAGAAGTGTTTCTAAATTGCTCCTTTTGTAACTTGTCCCTGCTTCTACCTCTTGTAAATTGCCTTCTTTTTTTTTTACATTGGAGCAATACAGTATTGGATAACTATATGAAGTTGTGCAATATTTCATTATACAAAATTATGATGATAAATCTATTTATTTGGGAAACTGCTTCAGGCTTAAGGGAAAAAAGAAAAAAACACCTTTGACTG
Source organism: Athene cunicularia (assembly GCF_003259725.1). Classification (NCBI taxonomy): domain Eukaryota; kingdom Metazoa; phylum Chordata; class Aves; order Strigiformes; family Strigidae; genus Athene; species Athene cunicularia. The sequence goes on along the minus strand of NW_020799091.1, from coordinate 39,364,298 downwards.
ACTGGTTGTTTGGCTTCGCATCACTTTGGTGCTAAATTTTTTCAAAACCTTTTCCAAGCAGATGGACTACTTATCTTAAATGTCCTTTAGTAATACACAATTTTACAAACACCAGTCATTTAGCATTATTATTATTATTATTAGTAGTAGTAATTAATGAAATAAATAAAGTTTTATGATAAGTTTGACAAGTTTAACTGAAGTTGTGGATACAACCTCCCTGGAAGTGTTCAAGGCCAGGTTGGATGAGACTTTGAGCAATGTGGTCTAGTGGAAGATGTCCCTGCCTATGTCAGGGGGGTTGTAACTAGATGATCCTTAAGGTCCCTTCCAACACAAATTATTCTATGATTTATGAGGAAAATGTATGGTATTCTTCCATGATTCATCCTGTTTCTGTCAGCATGTCTTCTCTCTGAGAAGCTTCAAGAAAATCTTCAATGCTGGTTTTAACACAGCATTAAGAATCTTTCTAGAGAAACAAACTTGCTAATATATATATATATATATATAAAAAAAAAAAAAATAAAAAAAAAAGAAACTCACTGCCAAAACCCACTGGGTTTGTTTCTGTAGACCCAGGAATTATTGAAATTGCAATTTTGGTTGGACTTGTTTAGATATGCAGATGAACATTCAGTAGAAGATCTTCTGATGACTTCCTTAAATCATTGTGTTGTACATAGCTGCAAGAATTTTTTTTTTTGCTTTCTACCTAATAATCTCATAGCCCTAAGGATTTATAGATGTGTTTGTGCACACTTAATGCTTCTCTGATTTCACTGATAACAATTCTGAATATTACAATATTCTACAGACCATATGTGCAGATACTTAACACTATTACTACATGATACTAAAAAGAAATTACAGCTTTGTAAATATTTTGCAACTTGGGCTATTATTATGATGTGATACTTGCAATTATATAAGCCAGTGCATGTTTACTTGTAATTTTTTATTTGCTGTTATGGTCCAACAGCCTTTCATCGTATACTTCAGTCTTTGTCTGAGTAGCTGTTTGCTTATTCAAATTGGTTGAGAGGTATTCCAAGAGTATTTAACATGAACTTGACTTGGTGTGCATCAGGTGTAGTGGATAAGAGTCTACATCCTTTTTCAGATGAACACATAATTTGAAACTTTGTAGAATTGTTACTGACAAAAATTGTTGAATAAGTAAAATGGAAATCACAGTCTTCCATCTTAAGGTTTCAGCCCTACAAATATTTCATAGTCACTCATGTGCTTTATAGGAATAAAATGGTTATTAATGGTAATAAGATCCTTTTCAGGTGTAAAACTATATGAATATATGCATATAGGATGTGTGTGTGTGTATAGGTATATATTTATATATGAACATACATAAATGATTGTTTAATTCCCTTCTTCCTCCCCCCCCCCCCAAAAAAAAAAACAAAAAAAACCCTCCTATTTTGATCTCTTTAATTTTGAAGACATTTCCCACTTTGTTTTATAAGGAAGTTGGATTATAGTCCTTTACCTATTCCCTCCACTCCACATTCTTTAAACTCTGTTTCCTCACCAAAGGATGTGAAGAAATAAATTTCCTGCAGAGCTTTTAAATTTAGAGCATGGGATTCTTAATGAGGGAGTAGGAATTGGTGGTACTTGAAGCAAATAAATAAATAAAACATGGTTTAGTGAGGAATAACTGGTGTAGCTAAGAGAGTGCTAACTCAGTCCTGACATAATGTTGGTATTTTAATGCATCCTGCAGCATAAATATAAGACTCTTGCCTCCTTAATTATAGCGAACATATTTTATAATGGTTCTATCGATCTTTTGTGAACAATGTTGATCTTGTAGGAAGAGTAGGTGGAGCAACCAAATAACAGCATATACTGCTATTGCTTTCCAGCAGGGTAGTGGCACTGAAGTACTTCTTAAACAAAAATATTCAATTATTTGTGTAATTGATGTAGCATAAATTTTCAATATTCTTAAAAGTAAGTGAATATCGTTCTCAATTTCATGACTTGGACTGTTATCAGCTTCTGTCATTCACAGGAAATTACATCCTAAAATCTCAATAGATAACATGTAGCTGCTGTAAAAGCTAGTGAGATGAGGTAATGCTATGTAGACAGTACAGATTGTCTCTGATTGAATACAGATTGAATATAGCACTTGGAAGAACTTTTGCCAATCACTGAAAATAGTCATTACACAAGTAAAATGAAAGAAATGCTTCCTGGATTGAATTACTTTTTTTTTTTTTAATAAGGAAAGTAATTAGTGATCTTAAAATAACAATGATATTTCAAAGTTGGATAAACCCTTGCAGAAAAGTGGTAACAAGGATCATAAAGGACAATAAAATTCAAGATATTCTACTTTTCTTTCAGTCACTATCAGCACCTTTTTTCCCCACAAGTGCTCTGTTCCGGTACTGACAAGAAATTTCTGAATTTAGGGAAACTGTTCTTTGTATTAAGCTGTTTTTAGTTTCTGATTAGATATAGCAGCTAATCCTGAGATAAAAAACATAGTTTTGCACTACCTTTTAATCTAATATTTTCTTATTTAAGCAGAGTTTGGAAACACAAGCTGACTGTGTAAACTGTGTCACTTATTCCAAGAAACGGACAAAATCCTTCTGCATTACACACAGGGGGTAGTTTTGCATAATTTGGTGAAATTGGAAAGAGTATTTGATAATAAGAGTAAAGGTCAGAAGCATGGGAGGAAAAAAATGCCTTCCTTTCGCAAACAAAAGCGTAAGTACATTATATGCCAAATACCATGTGTCATTGGATGGGGGAATGAATTGTGTGGGATCTGACAAGTTCCCAGCACTGTCTAATGGTATTTTAAAAACCCATGTTTTATTGTGACTTTTCAGAAATACTGTTTGTTACAATTTAGCAGATCTTTCAGAGAAATTACATGCTCTTCAGTAAAATTATCAATTATAACAAGCAAGCATACTTGCTTGTATGATTGAGGCCTCTGAATTCATTCTGTCTCTCACAAGATAGAAAAGCAGCAGCATTTCAAAAGAAAATATTTAGAGTTTTACATTACTGTGGTAAAAGTATGTTTTTTCTGGTGAGAAAGTAGAACATAAGGGTCCTATTCAGTGACCTTTGATGCAAAGCAATGCCCTACTTAAGTTGGTAAGTCATTTTCAAGCGTATTTACCATTAGTAAGCATTCTTAGTGCAGGTATCCATCATTAAAATAGCCACTATCACAATAAAAAAATTCTGCAAAACCCATAACGACTTATAATAAATAGGTAGACTGGATATCAAGATATCATTTTAGGAGAAGTTTGATCTGGGTCTGGAAAGGACTCACTCATTCTGAATGACCAAGTATTTTTATGGTGTCCTTTCTTTTGTTCTCCAAAGTCCTTGTTGTAGTTGTTTGCTGAGAGGAGGAATTGTTTATAAATTTGCCACAAATGTGTGAGGAGGATATAAGTCCTAACTCTGTTCTCTTCAATGCTGAGTCACACTTTTGTTGATGCATGCTGAGTTCTGGTCTGTCAATAATTTGGACCACTGTAGGGTCAGAACTGCAGCTCTCGTCTTCGTCTTGTATACTGACTGTTGTGACAGTTCATGATTCAACTATGTATTATCTCTCATCTTTTTGAGATTCATATTATTTGTGGGTTTAAGGACTGCTGCCATCTGAATAGGAGTCAGTAGCTGGTGTAAATAGGTCATGGTATGTTGATAGCCTTTGGATGGGGAACAAGGCCTTGACTTTCCAGTGATATAGAAACAGGAACAAAATATGTGAGATGCTTGGGTTTGTGTGTTTACTTATTCTCTCAGGACCTGGACAGTCACACTTTGTATTAGCTTAAGAATTGTAACATATAGCAGTATATAAGGTAAATAATAGTAATCTAGTTGGACTGTTTTAAAGACACATTTATCTCCATGCTAGCTGGTCTTGAAGACTTTGTAGACAGTGTATGGTAATGTAGAACTAAAAACTCTAATAGAGATCCATAGTCTGGAGCTGAGTTTTTATGAGCAATTCAGCTTTTCCATGTAAAATTATAGGAATTTCTGATTTACAGATATTTTCAGTAATTTACATGGCTTACTTTGTCTGGAGCACTTGATGTTATTTTTTCGGCAGTGAAGCTCTTTATTGGTAATCACCTTGAGCTGTGAGTAGCTGACTAGTTTTTCACAATCATTTGGCAGTCAAATTCAGTGCAACTCAGCCTAGCAAAGTTGACAGTATTCTTCTCACAACTGTGTATGAAATCTCTATGTGATAATTTCTCATTTGCAGAAGACTGGAAAAAGACATTATGAGGTATATTTCTAGGGAGTCTTCATGTTTGTGTCACTGACTTTCTCCTTGATCACTTGGAGGGTTCTCTTTTATGTTGCTGTTTCCTCATTAATTTTGTTGCCATTTTCAACCATATGTTTTTCGGGGTTTTTTTTATGGTTTTTTTTATGATGTTTTCTATATCCTATTAATTTATTAATACTGGTTATATAAAACTAAATAAGGAAAAATATTTTACATTAATGCCATGAGATAAAATTGCCCTAAAAATATGCTGTAGAAATGCTACTTTTCAGTCAAGCAGTTCAAAGTACTGATTAAACTTGGAAACTCTTATTAGATTCTGTAGTTGGAAAATTCTTGCAGAGATAGCTTAGTGCTTTTCTAATTTATTTCTATTTTATTCAGGTTTTGGGATTGTTTTTTGGTTTTCTATTCAGCTCAGTAATCTGATTTCCAGAATTCTCTGACAAAATACCAGTGAGCATGACCAGGTCAGCTCTACATTACATGATCGACAATGCATCGCAGACATTGGGCTCACAGTACCTGGTATTGGAAGGATGGAATAGTATTCATTTACACAATAATTTGAAATATTTACTTAAAGTACACAGATTGTTGGCATGTGCAACATAGATTTTTCATAAGACCTACCAACATTAGCAAATTTGCTAGTAGTATCAAACTCGGTTTATGTCATAAAATATTGTGCTTACCTTTTTATTATATTACCATCTTATTTGATTAAAGATCTGTCCGTGAATTCTAATTGCTTCCCAACTCAGTCAGTGCTTACTTATTTAAAGTAAGATGGAGGTATCTCCACATAGCTTTTTTTCTTATGAGAGAAACTACTTATGAAATGGGTTACTTAATCTGTAAAGGTGATAAAACCAGAATATTCTTATCTATTATTTCCTCAGCTTTAAAATTGTTGTGACAAACCTCTAAGTTTCAGATTTATCATGGCTAAAGTGTCAAACACTACTGTCCAACTGTGAAGAGAATCTGTTTCTGCAGATACAGAATTTGAGAAGATACCTAGATGTGGATGAATTTAGTTGTTTTTTTGTTGTTTTTTTTTTTTTTCTTTTCACTTCCTTTAATTTAATCAATTAGTTTAGCTTTTAGTTTATCATTTGGACTTTTTAGGTTTTTATGCTCATAACCATGTCTTACCACAAAAGATTTTTTGTTTGTTTCTCGCATGCAGCTCTTCTGGTCCACAGAACATACTAAAAATAAAAGCTGGAAACCTGGAGGTGTAAAATTCCAGCACCAACCTCTAAATTGGAATATGTCTTCTGATTCTCCTGGGCTAACTTAAGCTACTGGAGTTCATCTACCCATACATGTCCAAAAATAGTTTATCTCTGGCACTAGAATTCTCTATGCTTAACTGGATACTATACAGACTATACAGATCTTCCTGGTGATCTCAGCAATGGCAGAAAAGGAACAAGATGAAAAATGCATTGATTTATACTCGTCTGAGTGGAGAAGTTCCTAGAGTATAGATGGGCTTGTCTGTTATTATTGTGGTTATAGGGCTATGAGGGACAGAAATTGGAGATACACTAGCCTTTTTTCTTTTCTCCCGCTATATTGGAGAAAGAAAAAAAAAAAAAACAAACCCTATCCCAAACACCTGTAATGATATCTCAGGTTGATCTCATGCTGCAGTCCAACAATATGGTTGCAGCATATATATACATGCCTGATCAAGTGGATACCTAATTTAACTACTGCAATGTTGTGTTCAGTGTAGGCTGAAATACTCTCACCCCTCATCCTTTGGGAGCTTGGGTAGACTGGTCTAGCATCTGGAGTGTCCTCAGCTCATTCCACCACCATAATTTCCCAAGCTCTTTAAATTACATTTGGGGTCAGATTGCAGTTGAACCTGGGACTGCAGTGTCAGCACACACTCAGAAACAGTTAGAATATAGATTGTCAAATATGGAAGAAAAATGTGTTTAAACTTCTGGTAGGGAAAGTCTAGATTGCTATTTCAGTGTTAGGTTTGGTTTGGGGGGTTTTGGGGTGGTGTTTTTTTTGGTGTTTTGTGGTTGTTTTTTGTTGTGGTTTTTTTTTGTTTATTTGTTGGTTGGTTGTGGGTTTTTTTTGTTTTTTTTTTGTTTCCCTAGAACAAACAAAACAGGAAGGATGAATGTTTCTTTGGCTAATCCAGTTGTGTTTATAAGAATATGATCTGTATGTCTCTGGATTCCTCTATCCCTTCAGACCCCTTTGTGTATCTGAAGATACAGTTGTCTAAGAAATGAAGGGAGAAATTTAGGAAGTTAGAATAGAATATCAGTAATTGATAAGACACACTGAAGGGTTTCTTTTTGTGTGTGTTTTGTATTTGATTAGTGCGATTGCGTTAAATGATTTACAGTTTCTAGAAAATTAAAGATCTCTGTTTCTATATACTCCAAACCTGAACTGCATTCTGTGAAATATAGATCATGAGGCATACATGCTTATTCACTTTCTCTGAAATTTTGAGAAAATTCCTGTCAGTTCGAAAGTTAGTCTTTTCGTGCATTTTCTCACCTTTGTATAGCGAGATGTTAGTGCAGTTCTCTTATCCCCCTTTTTTGTTACATTATTAAATTTTCTCAACAAACCCTGTTTGGCAACAGCTTTTACTGCATGCTCAAATAAGAACCAGTATGGAACAGCATGCAAACACAGTGTAAAATGTTAAAGTATGGATTAGGAAACTTCAGACTGATTTTGCTGCCTTGCCATTCATGGAAATATACACAGAGATCCTATTTTAATCTATGACAGTGTTTGCTCCTCTTGCATACTTGTTTGTACAGTGAATAAAGGATAAAAAATTGATTTCTAAGAGGATCTGTCCTACCTGCAATAGAATGTAAGGTTTTGTAATAATGAACAGTAAAAATATGTTATTTCCTTTTTCATTTTGTTTCCAACATGAAGTTATACAAGCCTTCTATTTAATATACTTTTTGATTTTTTTCTTAAGAAATAAAACTGTCACAGGATATTTGCCTTTTTCTGGTATGGTATCTAGGCAATAATAATTGCATATTAAACATTTCACATTTTTAATATTGAGTTTCTTATTACTTTGCAGTTGGGTATGTATCATTAAACACCATGCCTCCGAATCAAGTGTGAATGGTATTACTGTTGTTTTATTTTAAAATAATAACTTCCATGAAGGGTTTTCTTTTTCATTTTTTAAAGAAATCATTACATTGATCTTGTTTTGTAAAAACTTTTAACACAAATAATTTTGTAATAAAACCAAACATTAATTCGTATTTATCTTAACCAGATAAACAAGGTGACCACTGATCATGATTAATTATCATCAGTCTGAGTTAAGAATTCTTTTTGAATTCTATCTCCTTGAATTGCTATTCAGAAACATGAATTGGAGATTTTCTCGGGGGGGGAAAAAAAAAAAAAAAGTCACCCTGGCAGCATTGCCAGTGCAATAAATGACTGTGTCTAAATTGATATATGTGGGATACTTCCAGCTTGGGGTGAACATTTTGCCATATCTCATTTCTCTCAAAGGACAGGACCTCGGTAGCTGCACATGTGGTTTTCCATGAGTCAAGCACAAATTTTACTCAGTCTCAAGACAGACAGTGAATCTTTCTATGAGCAAGGACTTCTTCTGTGATTGAAGGTGGCTAAATCAATTCCTTATGATTGGAAGAAATAGGAGATACAATTCAGAGGAACTGAAAGCAGATCATTATAAACAGAGAGGGAGCTCTATGTAAGGTTAAGCACTTATGTAAATGTTTGTCATAATGGGGCATAATCAGGCGATTCAAACAAAGTGTGGAGATAATAAAATTAAAAATCCAACATCAAAAGGGCTCAGAATTCATCCTGTGAACTCTAGAAGTTCATTAAATCTTTTCATAATGTCAGGTGGTCTGCTCTTTATCAAAAAATGTACTTTTAATTAGGGGTCGCATCACTGTAGTAACTGGGTGAATCACAAGTATTCGAAAATAGAAAACCTTGCAGATTTATAGAATAATGCTTATTTTCAGGAAGCTTAATGGTATGTGAAAGCAGGTGGAAAATTAATGCAGTTCACTTTACATCTGGGAACAAATGGAATTTGACTGCAGTGTAGAACTGGCTGAAAAATAGGAAAAAAATATTATTCCATTCCCCTCACATCCTTCAAGTGGGATTTTTTTTTTTTCTTTAATGGATGTTTCTAAAGCTTCCCCTTCTTCCTCTGTTCCCTTCACAGAGGACATTATATATTTATTCTTCCTCGCTCCTCTCCTCTTTTTGTAAAAACAATTGCGTTTTTGGTTTTCCAGCAATTGTCACGGTTCAGCCTGTGTCCACTAGCAGTTACCATGACAAGCTGTATTTTCAGAAATTTCAAATACACAGTTGTGGTGCTTCTTCCATAGCTGCTACCTCATTCTGCTGAATTTAAAAAGGGAACTTCAGAAATACAATAAGTGATTTATTCTTCCCATGACAACAATTTTTTTTCACTGATGGTATGAATGAATGAGTGTAAATTTATGTTAACTAAAAAGATTTAATTAATCTCAGTGTCCAATTTCTTTTGATTAATCAGCATATATAAGAATGGTCCTACTGCACTCTGGCCAAGAGTTGACCTAGCTTATTGTATGGCCTTCAGTAATAAGAAAAAAAACCCTACAAGGTAGGACAAACATGTGTATGTATCATGTATTTTTGTTTGCATGTGTTTTTTTGTTTCACTGTTTTTAAACTTTGTAATCTGTAGATCAGGGGCTTTATTTTATCTGTATATGCTATGGATCTTGGTGGACTTCTATTTTCATTTATATCTGGAAAATACTTTTTTTTTTTTTTTTCTGTGCATTTAGACATACCAAATTTTATTTTACATTTCACTGAATTCAGCTGACAGCTGAAGTAAAGTAGTTGTTTCTTTGCTATTTCTGTAGTTCTGAATTGTTGATTTTCATCTGAGAGGAAAAATGCATGCACTTCATTTGTTTTCTGAGGTACTTTTATGAAGTAACTGAGCAGTGTATATAACCTATCACATAGTAAGTTTTTGACTTAAGTGTCATAAGTAAGCTTTTTGACAAAGTCTTTAAATTAGGTTATTTGATAACTATTTTGAAATTCAAGACTAATATATAGAATAAATTTATACTGTCCATTTTAGGCAAACATTTTGAACTCAGAGTGTGAAAAATAGCATTAGATAAAATACTCCACTTTTCCAAAATGCTGTGAACTTAATTAAAATCCTGCTGGAAGTCACATTAGGCTGTGTTTCAATGTAAGTAGCTGTTCCCTGTCACTGTCTTTGATGCTTCAGCTGAAGTAGTTTTACCAAGTCATCCGGTGTGCAGTGTATGAGTGTCTCTGATAAGATTTCTTCCTTGTAGGGATGAAATCCAAAAATCAATGTCAGATGGAAATCAAAGTTCTCAAAAGTTTGAGGGATTGATGGAAAGAGGTTTTAATGAGTGCGCATTTCAAGCTTTACCTTCATAAATCTGGCAGAAAGGGCAAGCATGAAATTCCTGGGTGCAGGTGTCTGGGAGAGATGTTTGAAAATAAGGAGGTTAGAAAAAGTTTAAATGAAAATCAGGAGTAACGTTTTGATGGAAAGAAAGAAATATTTTTTCCATATTCTACCTGGAAATGTAACTAAGATTTTGAGGAAATTAAGTATATGCCTGTACCTTTGTGAGACTGGATGATAACCACATTGCAATTACCTCTCAGTAATAAGAAGCATAAAACTTAATTGCTTCTATTCAAGTAGCTATTTCTTCTAATTTAAAATAAATAAAAAATTCCACCACCCAGAAACAGGGTTACTGAAGACTCCGCCAAGTTGACTGATTAAGATAGAAGACCAAAATGAGAGAAAATTACTCTTTTTTTTTTTTTTTTCAGTGTAGCATCACACAAAATATTCTGTAAGCTAAGGTTAATTTTGTCAGTGATCATTTATAGCCATATGGAAATAAAATCATTTTAAGTGATAGTACTCTTGCATCCATATTTTTTAATATAACCCCCATACTTTTCTAACAGTTCTATTCTGATTTTTTCCTGTTCAACCCAGTCCAATATTTGTTTGCTAGAAATTGTTTGGTTGTGCCACCATACATTGGATATTGTGCACTTGGCACTTAGAGCTAATTTTAAACTAGCTCTAAGTCATTCAAGTGAAAGTAAAGGTAGTTGCTCTTTTTTCATGTAACAGTATCAAATGAAAAATAAGTAATAAAAACAAAGGAGAGAAATAAATTGGAAGCTTATTCATCACAATAGTTGGGTTTCAATGCTATTAATTCTAAACCTGAGATTTGCCTCTTTCAAGTATTTATTCTGAAATAAAAATGCAATTAAGAAACAAATGGGGGAAAAGAGTTTAAAAATATAACTGCAATAAGAAAACCTTCTGGATCAGGTTATATGCTGTACTGAAGTAGGAGTATTCTGGATTATTTTTTTTTTTCCAGTAGTTATTACTTTGAAAAGCCTTATGTTATTTTTCAGAAGTCTGTTATAAAGATGTCCCTTTCTTACACGAACTTGGGCAACAGCCATGCCTGTGTTTTGTGAAGTACAAAGGCTTCACAAGTAGTAAGAGTTTGAAAGAACTCTGCATGCCATGGGCATAGTCTTCTCCCAGGTGTAATTTGAGAGAAGAACCATTTTGTGCTCAGCTGCATGAAGCTAAAACTGACAATGGAGAATCTTCATCCTTGGAGATTCCCAGAACTTGACTAGACAAAGCCTGAGCAACCTGGTCTTGCTCTGAAATTAGCCTCTGCTTTGAGCAGTTAGTCTAGATGATTTCCCGAGTTCCCTTCCAACTTAAATTATTTTACAGTTCTAAACTGCAGTATATTTTAAAATTTGGCATAATGGCCATGCTCAGACTGCATCTTCCTGATGTAACAGCACCATGCCCACACTAATGGCCATAGCAAAATATTATGCTTAAGTTCTGACAGCTCAGATGTCTAAAACCCATTGAAATTAAATATGGCAGCTCTCCACAGGCATTCCAGAACCTTTTGCTCTATAGTGACCTAATCAGAGGTTTACTTTCTTTTCTTGTTCCCTTCTACGTTTTCATCTCTTTGAAGAAACAGTCCAAGGGTTGTTATTTTGACTGGAATTTGACTTCAGCTAATTACATGTGTTTCTAGTACTTAGTGTATACGTAGTAAGCTTTGCTGTGGAAGGAAAAAAAAATCTCAATAAATCGTATGCTCTTGGTTGCTACTTATTAGAAATGTGGTTTTTTGAGGAGATGAATACTTTTAGAGGACAGTTTCCAAAAATTGTGATCACAAATACAATGCCAGTTACAGGCCTCTATTTATACAGAAAAATTAGTCTATCCTGCTTTTGCTTTTTTTGTCTTCTCTTGCTGTCATGTTTATGAGTTGTTAGCAGAGGAGCTAACTGGAAGAGACAAACATATGCATAGAAAGGGCTTGCGTATGTATGAAACACTTCTTACTGAACCCTGACAGAGCCTGACCCTCTACTTTCTCTCCACTACCCATACTCCACCATCTTTCCTTAGCCATAAAAAGAGACTTTGCCAGTCCCCCTAAATGAGGGACCAAACGTGACAGCTCAGCTGATGGTGTTGACATTGGCAGAAGAATTGATGGACGGCACCAAACCTTGCCGTGGCCTATCTCCTGCTAATTAGCTGTTCGAAGGAACTCTGTGTGCCACAGGCACAGTCTTATCAGAAAAGGACATCTTTGCCATTCACCCTGACAGCTGTGATGCAGCTGTTCATGGAGCAAATTGAGCACAGAGAGGGAGGGTGGGAGGCGGAGGAGGCAGATTTAGAACAAGTGACAGCTCCGGTATCTTGCATTGAAGCTGTCCTGAGCTATAATAAACAACTGGAATGGAGCAGAGAGAAAATGGGAATCAAAATATATAAAATGGGAATACAGGTTAGGCATGAAACGAGAGGAGGATCTAGAGAAGCAAACAGGACTGCCCTGTGACAATTCTGTAAAGGAACTGGAGCTGTATGCTCTTGCGATTAATGCAGGCTGAGGGATTTAACATACAAACGTTTGTGGTTTTCTATAGGTTGTGCACATGTCCGTGGGTATTAATGGGGATGCATGCCAGGAAGTCCCAGAACTGAGCAAGACAGGGAGCAGCATGGGCCTGAATAATTTATTGAGATGCCGTAGATCTGATGGCTTTGGAGGCAGACTGAGGGAAGGAGTTTAAAAAATCCAAAAAACAACACAAAATGAAAAAGTGCTTGCTACTTGCTCTGAATCATTATGGGTGGAACCAAGAGAGTCTGAGAAAGTGGTGCTGCTGCTTTTCAAGGCAAACACCCTTTCAGATGCAGAAACTCTAAGCGGTAAAATACACTGTTGTTATAACTTTCTTATTCAAGCTTGTGACATGTAGTCTACTGACACTTTTGAAGATGTCTAACTTAATTGAATATTAACTAGACAGTAGAGAAATAAAGGTGTGGACTGAGGATGTAGAAAGTTCACTTGAAACAGTAACATTTTCATTGGTGTACTTTTGTTAGTTTTCATTCATTTTTATTTTCTAGTAGTTTTGTTTTTAAAGAAGAGTGTGAGACCAGACTTTGGACCTTTTGTCATGGTAAACTATCAGTTATAAATTTACCCATCATTTTATACTGTAACTTGAGAGGGGTAATACAATGCAAAATTCAACAAATAAATTTTAAGATTAAAGTGCATTAGCAATTTTTCAAAAAGATCTAAATGATCTCATTTAGAAGGTAAAAAAGCAGTTTAGATTAAATAAGTGAACTAAAGATGACAGTAACATTCCCTTCCCCAGAAGTCAGACTAAAGACTTTAATGTTGAGTGTAAAAAGAAAAGTTATTACAACATTAATTGATTTTCCTCTGTGTTTCCTAGAAGCAGAAAGACAAATATTTTTCTTGCAATATATCTGTCCTAGGCAAGGGTAAGGAGTGTTAGATTGCGTGGGAGAACTTGCCTCTAGAAAGCTTCTGCTATAATTTTACAACTGAGTGGATTAGTTTGTGATAGCATTGAGATTTGGGATGTTCCTGCAAACTAATTCTTTTTAAGGTTTTCTCTTTTTATTGCTGATTACCTGTGGGTTTTACTACATGCAACTTCGCTTTTCTCTACTGACATATAGACATAACAGCTAAAAGTATGCTGCAATCAGTAGCCAAAAATGTCCCAGAGCATATGTTTCTATTGTTATAGTAAAGAAACCACACATATGCTTATATACATCACCAATGCTTTGTTTTTACGTTTACTACCATGCTTGCTATACCTCTTATCCTGCACTGAAGAAATTATCTAGAGTTCCCCCCCCCCCCCACATATATCAAAGATTATTTTCCTTGTTTGTAAGTATATAAAAAACCCAAAACAAAACACTCAGAAAAAAATGAATTTATACTTTGGGGACTTTCTCAATCAAAAAAATACAGACCCTTGCTTTACTTTATAGCATGAAGCTTTAATTTTTATTTGTGCGTCTATAATGTATCCTGTACCATATTTACAGAGACGTGCAATGGCTTATGGTCGCATTTTGTGTATTTTCACTCCTGATTTGTGAGGTAATACCAGTTATTGTACTGAAAACTTTAGGTATTCATAAATATTTGATGTGCCCACATAATCTTTCAGATTTTATATAACTAATGACAAATGTTATGAAAGTGATTTTACCCAGTTAAAAAACAAAACAAAACAAAACACCACCAATTTATGTTCACTCTAAATGTTATTTCTGTTATTTCTGATCTTTTTGTTATATTTCTTAGTTTTTTCAGAATTCAGCATACCATTTACAAATGAGTGGCTCTTTATATCTCTCCTGCCAATACTTTTCAAAATTGTACAAGATAAGAGGTTTTGAGTATTTAGGTTTTGACATCTGTTCTGTGTAACTGATCACTCAGTTTAATAATTTCAACAGTAAATCTTATATCAATATCTGCCTTCCTGTGTTTTGAATTGTGTGAGTTTGCCATTGCACAGAAAATAGGTATTTTCATACAAGGGGTTTTTCTGTAACTTTATGTTAGTGGTCTAGTACACTAGAAGTAGATTAATTTTGCATTGAATTATTTTTGCTGTCACTATATTTTTGCCAGTGGGAAAATTCTTCTATATTAATCTATTTTTCTGTTGATATAATGCCGTTATGATTATGCATGGGTGGCCTTTGCACACTATGCTATATTAACAACATAAAATTAGATTTACTGTTCTTAATGGGTAATTCTTGTATAGGAGATAATGATATCTTTCACTTTTATTTAGGTTATGCTGAAGCCAAGACAATATCAGTAGGTTCTTAAGAGGTATACTTTCACGGACCTTGTGAACTGCCAATGTTTTTGATATTGAACAAACTTAGAATCTGGGAATGTTAACTAACTTTAAAAAAAAAAACAAAAAAAAACCAAAAAAACCACCAAGCTAGCCTTAAAGTTTAGCCAGAGTTCTACCCAGAAGATGGACACAACCTGCCAGTCATTAAGAGATGATTTAGAAAAGCCTTTAAGGCTTAATGTCCTGCTGCATGAGGGTCTGAGCTGAGTAGCAAAAGGAGGGGAGTGGGAATTTTTAACCTTGTGATAACTGTGTAAGTGACTAATCAGTGATGTGAAAATAACGATTTTATTCTGTTTTCACCCCCAATATCTGTTGTTTCTTTTACTGCTGATGTGACTGAAGGGCAGCAGCAGAACACACATGTACATTCTGGTTGTTAGACATACAAACAACAAATACACCGGCATTATTTAGCATTTTTATGATAGTGAGTTTTGGTTTAATCTGGGATCTTTTTATTGGAGATATTATGATAATCCACAAGCCACTGATGTCTACTGCAGTCATAATCTTTCAGATTTCTTCTGTCTGAAATTAAAATGGTGCTTCTGGATGTTGCAGATACAATCTGTTTGATGGCATGTCTACGTGTTTATGAGTTTCTAAGAGATGAACAGGAAGGAGTTGTTCAGAGAAGCACAGCTTTTCATTTAATATATCAGATATAGTCAGTGTCCATTTTAAAATCGTAAGTATATGTGCTTTCTATGTGGTTAATAGATATATTTGGAATGCAGTTACTAGAAGCATATTTTTTTCTTTTTCCTAAATAATTTTGGAAGTAGAAATAAGCCATAGAGGGAAGTTTCTGTGTCTTTTTTTTAAGGGAGTTTTCACATTTGGTTTTTCCTCCTGTGTTTTCCTTTGTCTTCTTTATGCTCTTCCTTGCTTTCAGTCTCACTTTCTTTCACATGTTCCTCTACACTATTCCTGTCACACCTGTTGTGTGCAATGTCACACTCTCTCACAAGCCTACTCTCTCTTTCTCTCTAATTTTCTCAAGTGCTTTTCATCTCTTCATGTGCTCTCTTGCACGTGTTTTCAGTGTCTTGCTTGCTTATTCTTGCATGCTCATTTTTTCTCACTTGTTTTCTCTTGCTTTCACTCTCTCTCGCTCTATAGCATGTGCTCTCTTGTGCGCTCTCGCCCTCTCACTTTCTCGTATGCACTCTTTCTCTTATGCTCACTCCCTTTCTCACTCATGCTCTTGCACTCTCATTCTCAATCTTGCTCATGTGCACTGTGTGTTTCTGTCTCTTCTGTTCTCTCATTCCTCTCAAATTTATTGTATCATTTTTTATAGGGAAAATATGTCATTTTTGTTACCCAGCAAGTGGTCAGGGATTAGCGATATGAGATAGTTTGATCATCAGAGATAATACTGCTTTATGAACCTTCTTAACTGGATTCACAGGCAAGATTTTGGCTTTCCTTTAAAGTGTTCCCCCCTCTTCCTTCCACCACATCCCCCCCGCTTCAATCACATCATTGCTTGGAGGCAAGAGAGTATGGGGAGAGGGGAGAGAAGCTCATTTAGCAGCCCTACTAGACATAGGCATCAGAGTACCAATCAATCAACACACATGCTTTCCCATTGAGACTCCCCTGTGACCTTGAGGAATGTGACAAATGACTTAGAGGACAGAACAGACAGAAGGTTCGCGATAAACCAAAAAATTATGTTCTTCTGAGTGATGAAGAAAAATAAAAATGAAGAGTGAGGGTACATATATATTTGGTTTGAACAAGATTTGATAAATTCTGTAACTACCTTTCTCTGTAGTGACTGTGTTTGGAGGAGTTTACTGTCATGGTAATCAAGACTTCTTCAATAAACCTCACTGCAATGTTTACAGTACTTTTTTGTACAGTACTGCAGTATTTTATGGCTCTGAGCCCTCAGCTGTTGCTGGAGGTTGTAGCAGTTATTGATAACAGATTCCAGAGGCAACATATCTCATCAAATTCATGTTGAGGGAAAATAATCAGCAATCACTTAACCTGGATTGACTTGACTCATTCTGAAATCTGCAGCACATTAACTTAGTCATGAGAAGGTTAGTATTAAGCTTAAATGTTTGATACATTAATAAATGCAACAACTTATAGTCTGGCTGTAGATACACTTTCAGCAGAGTTCTAAAAATATTTTTACATACATTATGTATTTTTACTTTTTAATACAACAGCTGGAGTCAGCAATCTCTATGCATCTATTATGTATCTATGTGTTTAGTGTGTTATGGGAGAAGGGGTGCATTTTTTTGCACCCACCAATGTGTGTCTAGTCTTAGCAGAAAACAATGTCTGTTAGGATAAAGATATATTTTGCCTCATTATTCATTCTTTCTGTCTCCTTCCAAATGCAGATAGATTGGCATTTTCATTACTAATTCCTACTCATTCCATTTTTCTCTAGTTCCTTTGACCCTTATCAACATGACTATCTGTATTCATCCTGTTTTAAGCTCCCAGTAATAGCAATCACTATTACATAGTTCAGCCAGCCAAACCACTGATACTCCTGGTTCTGTACTTATATTCCTCTTCTTTGGAGCTCTGTAAAATGAGTAGTGACCTTCTCATCGAAATATAGAATGTCAAATATACATCAGAGGTCAGTAATGCTTGTTCTCCATAATTGTCATTGCATTCAATCCATACAGGCCGTAAAACTGAATTTCTAATCTCATTGGCAGAGTTTAGAAAATATATTTCCATTCAAACTTTCTTTCTTGTTCTTGGAAAAAAAGGCCTATTGTAAACAAATTTGGAGACTACATTTTTTTTATTGGCAAGGTAAACTTTCCAATGCAGGAAAAGGTATTTTTGTTCATTAAGCTCGGTAGCAGTGCCACTAAACTAAAGGTTAAATGAAGGGAGGTGGCGTGTGTTTGGGGAAGCAGGCAGTAGAGTGTCATCATCCTTCTAATGATATTGAAGCTGGTCAGATTTACTGGTAAAATGCCCAGATCTCCCTTGTAGCAACCATAATTGGGTATATGTCTGATGGTTTAGAGTGCCAAATGCAAATCGGAAAAAAAACAACAAACCAACCACATTACCTGGTGGAGAGTTGAAATAATTTAAATAAATATAATCCAGTTTATAGAGGAATGAATGACAGTCACTATAAGGCCCTAGAAAATGACAGCAAAAAGCAGTCTGTTACTGTTTCAAAAGAGTTGTGTTAAATTTACCGACAAAGAATGGCCTATCAGAGGGCAGCAGATAGATATCACAAAAAAAAAAACCAAAACAAAACAAAAAAAACAAAAACAAAAACAAAAACAAAAACAAAAACAAAAACAAAAACAAAAACAAAACACCAACAAACCCAACCAAAAAAACCCACAAAACAAACCCAGGAAGTTGATTGTTCTTGGGGTTTTTAATGAGTTCAGTAACCCAGACCTGTAGAACAATTAATTTCTTCAGCACCTTGCTGAATGTAATTCTGTTTTGAAAGTGTTAAACTCTTCTCCCTCAACAGATTCAGCTGCAGTTTTCATTGAGGTAAAGCCAGATTGCTAGTGTGTAACTTTTCTGCCCACTCATTCCCTCATTTGCTCTAATGAGGGCATTTGGAGTGGGTCTGACAATGGAAAATGACAGAGAAGTGCGATTATAGATTAGTCTGAGATTTAAAAAAATGCAGAAAACAGGTTAAATTTTAAACCATTGACTATGAATTGTATTTACTAGATGCTCTGTTAATATGAGTAACCATTCAGAAGTGTAGAAAGCAAGACTCTGTAAGTTTCTATATTTAGATTTTTCAAATTCAAGGTATTTTATGTAACAATACCAGAAATCCATTAAATAGTTTTCAAGAGCTTCTGCTTTTCCAAGGAAGTTATATTTTTTTTACACTGGCTATCATGTTGAAATGTTTTCTACTTGGAATTCATTTGTTTTAGTTGGATCAAGTCTGTGTCTATCAAAAGTAGTTAACAAAAAAACTTTGAGAGTGTCTTCAAGGACAGGGAAACATGAGCATCTGGGTATTTTTATTAGTTTGGGAACACAAGTCATGTAGCTTTGTGTCTCAAAGAGATAAGGAAAATAGAACAGAGACTTGAACCCAGGTCATTAAAGCCCTAAGATAACACTTTAATCACTGTACCTATCCATCCTTTGGAAGAAGATTATTAATGCAAGTATTTTCATCTTCTGCTTTTAAAAGTAAGTTTTTTCATAAAATAGCAATACACCTCAGTGGAGAGTTTTTGCAGCTTCTGTCTGAATTTAATACAAATTAAATAATAGTTTCTTTGTATTATCAATGCCAAAAGCTTTCAGACTGACTTCTGTTTTGGTTTATCCCAAAAAAAAGAAAGGTTAGCACATTTGAAAATAGAATAAATATCTCTTTATAAGATTTGTCTTTATATGGCAGAAATACAGATCCATTTGGCTCATTCAATTTACTGTTGAAGGCATGAAATACTAGAGGCCAAATTCTGGTAGACCTATATAGTCTATTTTATGGAAACATATGGTTTTGTAGGGTGAATGCAAGGTCTGAATTTGGCTTTAAAACTAACTAACTCTGGGAAGTGTTAAGTATGCTTTTAATGCAAAAATAATAAACAATTATATGGGGAGGGTATAAAGTTTTGAGAGGAGAGTACAGTGAAACCAGAGCTTAAGACTAATCCTGTTCTTAGTGCTGTTGAACAAAACTGTATGCACATCAGTTTACACAGATAAACATTGCTATAGCAAGATTTAGTTCATAGGAACATTATGAATCATAGTGATGTAATGTTTGTTAGAATGTGTTATTTTAGGTATAGTCTAAATTTGTGTGGCAGTTATGCTTCTCCATATAACTGTGGAAAACCTGCTCTATGTGACAACATAAAAACAAAGCAAATAAACATTCTTGTTTTGTGGTATCAGAAATCAAATTTTGTTTTTTTCTGTTTTTCCATCAGCAAAGAGGTCTAGTGAGAATGGATCCTGGTTGGTGTTTTGTAACCTTTAAGTGATTATAAAGCTAGAATCACCATGGCTGGGTAAGGGTAAATGAGTAATTAAGGAGAAACCGAGGAAGAAGAAGCCAATATATTATCCAATCAATGGTGACATTGATTCTGAATAGAATTTCTTAAAATAGATGCTCAGAAGTCATGAGAACATAGCTGGGTTTAAAGGAAGGATGTACAGGAGTCAGTGCCAGTAAATTTAAATTTAAGATGTTGGTTATCCTTTTAGTAACATATATAAAACATGGGGAGCTTTTTTTTTTAAAAAAAAATAAAAAAGTCTCCCATAAAGGTTTGTGATCTGTATGTTTCTGAGTCCAGCTTTTAAGAAAGAAAAGAGAGAAAGCCTCTCAAACTGTAATGAAATGAATTTTATTTTGCAGGCACTGGGCCCATGCCATTTCATTTCATTACCAGGATACGCTGAGCGGGCTGGAATCAGCAAGAACTACAGGCAATGCAAGCTGATGATAAGCATTTCATCATGGCCCTAAACATATTAAATTTTTAGCTATAAATTTTATCAACAGCATCTACATGGCTGGATAGCATTTCCCCCTTTCTTTCTTCAGCACCCACCCTCACCCCCACCCCCTTCATTTTTGATCTGCAAATATAACGTGTACTTGACTGTTCTGCTCAGAAAACAATTTTTTAAAAAATCAATAAGTAAAAATACATCTACAATTTAGGTAGTCCAGTAATTATCGTTCAGGTTATCTTCTGTACTAACTGAAAATGGCAAAACAAAGTTGCAGCATGAGCAAGGGTAACAACAGATGAACCTCATCAGGTTTTGTGACAGTCTCCAGAAGATTTCCTCCTAAAACTAATAACATATTCCAGGGGAATATTTTTCATTTGAAGACCTTATTCTCAGACATTTGGTCTTCATAGAATGCTGATAGAGAAATAAAAGCTATAAATCTTTAAGAAAAGGTTGTAGATTTGATATTTCTAATAATGTAATCAATAAAATTTCACCAACTTCAGATATCTGTAATGGTTAAATGGCCAAAACCAGAAGTATACTGGAGTCTACAATAGCATTTTAAATTAAATGTTCCTAAGGATGAGGACCAGGAGAAAACTTAATCCTCTGCATTACCAGGTAATATCCAGTAATCACTGACAGACAAAAGGGAACACAGAACTGTGAAACAGAGGGAGCAGGTGATAATTTTGGTTTCATCTGGAAAAGGGATGGTCTTTCTGAGCAGTGCTCTGGGTAACTGTAGTAGCATGTTTAATGATAAGAGAAGGGTGCATATTTGAGAACTCTCAAGGCATAACAACCCTGGGGCTGGTTAGAGGCTAATTAGTTTCAGGAGTGAAGACTCTAGAGTAGCTGAGAGAAATCCTAATTGTATTAATAATGAATTCTGTTCTTACATCGTGCTATAGTACCGTTCATCATTGGAAATGTGGTTTTAAACAAATATGTTCTTTAAATTTTGCAGGATAGTTAATACTGATTGAGTGGTCTGCTAGGGAGGAAGACCACACTCACAGATATGTTGACTGCTAAAGCCAGCAAGTCTAGAATCCTGATGTGACTCAAGATAAACTGAGATTTCAATACATTGCTCCTCCACTGTTGTGGTTTGAATTCAGCCGTAGCGAATTGCCACATGGCCAGTAGTTTACTCCACCACCACGCCCTGGTGAAATAGGGGAGGGACAAAAGAAGAAATCTGTAGGTTGAATTAAAAAAAAAAAAATGTAGTAACAAAACCAATGATAAAAATAGTAAGACCAAAATGGGTAAAATGCATCAGTGGCTTACCAAGCAGTGACCGATACAGAGCCCATCCCCGGCAACAGTCTGACTGAACCAGGGAAATAAAAAAATGAAAAAAATATCCTGCCATGGCAACCAGGGAACCAAAACCAAAGACATGCGTGAGAGAGCATGTCTCCCTATATATTGAGCATGACATCACATAATATGGAATGCTCCAAGGATTGATTGGGACCTGGCCCTCTAGTTGTGCTCCCCCTCAGGCAAAGGAAAGTTAACTCTATCCTGGCCAAAACCAGGACATCCATTAAGCTGTATAAGCTCATTCTGAAGGTTGTAGTGCAAGAATCTAGGGACCAAGAAACAGGTAGTGCTGATAATGGCAGAAGCAACTCATTGGTCATGTAGCCATACACGAAGAAGATAATGCTTCAAGATCCTAAAGAAGTTTGTGTGTACAGCTTCTCCTTTTTATCCATCCCATCCTTTATAAGGAAATTCATCCTGCTCATCTATCTGGTATTTCTGATTCCTATTCCTACTGTCAACTCCCCTGCCCCCTCTTTTACCTATGAGTGAGTAAGGAGGACTGATAAGCAATGACAATCAGAAAAGCAGTAGGCATACCTTGATTTTGTTCAAAAAAACACCCTGTAGTTAGAGAAAAAATGATTATTACATTAGGCCTGGAAATATGGCTAGGATGGGCTTTTCTGATGGTACCTGCACAGTATTAATGTAATAATTGCTTACAATCAAAAGTAAAAAAGTGCAGTGTTAAAGAAAAAAATACCAGAAAGCATTTCTATGTCAATAGTTATGTAGAATATTTACCTTTTTCTTTAAATAATATTTTCATCATTATTTTGGGTTTGGATTTTGTTATATAGTATAGCTTTTTGACTAGATTTTATTGGTACAGCTCATCCTGTGCATATTGCAGAGCCTGATGTAGGTGACATTTATACATGTTGCTTTGGGAAGACTTCAGGAAACAGCAGTTGCCATTGTGGTTCTTGGAAGTGAGCAAATTATTCTTGAAAGAAAGTAGGGAACCGATCTAACTTCTAATGTGGGTTTTGTCACTGGTATCTAAGTGTTTCATACAAGTAAAAATAGCAATAAAGGTTTTTCTCCCTCCTTTCCTGATGGGAAAAATACAGCAATGGCTCTGTGGGACATCTGGTGCGATATGTAAGTGATTAGAGCAGATCTATGCACTAAGTTTATCAGACATTGGATCAGGCCCTATGTGGCTGCATCACATTTGTCTCTGTGCAGGAAGTTTAGCATGTAAAAGGCTACTGTAAATAGGGAAGGAATAATCAGTTCTCTGTGTTATGTCCATGGTGGATACAAGAAGTAATTATCTTAAACTGCAGTATTGAAAACTCAGGTTAAAATTTCCTTCCTATAATGGTAGTAAAGCACGATCATCTGAAAATAGGTTACCTGGAGAGACTGAAGACTTGTCATCACTGGATGTTTAAGGTCAGAGTTGATAAATATCAGTTAAGAAAACCATTGAACAAGTTTGTCATGTCCTGAAGTGGGAGGTAAGGGGCTGATGTCCTGCAATTCATTGTAGCTTTTAAATTTCAGGACTCAAAGCAAACACTAATGATGTTTCTTACTTTAGATATGCAGTTAGAATTTCAGATACAGGCATTTGCATATTTCTGCAAATGGCAATTTCACTGACTTCTAACTTCCTCCCAACTTGCAAATTCAAAGCTGCTTTTTTTTTTTTTTTTTTTTTTTTTTTTTTTTTTTTTTTTTTTTCCTCCTAGCCATTCAATCAATAAATTCAAGATCACTAACCATCAGGTTGCTCAGAAATACTACACCCCAGCATCCTAGCTCACTAAGAGATTTCAGCTTCATGGCTAAACCAACTTAAAAGAAGAGGCAGCAAAATTTAAAAGACTGTTTCTTTTGTTAAAATGATTTGGGTTTTCCTTTCACCTATGTCATATTAATAAATACTTGAGCTGTGTCTTTTTCATACTCTCAAGCATTAATAAGGAAAAATTCTTTCCAGTAGAACCCAAGAAAAGAAAGCTTTATGAGAAAGTAGGTGAAAGTTTCAGGCAACTAGAAGGTGACTAAATTTAGAGAGTGGCAAGGGCAAAATGAAAAATTATGTAAGCCTATCTAATAATTTATTTGTCAGTCTTGTTTCAGAGCCAGATAAGATCTTTATACAGTATGTCCTTTGATTTTACTAGAATTCTTTTCAGTTAAGATGCAGATGAAGAATTGTGTGTTCGCTATCTTGTGTTGAACTCTCAATACATATAAAGCTACTCTTAGAATTATAGAAAGCAACAAATTAAAAAATAAGTACTTTTTTTTTTTTAATGAGACAATTCTTAAGAAACTGAAAATAATTATTTGGTTCAAGAATATTTAAGAAAATAATCTACACGAGAAAATCGTTTCACATTCTAATATGTGAAAACCCTAGCATGATCTTTATTATTCATTCAGTCTCTTCCTAAACGTGCCTGTCCTCATTTCTTTCTTTTTGTTTTATTAATATTCTGGCCTAGCATTCATTTCTACTTTCTGTTATTTCTGTAATTTTCACAAAGGCAAATTAAATCTGTTGCATGACAGCATTATGCGACAGTTCAGTAGTTTCACAATTCTTACAAATATTCCAAGCCTATTGCTGTCATAAGTGATGCTCTTCTGTGCGACTTTCAGAGAGCAAAAGCTTTTTATAGGCAGCTGTGCTCTTGCCCCGTTCTCAGTTCTTCAAGTGAGCACAGTGGAAGAATCCTCTTCTGGTATGCCAAAAGTGGCTGAGAAATCATCCCATACCCATCATGGATTGTACACCTCCTGATGTTGTGCAGTCCAAAGCATCTTTTCAATTTCCACATGCCTCTGCTGTGCCTTTTGTTGCAGAACATTTTTTTATTTGCACTGAATGGTCTTCAAACCAAGGCATCTAAATGTATCTGCAATTGAATGAATTTGTCATGATTATTTTAAGTTTCCTTCTGTTTTCTTAGCAAGATCTTTTGTTCTGTGCTAGTGATGTTACCATTCTAATAAGTATATATTTTAAACTAAACAACTAGAATTAGATTTTTGAAGACAATTTCAGTTTCCCCTGGTTTTATTGCTTTGTAATTATATAATTTTCCATGTGCTGTTTTTAAATATTTAAAGCTACCTGGCAAATATCATTGCTAATTTGTCCTTCTGCTCATTGCTACTTTCAGCAATGTCATTTGATGAGTTATAAGGAAGTATTATTTATTGAACGATACAGCATTAGACAAATTAAGCTATTTTGCCAGTCTCCAAATGCTGTTCTTGTTCACTTCCAATGAAAGTGCTTTGAGTCGTGGAAAAGAAATATGAAGATATGGAAACAAAGTAGAATGGATGGTGGCAAACAAAATCATAATCTTGCAGGCTGTAATGCATCCACATTTTATCTGAAAATTTGGACTCTGTTGGTCTCTCTCTCTCTGTATCTATGGGAAACTCACTTCTATATTAAAATAATTATTTTTAGGTCGTAAGTCGCAAGCATCTTCATAATGCATCTTCATCGATGTATTAATAATTCCGCTCCTCTTCTGCACCCCCTTGCCTTCAATATCCCCTGCCCAAAAAAACTCTGAGGTGATGCAAGTTATGATATATGAACTACAAGCCTCTTGTCATTATGGTTATGTGGTATTTTCAGTTTCTATCTATCTATCTATCTATCTATCTATCTATCTATCTATCTATCTATCTATCCATCTATCCATCCATCGATCCTTGTGCATCCATGTCCTGGAGTTTCTAAAATAGTAGTGCAAAATACTGATAGTGTTAGATGTTGAGAGAGGCCCTTTCAGAATAATCACCTTTTTTAAAAGTGCAGTGATAATGTATAAATGTAATAATAATAATAATAGTAATATACTACTAATAATAATACAGGAGTCTTCACAATACCTACTGCAATCTCCTAAGTTTTTAGATTTCCCTACTGATGCATTCTCAACAATACTGAGTAAAGGGGTGTAGTAACCTGTGGCTACAGTGCTCCTAATGTATGCAGCTTGCTTTATTTGTCATGAGATGCACATTCCATCTGACATCAGTCATAAACTTCAGAGCCCTTTTAGCAGAGCTATTATTCAGCCAACCACTTTCCAGTCTGCATGGGGTTATTTCTTAGAATGCTACATTTTTCTTTATTGAGTCTCACAAGTTTGCCATTGGTCCAGTCCTCAAGTTTATCCAGGTTCTTCTGGATCGAGTCTCTTCCATT
The DNA here is from genome assembly GCF_003259725.1 of Athene cunicularia. Lineage (NCBI taxonomy): Eukaryota > Metazoa > Chordata > Aves > Strigiformes > Strigidae > Athene > Athene cunicularia. The sequence continues at coordinate 39,338,583 of NW_020799091.1, read as the reverse complement.
TGTTGTGTCAAGCACTCACCTAACATTGTTTCCATCTTCAAAATTGTTGAAGGTGAGGTCTGTGTCATTGTCCAGTCTGTAAATTAAGTTGTTGAACAATATGGGACCACATATCAACCACTGGATAGTCTGCTTGTTACCAACTGTTAGCCAGATGCCCAGCCTTTGGTTTCATACAAATGCAACCAACTTTCATCCTGCCTAATAATCCTTTTTCCTAGCCCATGCCTCTTCAGTTTTCATATGAAGAAAGTGTGGGATTTAATATCTACAGGCTTACTAAAGTCAAGATAGGTTACATCCACTGCTATTTGCAACCAGACATTTCGACATTTCATAAGAGGTATCAGGTTGGTCAAGCATGACTTACTATCGGTAAATCAATGTTGCACATTCCTGGTTACTTTCTTGTTCTCGTGTTCTTAAAAAAGGGATTCCAGGGAGACATCCCATGATATCTCTGTAGTGAGGGACCTAACTCAGGCTCCTATCATTATTCTCTGGATCAGTTTTCTTCCCTTTTTAAGGATAAATGGATGTAAGGATATAATGATAGCATTTTTACAGCCATCAGGGACCTCATCTAATTGCTGTGCAAATTATAGACAGTGGACTACAGTCATATCAGCCAGCCCTTACAAAAGTCTCAGGAGAATCCTGTCAGGTCGAATGAATTTGGATACATCCAACTTGTCAATATTGTCCACAGGCTTTTGTAAGTTTTTCTTTTGGTATGAATCGTACATAATTTCTTGCCCATTAATAATTTTATAACTTCTTCTTTTGAATTTGCTACACAGATATTTATTTATTTATTTATTTATTTATTTGTATTGAGGTAAATTGGTCTCAGCAACTAATTTTCACATAAAATTGTTCTTGAATGATATTCTGGCTAATGTTCTGGATTCAAATCAAACACTGTTAATAGATAAAATGGCTTGGACTATTAGGTCATTGCTCTCAAATCATATATTTTTTGAAAACTCAATTTTTATACTCTCCTATTTTTTCCTTATTTTCTAAATCAGTCAAATGACAGGCAGAGTTGGTTAGTCTGATGTAGTCTGCAATGTATTCTTTTGTCTCACAGATATGCATACATATGACTTCTAATTCTGAACATTTCTCAGAAAAATCTGATTTAAGACACTTTCACATCTGAGCTTTGAATCCTTTCAGTGATGTTGCTCATAGTATAGATTACTAAGCATTGCATTAACATAGGTAAAATTGCATCAAACCAGTTGATAGTTTCTGATAAATTATATCTTTTCTATGGCCTTGCAAAGTTTGTTATTGTTTGTAATGAGGAATTCCGTAAACACTCTCAAACCTGGCTTTTTTGCCTCTCATATTTCTGTTGAAATAAAGATATCTGCATTTAAAGTTAGAGGGAATAAAAATTACTTTTACTATCTCACCTATGGTAGGTGTTTGCTTCTCTTTAATTGACAATATAGGCAGAATACAGGACTCCTCAGTTGCAACTGTCCCACAATATAGGTATGTCCAGAAAACAGATGAATGCAATACATACAAATGTAGTTAAATAGTTACAGATATTAATATCTTTGTAATTATAGTTCAGTATTCCAGAGTTCACAGGTCAAACTCAAGGTGTTGATTTTGGATTAGATGTTACTCAGTCTGAGCTGCTGTTCTCACTACTAGCAAAATATAATTGATTGATTTTGCAAGGCAAGACAGTAAGATTTGATGTCTGGCATAGGTGCAATAAGCAGATTTCCAAGATATCTGAGAGAAAAGACAGAACATAATATGAAGAGAAACTGAAAACTTAAAGCCAGGTTGATTTCACTGGGAGTAGAAAGAGATTGATATACTGAGGACATGGGAAAGGTTAGTACCCAAAACTATTAGAAAGCATTTAGTGCATAATACTATCAATAAAAAAATCACACTGAAAATCTCATCATTTCATCCTTTCTTTGCCGCACAACACGCAACACCACACCATACCACCCCCCACCAGTATCCTTTATAGGAACCCTTGACAGTCATGGCAAAACTTTGATTCTGGCCAACACTTGGACATTTTCAGTGTATTTCAGTATTGCTGGCATCTTTCCTAAAAGTGAAAACTGTGACATTTTTATAACAAGACAAAACTAAAAGAGGAAAATAACGTCCTATTCACCCATTTCTCTGTGTGGAGGTTTCACATTTGTGGGTTTATTGCAATTAATCAAAGACCAAATGCATTTGTATTCTCTGAATGGTTTGGGAATACTTTCATATTTTCTCAGTGTAGCAGTGTGAAATGGTGCAGGATGCCAATGGATAATAGTTCTGGGAAAGATATCTTTCATGCTAGGACAGTTCTTATGGGTTTTGTTTTAGATGATGGATTGCAAGTTCTCAGTCATTTGCAAGCCACGGGCTTTACCTGTGCTGTCTACATTATCAAGTTTCTCACTCAGTTTGAAAACTACAGCATTTTAATTGAAAGGGAAGCTAGACCTTCCTGCTATATCCATATGGGAAGGTTGTTAGACTCTGAAAAATAACCTTCCCATTTCAGAAAAATTAACAAATACCATACAAATGTTTTTACCTTGGTAACCAATGGGGCTGAAAGGTGAGTTGGCACACATTCAAGTACAAAATATTAAACAGAACCCTGTATGACAAGGAGATCATTTAAAATTCACTGACTTAGAAGAGGTCGAATATCTGAGGACTTAGTAATGTTTAGCAATGGTGTCAGTCTCCCTAGAACTGCCATAGAAAATACTTTTTCCTTTGAGGCTAGTTTCAGTGTACGACAGAGATTACTGGATCTGTTTCAGTAAGAGAAGGGATCAGAGCAAAAGAATTGGGCATTTGTACAGCCGAAGCTCTAAGATCAGATTGGTGCAGCTCATCAAATGGTGGAGTTTACTTTAGCTCAGATCTCACAGGGTAAAACAAACCTCAGTAAGAAGTGAATACTTTAGGGCCTTGGCATTGTGAAATGTCTTAAGATAAGTAGTATGTTGGATTTAAAAATAAAATAGGGACTCTATCCATACGGCCTTTTTGAGTAGTTGCAGGTACTGCTTTTTCCAGTAGTTGCAAAGTTACTTTTAGAATGGCAACATGTACATAGTTTTCACAATGTTTAGGCATAACTGCTGATGTGTGAGTTTTGCAGATAATGAATTTAGCTTCACAGCCTGCTGCTGATGTTCTGGGTCTCCTCTTCTAATCCATGTTCTGAGGACCTACCTTTGACAAGTTATTTTCACAGCCACTTTTGGAAAAAAACCCACCTTATTTTAGTTGAAAGGGAAGAAGATGTCTGCAGATTTCTGGAGAAGTGAAAAAATTCATTAAATGGTTTGTATTTCAAATACATTTATTATTTGAGTATATATTAACATTTCTAGGGTATATTCAATGTTTGTCATTATGGCATTTATCAATTTAATAACGGTGTAGATAATAAGGCTGACACTGAACTAGGGAGAATGACTAACAATGAGTTTGGAATACATTTTGAAAGGTATTAAGTTTTGGATCTTCATCTAAATAATCCCTAGTATTGTACGATCTGAGTTTTTCATTAAAAAAAAAAATCACAAAAAAACAAATAAAGGTCTAAATCAGAAGTCTTGACTGCTGTATTCTGGTGCAATTTGAAAAGTTTTATAAAACTTACAGAAATGTACTTACCCTGAACATCAGTTGTAAGATTGTTTTGTTGCAAATTATTCTTTCTGAAAAGAGAGACCACAGTATGTCTGCAAGTCCAGACACTTATTTGAAGAAGTGGTAACTGATACTGTTTAGTAAATATTCAAGGCAAACAATTTAATTCGGCAGTGCTTCATTTAAGTAAAATTTCTAGAGGTACTCTTCCAATAATTGTCAGGGGTGGACTACTGATAGGAAAAATAATTACCTTTATTCCTGAAGGTTTTTTGCTATGATTTATTTGAATCAGGATTAGTATTAAATAGCTTATACATTTTCTTCAGAGACATATTTTCATTTTATTGTTTTGTGAGTTCTCTCCCATTAATGTGAAATTAGAAGTCATCTGGTAGACCCAAAGAGGAAATAGTGATAGTTTACTATAAGTACTTTGTTTTGGCTCTCTCTTTTTATTTAAATATAATATGGGTACCTTTTATGGGCTTTATTGTGGTAGATGTCTCATGAACCTTTTCTCTAATAGCTCCCAAAGGAACAGCAAAGTGAGTACTTTGGCAGGTTCTCCTGACCAAATCCTCTGGTTCTGTGGCTACTCATCCTTTTAAAGAACTTGTTTTCCTAAGTTTTAAAAAGTCAAGATCCTGCTCAATGTGCCCCCTGTGGAATGATAGCCTAGCTTCCAATATCATAAATTATTGGATCATTGTTCCAGATAGTGAAAAAGTACTGGTGTTAGCCGGCTGTATAATAAAACTAGTTGTAATGGAAATTCATGTTCATCTCATGCTCTTCCAGTTCAGGAGAAGAATACAGAATGAGATACAGTGGCTGTCATATAACATTCTAGCTTTCTGTTTGATCTCTCAGCATCAGTTTTGACCACACTGCTGCCAAAAAGGCAAGTCGTGCTCCTTTCCCTGCCTCCAGCTGTCTGTTCCTGCCACCTCTCTTGTGTCAGCACTAGTGATTGTTCAGCTGTTCTGGGAAAAATAATAATTTGGGGAGGCAGGTCTAGTTTTTAGTCAGTTCAAGGAACTGACATAACTGGTGAGTTACGTGGTTTAAGTACTGACATAGCAAAGGATGTGCCCAGCAAAAGAGAAGAAAGTGAGAGCTGTCTTTCTGGTGGCAGCACAGTCCGAGATCAAATAAACCTCGATGAAAGTTTACAGAATGAAAAAAAAAATCCCTTAAAAAAACTTTGGGTATGATTTGTGAACGTTTGTTGAACTCTGGAGTTTAGCAAATGACAACTGCTTAATTCTGTTGGTATCTGCCCTTGTACCCTGTTCTGTTACTTGTGTTGTCAATTTTAGTAATATCTGAATATTTCTATTAGAACAAGTGAATTAGATAGTCAGTTTTGTTTATATTTTTCAATGTATGCTGCTGCAGTTCTCTATTCATTGGTATATAGGAATTTGCAAGAGAAAACTAAGATTTTGCTTTTAGTTCTAAAAAAGATGAAGCTCAATTTTTTTTGGCGAAGTCAACAGAAGGAAGAATGGAAATTCTTTCTGCTACTCTTGATGCCTTCTGGTGGTACAGTTTGTTTTCAGAAGAGCCTGGTTGTCATGGGAGACAGAGTGGGAAATGTAGTGTTTTGAGCTAAAGACATTCTGTAACATCTTTCTGTTGAACTCTAATAGTCAGAATATCACTGTATGGACAGAATACTTAATTAATATGTTGCTACTATTTGTGCCGACAGGACTTCTTAAAATTGTGGTTTGTTTTCTTCTGTTACTAGATGCTTAAAGAGTAATACTGAAGGGTTCAAAATATGTGCAATTTGAGTCACTCAGTAAGGTGTAGCCATTATTAAAGACAGAATTAGAAACATAAAAATCAAAAACACATCCTAAAGCCTCACAGTTGCTGTATAGGGCAGTTCACCTTTAGCTAATTTCTTTCTGCTCATATGTTCACTTTTATCAGTTGTGGAAGAAATTATCCCAAGTAAGTATGAAATATTGAGAAAATATATATAATAGCTATCAGGTGGTTTTCAAATAATCAAATAATTTGCAATTAGGATCATAGTACTTACTATCAAAGAATCACAGAATTGTCTAGGTTGGAAAAGACCTTGAAGATCATCCAGTCCAACCATTAACCTAACACTGACAGTTCCCAACTACACCAGATCCCTCAGTGCTAGATCGACCCAACTCTTAAACCCCTCCAGGGATGGGGACTCCACCACCTCCCTGGGCAGTCTATTCCAACACGTAACAACCCATTCTGTAAAGAAATGATTCCTAATATCCAGTCTAAACCTTCCCTGGTGCAACTTAGGACGATGCCCTCTTGTCCTATTGCTTATTACTTGGTTAAAGAGGCTCATCCCCAGCTCTCTGCAACCTCCTTTCAGGTAGCTGTAGAGGGCGATGAGGTCTCCCCTCAGCCTCCTCTTCTCCAGACTAAACACCCCCAGTTCCCTCAGCTGCTCCCCATACGACCTGTGCTCCAGACCCTGCACCAGCTCCGTTGCCCTTCTCTGGACACGCTCGAGTCATTCAATGTCCTTTTTGTAGTGAGGGGCCCAAAACTGAACACAGGAATCGAGGGGCGGCCTCACCAGTGCCGAGGACAGGGGTCAGATCCCTTCCCTGTCCCTGCTGGCCACGCTATTGCTGACACAAGCCAGGATGCCATTGGCCTTCTTGGCCCCCTGGGCACACTGCTGGCTCCTGTTCAGCCGGCTGTCAATCAGCACCCCCAGGTCCCTCTCTGACTGGCAGCTCTCCAGCCACTCCTCCCCAAGCCTGTAGCGCTGCTGGGGGTTGTTGTGGCCCAAGGGCAGCCCCCGGCATTTGGCCTTATGGAAACTCCTCCAGTTGGCCTCAGCCCATGGCTCCAGCCTGTCCAGGTCTCTCTGCAGAGCCTCCCTACCCTCGAGCACATCAACACTCCCACCCAACTTGGGGTCATCTGCAAACTGACTGAGGGTGCACTCGATCCCCTTGTCTAGATCATCAATAAAGATGTTAAACAGGAGTGGCCCCAAAACCCAACCCTGGGGGACACCACTCGTGACCGGCCACCAACCAGATTTAAGTATATGTTATGTAATTTAATACTGAAGTAGTAAATAAGTGATATTAGCTTGAAAACCACAGTAAAAATTTTAAACGTGATAGGGTCTTCCTCTTTGGTACCTAAATTATAGAAGATTTTAAAGTTTCAGGAAGCTTTATGTGGATCTTTAGGTCAAATTTTTAAATTCTTTTGCCTTCAACTATTGATGTTTTCCTCTGATATCAAATCAAATGGAGGCCAGGAATTTTGTATATTACTCATACTTATCCAAATACAAATAAATAATATATGTATATCAAAGAGAGAGTTTAGGGTGACCTGCTTTAGATTAAATATAAAAACCTCTGAGGGGAGAAAAGAGTTGTGATACACTTGGTGATTAAAATTTGTTTCAGGAGTAAAACCAATTAGTTGAATGGTCCATATAATTATTTGGAAGAACTTTGCGTAATACTACTGCAGCAAATGCTTTTTAGTAAAACATACTAGACAAGATTTATTCCATTAAAGAAGTTAATCTATAAATTTCCCTTCCCTGTCTTTAACATCTGACGTGAATTTCACAGTTTCTTTCAGACTTCATAAATTATTTTCTTTACACCTAAACTAATTATTTGTATTTTAAATTGAGGATTCCTTTAATTATTTTATTTTCCTAAATTCAGAATTTAGAAGATTCTGTGTGATTAAACACAGGAGCGGTATCAGAGCACTAACTTCAGTCTGGCTTTGCAAAATCTGACATAAGTAATTATGGTAAAACGGATTCTAAATTCATCAGTGTGCTAATATTTTCTTAAGATAGTATTGAATTTTATGAAACTAATGAAAAAGTTATGTTGGATTTCAGAGTTAATAAAAGCCTCAGATATGTTGCTGTGTTATCAGCTGCTATATTATATCAGAGGATTCTGTATTACATTAGAGAATATTGGATTTGCAATAGGATGCTAAATGACAATGTAATATAAAATTGCAAAACTGATATTTTTTGAAGTCGTTAATAGACTAATTGAGTGAATGATTTTCATATTTTGTCAGTAGTTTAAGAGTAATGAAGAGGTTCATCTTGGCTGCTGAAACTGAAACTGAGTCACAGAAAAGTATCAACCTGGTCAGTCCCAGTTCTACAGGATTGTTTTAGCAAAGGGAGGGAAAGAGTCATCATACCTTGTTTCTCTGTATTTTCATGCCAGCTGCCATAGAATTGACAGATGTAATAGATCTCTAATTTTCAGTCTAAGCAGTCCTGAGGGGGTGTGGATCTTGAAGGATTTTCGTCTCTAGTGGAATACCTCATTATAGGAGGGATGACGTAATGATGACCCTGAATTCAATGATTAATTTTTTTTCTTATTATAGCATATTATTGCTAGTTGTTAAACATCAGCCACTTCAAATGTAAAAATGTTAAATGAAATTAAAACAGGGAAAGCAGCAGTAAAATTTCAACTCAGCCCTAGAAGTGGAAACAGATAATTGATGCATATATGTAAGGTCAAGAAAGCTTTATTTGAGGGTCAAGGAAAGTAAACAAGTGAAGAGTAAACTACTGTTTAGGATAGCTCACCCATCTTTTCCCTTTTCCTGGTTTCCCAAGCAAAAGGTAAAATTTAAAAGTCAGAAGTGAGTTTTGTTACTCAGGATTATGATATCATGATTGTAAAGATATTGATAAGTGGAAACATTTAAAATATTAAATACAGTAACATAACGTGAAATTACCTTCAGACAATCTGATAATACCTGTGAATATAAATTTCTACCAATAAGAGGTGTAATCGATATTGTGTGTGCTTTCAAAGAAAATCCTAGAAACCACCACAGCAACAACTACCCAATACCCCCACCCCCCAAAAAAAGTGAACCCAGACTTCCATTATATTTTTGCTTACAGTAATCAAATTGTAAATATTTGAACTGAAATATCCATGAAAGCTATTGACTATAGACATAAAAACTTTTGAAGAGCACTGAGTTAAAATGGTTCCACTGTTTCTAAAAAAAAATGGGTTAGAGAAAAATCTGGTTTCCATCAATATAATTTAACCTGACAAAACAGACTTTTCTCTTATCTCATATGCATCATATCATAATGTTAAGGATACCTGTTGGAATTCTAAATGTCTTATTAAGCTAATAGTTCTGTACAAAATGGAAAGTGAATCAAATCAGCCAGCTGTCTGACGGTATGGAAAATATCTTTGAACAATGATGATAAATATTCCTCTTGCTGAACTTTTCAACAGCAAAATGGCAGACAGTGAAGTTTGAACACCTTCACTGGCCTCCATCTATACTAAAAGGAGTGGCACTTCCAGACAGCAGATCAGTGTAATACAAGTTGGAAAATTGAGTTACAGACCGTGTTTCTACCTTTGCAAATAATGTAGTATTTGACTGTAGGGAGTTGGACACCCTCAAATTATGGTAGGATATGCAGAAAAAATACATTAATTTAATTTTGGTTTTGGTTTTTGTGGGGGTTTTTGGAGGTGTGTGTTCTTTTTTAATGTTTTCAGGAAAGTGATTAATTTAGGATACTATCCATTTTGGGTGGACTGCAGAGACTTTGGATCAGACCTAAGATGTCTGCCCTACATATCTGTTAATCTACTCTGTTCTCATTCCAACAGTCCCTTCTGAAATACTGTCAAAATGAGGTTTTGTGCCATTCAAAGGGTTCCCCATTTGAAAATGAAAAGCATTCACTGCACCGTTAGACATCTTTTAAAGAAGAAATTAATTTGATGCTGTGGTACCTACAGCCTTATCCCAGCCAACAGTAAATACAGACTATTGAACATATGCTTTCCTGGCTAGTAGTCAGGCTTCTTTAGCAGAGATTCTTTTATGCATACATTCCCTTTTGAGCTAATGGAATAATGACAACATGTTTTCTAAAGAAAACCTGTGTATGAGAAAATTGCTTAGACATGCATAATCTTTTTTCAAGAGGCTGTCAAGGATTTGTGTTGACGCTTGATGGTATGTTATTAACATGCTTACAAAACTAATTTAAAGGCAGTAGAGCAGGGCTGTTTATACTATTTGTGGTAATATTACTATTACTAATTACATTATATTGTAATACTGATACAAATCAACTGCTGGCAATGTCAGGATTAGTATGGGATGGTATAACAAGCCAAGATTTTAGACCTTTGAGTTCAGCTTGGCATTCTCGTGTTGAAAATGGTTTTTATATTGCTCTTTAACATGAGTAGAACATGTTTGCTATTGAAATTACTGCAAAGACAGAATTTTATTGAATTCTGTTTTCACTTTAAGCTTGACTCCTGTAGAATTTGAAAAAAAATAGAGATTGAAGACTATATTGATTATTTTAAAAGGTAGTCATGTTTATGAAGAAGCACAATAGGGAAGGTGCAATTTCTTTTATTTTCTTAATATGGAGATAAAGGATGACAATGGGATCAATACAGATCAGTTAACGTCTTTTAGGATATGAATAAGCCTTTGACTGATTAGGCAAGCAGCTGTATTAATTGTATTACTAAATATGTAGTGGACTAAACCTCAGTGCAATACCTTCCTTTCCTTCTAATATTAACTTCAGTGTAAGTACTGGGATAAAATTTGTGACTTTCAGACAGAAGAGAAAATAAGATTAGACCTACTAGAAACAAGTTAAATGAGTAATTGAATAAGATTGTCTGTAACTATAGGTTATGGTTTATGTAAATCTTGAAAAAAAATTTTTTTTCATTTTGTGAAGGGGAAAAGTTACCAACAGTTGGCTCATTCAGTCAAATCCTAGGCATTGTAATCAGGGTAACTTCTGAAGTTTCTTTCAAGCATTGTTTTGTTTCTTTGATATCCTGATGGTCTTCATTAGGATTACTTTATCACTATTCTTTATAGTGAGAAAAATGAACTGATCACAATAAACTCATTATGATTTTCTTCTGACTGTTGTCAGAAGTTTACACTTATTTTCTCTGAATGACAACAATAATTAACTGTACCCCTCCTCCTTAGCCACAATGCTGCTGCTCCCTTCATAATTTCTTCACTTCGTAACAGACAATTGCTGTGCTACCTGTGCAAATCATTACCAGAAAGTCTCAGTGTATATGTTTATTCCCAGCAAGGATTTGCGGTATAGAATTCACAAGATCGGAGTCAAAGCATTAAATTGAGAAAAAATAGTACATTGAATCATAGTGCCAATTTTAAAGCTGAATCACATCTACCTTTGGGATTTTAGTATAATGTAGCTTTGCATGACTAAGAGCCTTCCCACCAGACTAGAGTCCTCTTCTGAGGTATAAAGGATTGTCCTTTGCAACATAATATGCTGCCTCTGAGAGAAAGAGAAAATGAGAGAGATTTTATTGCTTTTACAGAGAGATTCTATTTCACTTTTCTTTTTCTCTGTTTATTCTGTGTGTAGGTTTTGTACTTTTTTTTTTTTTTAAGCATACCATCACTTAGCATTTAGAAATATCTGGAGAGTACAAAAGTGTGCTCTTTTTTATTTTTCCCATTGCACAGAGTTTGCTAATTTAATGCTGCAGCTACTGAAACAATCTGTCCCCCGGATGTTGCTATGATTTCATATAATTGACTGTTTTGTAGTTTTGCCTGAAGAGAGTTTCACAGTCATGACAGTAGTATATAGACCTTTGTGTTTTGCTGATCAGGGATACCAACTAAATTCAGACACCAGAGTGAAAAGAGCAGGCGTATTTTACTAGAAATAACTAAATAATATAACAGAATAATATAGAAAACATACAGTAAGAAAAGACAGAATAGTGCACTTAAATAAGAAAATACATGGTAATGCATCCAATCATTACTACATGAGAGAGAGAATAGTGATGAAGAAAGCTCCACCACCACTTGCATAAGTACCCATCACCCAGCCCCGCAGTGGCTGGGCAGCCCCGGTTACAGCGAGGGGTTGGGGAGCCTGTCCCGGCAAGGGGGAAATCCTACGCGGTGCCTCCACCCGTAGGTGAGGCTGCCAAAGTCCCTGTGAGCGGGTCCAGCCTTATATACCAGAGATCGACAGGCCAGAATAGCTGGCACCTTTGTTTTCAGTGGAACATCTGGTTTCAATCTCACATTAGATTCCCCCCAGAGCCTGGCCAGGGCTCAAGGGAGAAGCTAAGGGAGTTTCCCTCCTTATCTATTTATTTATGTTCTCTTTAAAACAAGGCCATACATCTGACCCAAGGCCGGACAGCTGGCTTCACAGCTTTGTTAACTTACCCCTACACAGAGAAGAAGAGAGATACATTCAGCATAGACATGTTTTCATTACATCCATCACCAGTAATGAGTATATGATATCTAAGATACATCTTTCATTATTGAGCATACATATTTTGTTAATGACTACATACTAAGTTAGCAGCTTTGGTGTTCAATACTTGAACACTTTAGCACTTTTTACATCAGCATACGTGGTTTGTTATAACTTAGTATAATACCTATTGGCACAATGGTTTTCAGTTATACAATATACAGGATTCATCTGTAGGTCAACTCTGGCTTGGGCCGGTTCAAGCCTTAGCACTTCACTTTATCATCCATTCTTGTCACAGTGTATCCACAGAATAGGTGCAGTGCAATGAACAGCAGTGCAAAGAGGCAGTAACTGCTGGTCAAGTAGTGGTTTGAATCTTTGATCTTTTTGACCTTAGAGTTACCAGTAAGTAATCTACTTGTGTTTTGTCATAGATAAATCACATCTACTTTGAGCTAAACTGAAACCACCAATTTATTTCTCATAGGAGTAATCCACACAAGACTAAATAGTGGTCATTTGTTTCTCAACCACACACAATTCTTTGTCTTATATGACCATGTCTTTCCTTTGCCCTTGGGTTGAGGATGAAAGACTTCAGAGATCATAATTTCAGGCAACACTGAAGAAGCAAAAAACCACAATAATTTGATATTTGCAGGATGATAATATAATCCTTTATGGCTGAAACCAGTTATAAACTGTAATCATTAACAGTCAGTCCAGATCCATTTCAGCCATAAAGAGTTGCACTGTGCTAGAAATACCAGGAGGGTTTTAGTTAATAATTGAATTATTTTCCTTTTGTGTGAATTGCATCTAGATGTCTGTGTTCAAAATAAGTAGTCTTCTGTAGAAATTACATATTCAGTACCTTACATGTGATAAAATTTTATACCTGTCAAATGGTCTTACATCAGGACATCAGCGTTAATTAGACATTACATAGACAATAAATAAATAGAGCAATGAATTCACTGTAGAATATGAAAGGTGAACTTGCTGTTATGCTTGCACTGTCTTTGCAGTGTTAGTTTCTCTTTACAGCTCATTTTAACAGTTACTAGTCAAGTACCAGAGACTTATTTACCTCCTTAACTCAAAGGAGGTGGGACAAAAGCGGGGAATATAAGTCCATGAAGCAATGGTAACTAGTAGGCATGACTCTAACAGTAAAATATTGGTAGCGTAGAGTATTATGTTGCAAGCGCAGAGATTGCATGGGGGAATGCACATGCTTTGAGAACTGAAATTGAATTATGAAATCTCTTTGTTTTTCTTCTGATGGGGTAGAATTTCTCTGTGAGCTCAGAGAGATTTCTCTTACTCAATTTTCTGTGTTGTGTAATCACTACTAACACCAGATAGATTCTAGAGGTTTGGCTTTTTTTTTTTTTTTTTTTTTTTTTTTTAAAAAAAAAAAAAAAAGAAGACAGTGAAAAATGTACTTGGTTTCTTTATCTAACAAAATGTTCATTTGTCTTTCTAAAAACGTACTTAATTGCTCACACAGGAAAATAATTGCATGTCTTGTGAACCTTGCAGTTCTAACACTGACATTATATTCTTACTTTCATTCTTTTTAATACATTACAGTTTGCCTTTTAAGGTTTTACTTCATCCTTAGAAAGTGACAGCTTGTGTGGGTTTTTTTTGTTGGTTTTGTTTTTGAAAACAAGAAAAATTGCTTATCTCTGTAACTGATGTAGTTGCTGCTTTTACTTTCTGGTGGTTTTTTCCTCTTCCGTGATGAGAACCATCACCAGTAGGTATTATTTATTTAATATTTTTCTGTGTGCTTTCAATTCCCGTAAATTAGATAATTTAAAAATAAAGACAAACTGTAGGCAAACGAATGCTGAAGTCAATTTAAACCATGCCAGCTGGAACAGAAGAGAACCTAGTAAGTTGGCAAGGACTTATCTGGTGCTGCTTCTTCAACTGAATGTTTATTGTGCAGGTATTTTGTATTTTGTGCGTGTGTATTAATGTGTCAAAGTGCAGACCAGTCCATCATCCTTATTTCTCTTTCTTCCTGTCACCTGCCGCTACTTCTTCATAGTAATTAAAAGATCAATAGTTCATTATGCTTGAATTCTTCATAAATGAAGGCAATGTTAGAGTCTTCACAGATACTACAGCATCTTCACATGAAGGTATAATCTTATGTAAGAATACATGCGGAACTGTATCATTTCTAGACTGTATGCCAGTGCGGTACAGCCTCTCACAGGCTCTCTAAATGAGCAATTAAATGCTGTGGTGTCCTGTCAGTTCTCTTGTATATATACCCTGCTCTGCTGTTGAAGTGTAAAAATGAATAAAGGAGATTATCCTTGCTAACACCTATTAATGATCAGTCATATACAAGTCTCATATTTTTTCTTAGGACACTGTTGTTAGTACTACCTGATTTGACAGGTTACAGTGTATTTTATTTTTAATTCAGTGCAAGAGCCTCTATACTACTTCAGTGGGAGAAAAATAAGAATTATGGTTGGGTAATGATGCTACTGGATTACAGTCAAAAAGACAGTAAAATCTTTTAAATACAGAAATTTCTTGCTAGGTTTTGGTGTGGTGGTGGGTTTTTTTCAAGCTGTGTAAGAATTGTCATTTTCCTGAAATGAGTGACCAACACTCTGCAAATCAGAGTGATTTCTTGAGGCATACAAACGAGATTTTAATGTAATTCCTTTTAGGCATTGAAATGACAGACGTATGTTGCAGGTTGTGTGAGGATTGATGGGAGAACTGGGCATTGAACCTCAGTCCCTTAATTCCTTATTTTCTAGGAGTGAGAGACAATGCTCTTCAGAGTCCCTTATGTTTTTGGTCTATTAGTTTCAGAGAGGTTTGCCTGATTAGAAAGTTTCTGTACACACATTTCAGCTGTGTAATTCAGACAAGCTTAACTTCCACAGGCACTGTGTGACAACATCTGTATGAACTATTGGGAGACCAAAACAAAGTATTGGGTGTCCAGGTTAACAAGGTTCTTCAGAATTGGGGTTTTATTTGCAAAATTCAGCAAAACTTTTGAGAATAACGAAGTACAGCAGGCTTTCTTCCTCAGGCGAGGATATGATTTCTGATGTCTGTTTTTTAAAATATATGATCCTAGCAGAAAAGGAGAGGAAAAAACTAAGAAGTTTGATTAATGGAAGAAGCTTAGAAAGAGCTAAGTTTGAGGACTGATCTCAGAGCTCTTAGGCTGGAAAAAACATCCCATTAATTTTAGTGGGAGTTTTGACTGCACAAGGACTTTCAAGATCAAGTACTTTCTTGTTCATTAAAGGATAGAAGGTAATTAGAAAAAAGCACAGAAAAGATTTTATATAGTATTGCTTTTGTCAGCTGAAAAAATCCATATTATTGTAGGAGTTTTAGGATAATCTTCTCTCTCCCTTTCTTGCATAAAATGATGACACAGTAGGTTGTTTTCATTACTCTTAGAGGTCTGTGGTTCTATCTATTCATTTTATTGGGAAAAAGCAATTGGCAAGTTTTTTTCTGTGTTATCTTCCTTGCTGTTGGATTGCAATCTCATCTATGATGCTGACTTTGTCATTTCCTCCTCCATCCAAACTGTTTAGCTCAAGATATTCCCACAACATTTTTGTTTGTAAATGTTGGATGATAAATGAAATAAAAAGCCAGTGTGCATTTTGGTTGAAGGATTTTGCTGATGTCAGCTCATGAAACAGAGGAACAGTTGGAAAGAAAAAGATAACACTGTACTAAGTTTTGCAGAAACACATCTTGCATGTTTTATTATTCCTTACATTATGTTGACTTTTGAACACCTTTTGGGGAAGAAGCTCTTGACTCCAACCCTGAATTTTAAATGTATGGTAGCCATGAGCCATTTCAGGAATTTATCTGTAATTTATTTGGGTCTAAGTTTAATTCCAGTTGGAATTGCCACTGGTTGTTAGACTGAGAGCAAGAGCCACTTTCTTACAGCTTTCTACCACGTGCTGGTGGACACAGGGAAACTGTAGAAGGCTGGGGAGTCAGATAAAGCTGTTGCAAATCTGTTGCTTCCCTGGCTCTCTTTGCTGGCCCTGTAATACATAATGATCTTAACCATTCCCAAAAGCATGGGAAAGTGAGATAGACATATTCACTTCTGATGTAGCAGTAGTCTGCTTTTTGAGAAAGTAGCTATGTAGAAAAAAGACATCGTATTTAATGTGATGCCGTGCATTTGTCTTTTCAGTCTACAATTGTTATATGAATGAGATTTTATTCCTGCTTATTCCTGTTTTATTTTGATGGTGTCCCTAATCTTTCAACTAGCAAAGGGGATAGAGGAAGAATTCATTATTTGTTGTAATTGAAATTACTCTTGTGATTCCTTTCCAATTATTTTCAGGAAACAATACTTATTATTTCTGCAAAGGTGACTTATTTCTGTAAAGGTGACTTTCTAACAAGTTAGAAGGTATTTAGCAATACGGAGTCTGCCTTCAAAAACTCATCACTTTATCAAAGTAGATAAAATGTGCAATATACATTCTAAAAAGAGAACTTGATCCATAGGGACTCCTTCTTTGCTTTTTTACCAGTTTAATTTGTGGCCTTTGGGTGAATTGCTCTTCATTTGTACTCATGTAAATGAGGAAAACAATCATATGTAAAATATCAGAGGAGATAAAGGCAGATTTTAAAATGAGGCATTCTCAGTGTCTTTTACCTTTCTGTTAAGCTATACTTATTAATCTCCATGGATTGTGTAAGTGCCTTTTCACTTAGAGTGTAAGGCCAAATAATAACAATTCTGCATGAGTAAAGCGTTTTTGGTTTGGGTTTTTTTGTTTGTTTGGGTTTGTTTTTTTTTGTTGTTGGGTTTGGGTTTTTTTTTTTTAAGAAATTTTAGATGAGGGAATAAGGGACTTCCTGAAATTAGTTGGAAATGTGACTTCAGATATTAGAGGAGAACATTTTCAGTAGGTGAAATACTTAAGATGACTTTCTGCTTTCAAGGGGATTTCTTGAAAAAGCTTTCAGAACTGTGATATAATTCTCCAACAACACAGAGTTTGTGTGAGATATCTGAGGTATCTGTTGGGAGTACTTTGGAAGTACTTTGGAAGAGACATGTGTTTTCCATTGTGAGTAAAAGTACTATTTGATCTAAAGTTTTCTGAGGATTTTGATCACTATAAAATGGTAAAGGAGTGGATAAACCATTCTGTACGGAATACTAATGTCCTTTCTGAATATGTTTGTAGCTTGAGCATATTACTCTGCAGAGAATGGATTTGAAATTGTCTGATTTTCCAGAAATTTTACTCTTAATGTAATGTTCTCTCTCTGGGAAGATTTCTTTTCTTAAGTAAAATAGAACAGTACAAAGGCCTGGTGCTATGTTGATACCTAAGTTTCTGCCTGTCCCTCCAGATGCATGTGTTGCTCTGGTTTAGATTGCTCAGAATTATTGTGGTACTATTCTGCTGTCAGGTTGGGTAACTAATTCATTCAGTTCCTCTAGGAATAAGCACTTTTGAAGGTTCTGGAAACTTGGTAACCTACTGAACTTTGCCTCCACAGTTCTCTTACAGTCACATACACAGAGAGACCTTATGATTCCAGTCCTTGGAGACATGATATTTTGGGGTGTCTGAATATTTTACTCAGGAGGGAACTTGAAGTACATGGTGCTATTTATATTCAGCAGTTAGTAACAGAGTATGAACATCCATTAATGCTCCCACATTAAACACAGCTTTAATTGCAGTTTTAAAGATCTGCTGCTTTTGCTTTTTAGAGTCTCAGGGTTGATTAATAATATCTTAATAAAAAGCTTAATAGTGCATTAAACTAAAAAAAAAAAAAGTTTCTCCTTATTATGAGACAGCAATTTTACTTGGTAGTTCACTAAACAGAACAATAAAAACCCATCTGAAAAATCTGTTGCCTGGCTGCAGCAATATGTTATATAGCCAGCCTTCAGAAACCAAACTGACGTTTGGTGTAGCATTTTAAATGTTACCATGCATATGTCTGGTAACACTAAGCAATGGCCTCTGAAGTTTGTGAACCCTCATAAAGAGCTATTTATCTATCTTCAGTAGAACTTTGCTCACATTTTGGTTTCTATATTACCACTATTGGGCCACTGGGGAGGTGGGTTATATGAAGATCTGTAGTAAGAATGACACATCTTTTTTATTTAAATATTATTGCTTTTTAGGCACTGAATTTTGGAGATATGCCGAAGTACTTGTGGGAGATTTGGGTACCTGACAAACCATGGGTGGTAAGATATCAGATCCACTGAAATAAATAAAATAAACATTTATTTTTAAGATAGGAATTTTGTGCCCTGTTGTCACTGAATTCAATGGGCAAAACTCCTGCAGGGCTAGTAAGAAGTGCATTACTACAAATTTATGCAAGTGTGTTTCCTTTCTTTTCAGTATTGTCACACTGGTGTGAAGTTGAAGTAATGCCTGTAGTGAACTAAAGCTGTGTAGTATCATCTGACAGGGGGAAGGGAGAATTGCTCAGTTGAAGGTTATAATAAGACCTTTTCTCTTATCTTCACTCAGACAAGCAAGCGGTTAGCTATTGCCCATCAGAGCAATTCATGGTTCACAGCTGGGCCTGAAAGGTACTGAATAGTATCTTTCTCCAGGTATCCTCTTGTTAGTCTTGTTTAGTGCTTGCTCTGGACTCCAACCCAGTAAGCCAAGGAAAATAACAGTCTCCTTTTGAGCACCATGTGGATTTCTAAGGAAATGAGTCTGGCAGATGCTGTCAGTCCTCCACTTTCAGAGGCAGTAATCAGAGATGAAACAGGGTTCAAATGCTTTGTTTTCTAAAGCTCTGCAATAAGGAGGAGTCATGGTCTATTTAGATGCAGTTTCTTCTCTGTCTAGTCTCCAGTCTAGTCTGTGAGTTCCCATGCTGGTTTTTTTGTGTGAAATAAAGGACGGTAGTATCTGTCCACTATCTGTGCTTTTTAAAGAAAGTGTCTCCAAAATTAATACCAGAAAACTCCATGTAGAAGTTCAGAACTTCCATCTGTTTTAAAGGTTAAAAGTAAATGCAATTTAAATTTAGTTGCATGTTATGATACATTTAATTATGTTTGTTCAACTATTCAAACTACAAGATTACAGTAAGAAGTAATTTCCTTTATACTATAGGCCTCTTTCCCCAAGCATTCTGTGGCACTTAAGTTACATCAAAAGAAGAAAATTTCCTGGAAATGTGAGTTTATAGTATCAGACATTAAATCTAAAACTATATTTTCTAACTTCTTCTGGGTATTTGACTTTTCAGACTTAATACTAGGCTATTTTAGTCTCAGTATAGGTATTTCAGAGAAAAGGGAATTGCTTTTATTTTTTTAGTGTAAAATATTCTGAATAAACGGTTGAATTTCTATTAGTGTACTATAAAATTGATATAGGTACATGAATCTAAATATCTATCATCCATCTTATCTCTAATAATAGACAGTGCTGTGGTTATATATTAATCCAGTCACACAAGAATTCTGAAGAAAATTCTGAATGAAAAAGAGCCATTATATACTGGACAATGTAATTCAAAGTCAACATAATAATAAATGGAATTCACAGTTGGACTAGATGATCATTGTAGGTCCCTTTCAACTGAAAAATTCTGTTCTATTCAGCTACAGATACTAGAAATTTAGGTAGCTATAGATGTATATAAATTCTTATTAAGGCAATGGAGAATGTTTGGACCACACTGAGGTGGATTCAGGCAGTGGAGTCCCATATGAGAGTAAATATTCACTTAAGCTCTTAGCTCAGTTTTGGGAAGTCGTTTTTTGCATCAGTAGTAGAATGCAATGTTTTAACAGAAACTGTCGCTAATATTTTATTTAATTGGATATTAAATACAAAATAGAGTCCTGATGTACTGTTTTATTTAAAGCTCTAAGAACAATGTATTATAATGCTTCATGGTTGAGTCCACTTTTCTGAGGGAAGGTATTCTATACATTACATTGTAAAAGTTGTTCTTTCAAGTGTTGCAGGTGTTAGGGAAATATTTTTCACCAAAGTTGGATGTTAATTACTAGAAAGTAAGTTCTAAAGTGACTAAACAGGAAGAAAGTTATAAACGTTTAAACTAATTTCTGGAAGATTTTATGGAATTCTCTCAGCGTTTCTCTAAGTATTGTTGCTTTTTGTCAGACAAATCTTTTCAGTTACGTTCAGTACTACGGAAGAGTTAAACAAATAGGTAAACTATTTCCCATGCTTGTTTGATGTTTCAGAAAATGTGAACATTTATTCCCTCTTCTCTAGCAGTTGATATTGGGCATGGAATACTTCTGGCTTTTTGTCCTAGCTGACAGCAGCAGGCCAACCAATCAGTTTAATTAAAGCTTCTTTTCTATCCATGTGGATGTCAGGCTTTGAAAAAATCCTCCAACCCTTTACTCATGGAAAGCATTTTAAATATTTTAATATATTTTTATCATTTTAATATTGATAAATCTTCACAGTCTGAGCAATAACTTAAGTAATGTTGAAAGTCTGTAGAGTAAATGAGGACTGCACATTTTGCAATGCATTATTGAGTATGAATAAAGAAGTATTGCATTCTTGCTTTTTTTAAAAAAAAAAACAAACAAAAACAACAGTTGAATTACCTGTGAGTACTTTGCTCATCTAAACAGCAATTACATAGTCTCTTTCTAACAGATTCTTGACAAAGCAAATCTCCCTTAACATTGTATGTAATAGAATATAAAAAGCCCTCTTATACCAAGTTTCAGACCTAATGGATTTTCTATATCCTGAAGTTAAATTTTAGTCATTGCCTTTAATGTTGGTGGTAGCTGGACCTAAAGATTAGAAGCAGAATTTCTTAGGTAAGTAAGTGTCTGATGTACCTGTTTAAGCAGCGGTTCAGCCAGCACAGTTTTGGGGTGGAACTGGGCTGGGGCGGGATGGATGCAAGAATGGAAACACAACACTTGGTGTGAATAATCTAAAATTTATTTAGCATGTGGGAGGGATGATAGTGCGTGGATAGCAATTTGTCTGTTAAGAAGACTATTGTACAACACACACCATGCACACACACACATAGACCAGGAGTACAGGATGCTCACTCCAACAGTGCAGGATGGTTGTCAGCCAGGTGTGCATGGTTCAGGCTCAGCCTTCTATGTGATGTTGGATGCCCATGGATTTGTCCACTCAAGAGAAGTTATGGTCTTAATTGTTTCCTGCTTTATAAATCATATTCTTGGTGTAAACTACTATAAGCCAAGCTAATAAGCCATGTGGCCTCACTAGTCACATAGCCTCAGGCCAATCTCTTTGATTATCATCCAGATGCAAGGCCAACTAACAGTTGTCACTGAGGTTTCTATCACTCTGTGTTACAGAAGTGTGAAGTCAGCAACAATTATATGATGGTGTTCAGCTAGTGCAGCTTTGTTTTCCATCTCATACCAGGTTAATTTTGTTATTTGCAGATGGGCAGATGTAGTCATGGTCCATTTTATCTGAGAAATGCTTTTAGGTAGACTATCTTGGGACATGTGATCAAAATTATGCCTTCTAGGAATATAATGGTACTTTGGCATTAATAACATTGATCTCTTTCTTTGGGATGGAAACACCCCCTCCAACCCCACACATGAACACACAAATCTGGGAGTATGTATATAAAAAAGGAAGAAAAACTGCATGGAATAATCAAAAGCAGGAGGCAGATTTGTGAAGAATATGAGCATAAAGCTTATGGCTAAGTTTTTCCTAAAGTAACAGAATCTCTCTTCAAGAGGGGAAAGAGATGCAGAGCTGTAGGAAATAGGCTAAGGTTAAAAGGAAGAATCTGAGACTATTCAAATATCTCATATGAGTATGTTTCATATAAATGACTTCTTTCCAAACAGTAGATCATGCAGGTATATTATTTTCCCCTGTAAAAAGAAACTTAAAAAAAAAAAAAGTAATTTTTTCTCTGCTGTTCAAGGTAGATGATAATAGTTGCTTGATAGTTGCTTGAGTCAGGATTCTAAGAAGAGGAATGCTCTGTACATTTTAATTTTTTGAGTCTGCATATACAGGTATTGTTATTAACCCTGGCAGAAGTTTTCACAATTTATATTTTGTTTTGCTCATAACTCTCTGTGCCCATTATCTGGTAAAAGAAGCCTCTTAACTTGGATGTAATTCAGGGATATTGGACAAACACCGATCTTCTTTGTAATTAGATTTTATTATGACTTTGTTTTCAAAAGTAAGCTGATTTTTAGTTTAGAAATGTCATTAAAATTACTTGTGAGGCAGCTCTTTCAAATTAATTCAAATAGGTGATGGCCAATGAGGTACTACTCTTCTATCTCAAATGTGTATGAAACGAAACCAAGCAACCCCAGCTTTGTATAAAAATAAATGTTTACATATATAACTTGGCTTCATTTTTCTCCCTAATTAGTAGCATGCGATGTACCATTCTGATTTTTGATTCACCCCCTTAGTGCCTGCACCTCCCCTTAGGGATCCCAGCTGTTTTCCTCTCCTGCTGTAATTGAAATCAAACTTGTTCCAGCCTGTAATTGATAGTGGATCTAACCATCTAATGTTTTCTGTGAGACAGATGCACAGCAGAAGCACATAAAGTGGCATATGGAAAACCAAGTACCCTAATGCAGTAAAGATAGAACCATTCTTGTATCGTTATACAATATTCCAATACTTTAATTAGCTAGTTCACCTACATTTTAGTATGTTAAGAGTGTGTTATGCATAGAAAATTTGGAGTATATACGATCATTAATGGAATGGTTAGGCCAAGTCTCTCTGTCCTCATGAAGAACTGTACCTCTGGACTGCTCTTATATATTATTCTCTTCGCCTGCTCTTTTTTCTTGCAGTGTTAAAGAAAAGTATTCTAGTGTCTAAGCATTTTTGTGACAGGTCTAATGGATCATATGAGAATGTAAATCTAGCCGTTCTCTCTCACCCTTGTTTTGGTATCTAGTGCAAATCATAATCTTGTATAAAGAGTGTATCTTTTTGTCTCTGGATGAAGACATTTGCTAGGAATCTGCCTGTAGAAGCAGGATGCTGCTGTCTGACAATACTTCGATATATTCCCGATTTTCTTTCTCTCTTAAACCATACAATATTTCCATTCTTTGTGAACAAAATAATAGCTATTTTCTTTATCCTATATCTCTCCGTGTCTCTGTATATAGTCTATAAGAGAAAAGAGTGCCAGCCAGGAATTTTTATATTTAAGTAATATTTTAATATTTTAAAACATTTTAAAATGCTTTGGTAGTTTTTTTCCCCTCCTTGTTTGGGACCTACTCTAGTTCCTACACCAGAAAGCTTATATAGTTTTAATAGCATTCTTCTACCTCTAGCTTCTCTTTATGACACAATATATGGTAATTAAATATACAATGAAAGAGAAGTCATAAGTTACTAATAATTTAATTGGCAGCTGGATTTCTTGAGATTTTTTTGAGGCATATTTTCTTAGCAGAAATAATGTAATAGTCCCCTGTGTGGATTTCCTCCTACCTGGTTTTGAAACGAGCCTCATGTGTTCCTTCCAGTGCTACTGATAGCAAGGTGTTATCAGTGCATCTGAGTCAGTCAGACTAAGGCTTTGAGCGATTGCATCTCTAACTATGACTGAGAACCTAGCTAAAGTCAAAAATTCCACTTATTCTGTACTGCTTGTGACTCCAAATATGGTTGCCCTGTGTAAAGTTCAACAGGATTTCTCCTGGGATAGCAAAGTTCCTTTAGGTATGTCTAAATAAATATTAGCTTTCTGGTGCATACTTATAAAGAGATTTGGAGGAAAGATAGTTATTCTGTAACTCCTCAGATTATACCTGGTTTCTCAGGGACCTTAGAAAAAATAGAGGAGAAATTAACTTCTTTACACAGTTCAAAATCACAGTGGAGATTATTCTCATTAAATATTTATCCATCATGGAGGAGGAAGAGAGTTCAGTAATCAAACAGTTTGTGTTAATTTAAATGTCACAACCACAATTAGAAAAAACATCCTTGCAATCAAATTTTATTGTGGTTTCCTAATCTGTGTTCTGAAAATATCCTTCACTCGAGGATTTCCACTCTGAAGGAAGAGAAGAGAGTGAAATATGGGTTTGACTCAAGTTTCCTAAACTTTTACCTCTTTCTCAAAATTCCATAATTTTTCTGTGACTCAGTGATCCCTTTATAAAATATACTAGGTTAATTTGGGTTGTCCGTATTTCCTGTAAATAGATTTACCTCCAACTTCATCACCCTCTACCCTGAAAGAATGATCTGGAGCCTCTCGCTGTACGTCATATGTGACCTTAATGAAACCAATACAAGTGACAGCAGAGGCAGAATTTATGTTTGGTGGTGGTTTTTTTTTTGTGGAGGTGAAGCTCGTACACAAAGTAGTGCATTTTTTTGATATTACAATGTAAACTAATTTCTTACTGTCAGATTATTTATCTGATACTATTTCTAATAGCATCATCAGAACATTTTAAGCAGTTAAAAATATTTGTAATGTTAAAATGTGTAATGTTTAAACAGATTAGCTTTGATGTATGGTTAGTTTTTCTGTGTATTTCACAGAAAAAAAATACTATCCATGGAAATATTATATAAAAGTGAAAACTACTAAATATATTAAGGCTAGGCATGTGATTATTCTTATAGTCTTGCTATATGCGTGGAGAACTGTTCTATTATAATGAAGTAATCTAACTTGGAAGGGACCTTCAGAGGTCATTTGACACAAGGTCCTACCCAAAGAGAGCTAGTTTAGATCAGGTTGTCAGGGCCTTGCCCAATTATGTTTTAAATTTCTCCAAGGCTATCTCCAAGACTATTCACAGCTCCCTGGGCATCCTGTTCCAGGGTCTGATCATCCTTGTGAAATTTTTTTCCTTCATATCAAACTAGAATTTTCTTGCTTCTCCTCCTGTCACTGTGCAAAAAGAGTCTGGCTCCATATTCTCCAGACCCTCCCGTTAAGTGGCTAAAACCACAGTAACATTCACATCTTGAGGGTGAGCACATGCAGCTCTCAGAGGCCTTCTTTATACTCTCCAGCCTCCTGACCAACTTGGCAACCATTTGCTGGTCTTACTTCAGTGTTTTTTCTTTACTGGAGAGCTCAAAACTGAACACATCATTCCACATGCAGTTTTCATTCATAGAATCATAGAATCATTTAGGTTGGAAAAAACCTTTAAGATCATAGAGTTCAACCATAAACCCAACACTGCCAAGTCAGCAGTGTCCCTGTGTCATGTCCATAGGCACCACATCTATGTCTTTTAAATACCTCCGGGGATGGTGACTCAACCACTTCCCTGGGCAGCCTGTTCTGATGTTTGACAACCCTTGCAGTGAAGAAATTTTTCCTGATATCCAATCTAAATGGTCTCCGGCGCAACTTGAGGCCATTTGCTCTTGTCTTATCACTTACTACTTGGGAAAAGAGATCAACATGCTGAAAAGAGAGGAAGAATTGCCTCCCCAAGTTTTCTGTGTACGCTTTTACTGATGCAGTTTGACTTTTGTTTAAGGACATGCTGCTGACTCATGCTGAAATGGTTGTGCAGCAGGACCAACAAGTATTTTGCTGTAAAGCTGGCTTCTATCTAGTTGGTCCCCAGGCTGCATTGTTGCATGGGGTATTTCCTCCTGGGGCGGAACTCCACGTTCACCATTGCTGCACTTCTTGAGGCACCTGTTGCCCATTTATCCAGCATGCCAAGGCCCCTCTGAATAGGAGTCCAGCCTTCCAGCATGCAGAACACTTGCCTCCAGCTTGGTTTCATCTATGCACTTGCAGAGGATGTCCTCTGCCTCATGATCCAGCTTATTAGCCAAGACATCAGATGCAACGGCAGCATTGGAGCCATGATCCACCCCTATTAATCAGCTGCCCGTTGGACTGTACACCTCTGATCACAGCCCTTTGAACGTGGCAGTCCAGTCAGTTTTTCCAGGCACCTGGTACTCCATCCATCCAAACCGTATTTTCATCAAGTTGTTAGTATGGACTAAAAAAGCATTGCTAGCATCAACGTACCTCTTTTTCATCAAGGCAGCTCATCACAGAAGCCAGTCAGACTGGTCAAGCACACTCTGCCATTGGGAGATGCACATAGGCTGTTTCCAGTCTCCTTTTCCTACTGTACATTCCTGGATGTGGCTTCCAGGAGCATTTGTTGAGTAGTGAGACTAGGATGACTAGCCTGCAGTTCCCCCATTATTCTCCTCCTTCTCTTTGAAAATGCACAATTCTTCCAGTTGTCAGAAACCTACCCCGATCATTCAGACCTTTGTAAGACCATAAACATTGGCTTTGCCAGGTCATTGTCTGCCTTCCTTGGCACTGTTGGAGGCATTCCATCTTGTCCTATGTTCAGTTTACTTTACTGCTTTCTACCTTGATCTTTTACTGTGGGTAATTCATCAGTCTCCCAGATCCTGGCACAGGCTCAAAGGACTCGGGAGGCTTGAGGCAGTCTTTACCAGTAGAAGCTGAGGCAAGGATCTAGTACCTCAGATTTTTGTTCATCCTTTGCTGCTAGGTTCCCTACCACTTTGAGTGGTGGCCACACATTTTCCTTTGTCTTCCTTTTGCTGATAGGATAACTTTATTTTATGCTTCACAATCCTCACTAGTATCAGCTCCAAGAGGGTACTTGCTTTTATATTCAGCTAACCTCAGTCAGGATTTCCCCATTATTCGTGATGGCCTTATGCTGTGCTTGTTCAACTTTCTGGGTGTGACACTGGAATTTTTCTGTGCTTTGAGGAAGCTGTCATTGATGATCAACCAGCTGTCTTGAGGTCCTTTACCTTGCAGGACAGTCTCCCATTAGCCCCCACCAAGCGGATCCCTGAGCAAGTTTAAATCTGCTTTTCTAAAGTCTAGATTCCCCTCTTTTTTTTTTTTTTTTTTCCCCCTAGGTTCCCCTCTTTTTTTTTTTTTTTTTTTTGTAATAGATCCAACTGAGTGTCTCCTCTGGTCTGTT
Organism: Athene cunicularia; assembly: GCF_003259725.1. Taxonomy (NCBI): domain Eukaryota; kingdom Metazoa; phylum Chordata; class Aves; order Strigiformes; family Strigidae; genus Athene; species Athene cunicularia. The sequence goes on along the minus strand of NW_020799091.1, from coordinate 39,311,581 downwards.
ATTAGCCACCTGTACACCTGTATCAAAAGAACAGTTCTTGGTGCTTGTCAGAAATATCTTGAAATTTTTGTGATCAAACATTTTGCCCTCTTAGAAGATGTTGGGGTTATTCAAATCCCCCCTGAGAACCAGCCTTGTGATTGTGAGGCTTCCCCTAGTTTTCTAAAGGAGGCTTCATTTCCTCTTCTTGATCAATCAGTCTTTATCAGACACTCATCACTGTACTTACTCTCATCTTGACCCATCAGCTCTGGACTGGTTGGTCACTTGCTCCAATGCAAAGCTCCATGAATTCAAACTGCCCTTTTCCACTGAGAGCAACCTCTTCTTCCTCACTTGTCCTGAGGAGCCTGTATGAGTTCTCTGTGAGTTGTTTTTCATGCATGTGTTTTTGTACAGGCACTTGTGGTGAGCCCCGCAGCTGTACTGTGTTCACAGGGGACGTTCCTCGTGCATCATGCTTGCTCCTTTCTCACTTTGTTGTATCCCTCCTCTTAGTCTCAGAGCTTCTGTCCACCATCTCACAGTGTTTAAAGCCCCTTTCACTAGATTAGCAAGCTGCTCTGCAAGGCTGGGTCTTGCCTCACTTTATTAAATATATCATGACATAGAAATATTTTGATATACATATTTAACGTGTACGTACAAAATATCTATGCATATATTTAGTGTCTGTCTGTGCTTAAATACTGTCTGGAACTTTGTGAAGAGAACAGACTGTATATTTTGTTATGTGTTTGTGTACAGCAAGAGAAAGAGGAGAATGTATAAAACTTCTTAAAGTACTGAATAAATTACCTTTTTGTTTGGGAGTATTGTCTTCAGCTTTTTATCTCCTACATGCTTTACTGGCACTCTTTCAGTCTGATTTTTCAAATGGTACAATGTGTTTTTGTTTTTTCGAGCATCATTGAAGTGTGAAACAGAATGCAGGGGTACATATGCCTGGACAATTTGATGGCGATGGTTTACTCTTCTTTGTAAAGAAGGTGTTGAAATGTTTTGGGATAGCTGGTCCTGCATAGGGATTCAAAACACAGGAGTTAGAGGTACAACTTTCATGTTCTTTTCTTCCAGAGCTATAATCATACATAAAATAAATCTTAAAAATCATCAGCATATAGTATTATAAACACATTTGAACTGTAGTACTGAATTGTACTATCAAAAAGAGACATTTTTATATACTCCCACAGATTTATTTTGTTTAAAAGCTGTTTTTCTTTGAGAAAAAAAAAAAAATCTTGTATCTGAATATTTTAAGGATGATATATCTATTATTTTATGTTACTAAGATTTGGAAGGAGGATGCCACAAAGTTTGTCCCAGTGGTTTGGTTTGATAATGTATCTTGTAAGTCTCTTGGACATTCCTGTTTGTATACCATTGTTTATGCTATTTTGTTTTCTTAAACCAATAATTACCATCGTAGGTTGGAGAGTTGAAAAAGTATGCATGAGAACAGTTCTTCACAAGTTTTCTTCATCTGTCCTATACCTATTATAATGAATTTACTTTCTGTACTGAATGAAACTATTTCACTTGCACTTTTCCTTGGAGGAGAAGAGAATTAAAAAATAACAGTATATTCCATAATTCAAAGGTTTTTATGACCTAGTGTTAAATGCAAAGGTAAATTAAGATTAAAAAAAGGTACAAGCGTGATTCACAGTAATATAAATTTTACTGTTTTTTTTGAGGGGTGTGCATTTTTTTTTTTTTTATTGAAGACTATAGTGTCACAATTTTTATTTTTTTTTTTTCTGTTGGTGTTTACCTGAGATGTTGTTTCTTAGGTTGTCCTATTTTTTATGTTTCTAAAGAGGTACTTGACTGTATTTGAGAGCATGAAGTATACTTTATAGTATCTCAAACGTTGGCAGACCCCATGTTTAGACAAATGAATGAAATCTTAGTACTTCACTAGCTGTAACTGGAGCTTGTGGATGCCTAACTTTAGGTGTCTGAGCCTAGAATTGAAACACAACCTTCAAGTTCATTCTAGGTTTGATTTGTTTTGGGTTTTTTGTTTGCTTGGCATTTTTGTTGTTGTTGTTGTTGTTGTTGTTGTTGTTGTTGTTTAATCCTGTCCAGTGAATTTTTTAAAGCCGCTTGGGAAAACTCTGCTCACAGAGATTGAAGTGGTGCATGCATGCCTAATATTTTTGTCAACCTTTTTTGCACCATGTGACATCAGATTATGTCCTCAGTAAGTCTTGTAAAAAACAGCTCACATGGTTGTCACTGAGGGCAGAATTTGATAAGCTTTCAAATGCAGTAATTGAATAAGGACATGAAATGTCAGTATAGGCTAGCAAGAGTGTCTTGTGGGGATAAACAGAAGTGATACATAAAACGAAATTCAGCACCATCTTTGTCAATGACTGAAGAAGCGTAGATAAGGATACCTTTATCCTGATTAAAGTCAGCTGACATTTGCCATCAACCTTCATAATGCTTCTGAATTTTACCATTTTATTCGGCTTAACTGGAAGTTAATCAGTTTGCCAAGTATGTGCCGGTGATTCCTCTTGTATGTAGAAATTTAGTCTGTTCTGGGTAAAAGCTTTGTTACTATTCCCTTCATCAGGGTGGCATATGCAGACATTACTTAATAGCTTTAAAAAGTTTTCCTCATTTGTGATGATTCACCTGATTTGAGCAGAGTACAATCAAACATTTGTAGTGAATTTAGTAGCCTCCGAGGATCCAAAATATGAATAAGAAAGAGGTTTGCAATTTTTACATGGATCATGTATCAGATTAATTGTTTCTGGTTTAGGATTAATATGGCTTCTTGGATAGGGATAGAATGGATAAGCAGCCAGTGATCTTTGTAGGAAAGGAATGGAAAGTATTTTATCCTGAAAAGTTTCAACAGTGCTGATTCTTTTAAGTCAATTTTCTGGGTTTAATACAGTGCTGGTTTGAGCTGTTATATTTCTTATATATTGGAGCACTGTAAACCCTCACATCCTGGACCTTCCTTTAGAAGACTGGGTATATATGCTTGGGTACATGAATGTAACGATCATGAAAGAAATGTCTGTTACTGCATGTTCTTCAGCATGACCATGTACTGCAGATCACAGAGATTTATTACAAGAGGGGGAGTTTGTTTTGTTTTGTTTTGTTTTCTCCAGATGATCACGACTGTGCTTTTCTTTTCATTATACCATTCCATTGTCAGAAATAGTAAATCCATTATTAACTATCCTTCACTCACTAAATACTTCCATAACTTAGAGTAAAATAAAGCATTACATTTTGCTTCATACTCTCAGTTTCCCCTCCTCCCCCAAAACAATCGACCTCTACCAACTTTTGTTAGGTTCAGAATCAGAGGTTTTACAATGATGAAAGCTGCCAAGTATATTTGCTAGAAATTCATTTGTACACTTTTCAATTCACAGAACTGGCCCTCAGTCTCAGTTTTTAATTTGGTGCTTTAGATGAAATCCTATTTGGGGAAATCAATGAGAGGTTAACCAAAGCCTAGGCAGCTGCAGTGGTTAGAAATCGACAGCACTGATTGCGTGCCAAAGTGACATCTAGGTTCAGTTTTTCTGTTTTACTTATACCTTACTCTCCAGCCTTTTGCTATATCACATGACATTATTCTATCAAGCTTTGATACTGGGAGGGGCGAGTTAGTATGCTTAACAGAGCGTTGCTTGTTACCTTATACTATAATTTTACAAAGTCAGAAATATCAAATGAAAAAAACATAGTGATATTAGTTATTTAACACAGAATTTCTGACAAGGTTCCAGCTACTATGCCTGTGCCTCTGACATCCTTCACTGCTGCTGATTTAAATCGGGCTAGTGATTAACTCATATCATTGGTGGAAGGTAAAAGGCCAAAGATGAATTTATACAACACAAAATGATACACACAAAAATACATTATTCATACTCACTTTATACAAAATTAATGTGGGCCAGTTCATGTTTTCTACAAAGTTTCTTTACCTTTTTTGTGTTGAAAAAAATTTAAAATGTTCTTGATGAATTAATATGGCAGTTAAACTGAATCTTAGCAATGAAATTAGAGCAGTTAATGTAACACGTTGTAAATTCCCCTCTCCCATCTTACTAATGGATTTAAGTGGGGGAAAGAAAACACCTAAAAAAAAATAAAGACAGTTCTCAGCTATAATGTTATCTACATATAGCCATGTGTATAGGTTATTATTATATATATTATTCCTCATGTAAAAGCTAGTATGCAGAGATTAGTTAAGGAGGATAAGCAAAGTGTCCCAGGAACATCTGGCCTGATAACAGAATGCAGATTTTCTGTGAGCCTTACGGTGCCTCTATCCATCTTACCATGTAAATCCAGCCCCCGGATATCCGTGGTACCAAAAAAAAGGCACTGTAAACAATGTGTAACAGAACAGCTTTTGGCACCCTTACAGTGACAGAAATCGAAGGCTAGAGGGACAAAAATTAGAGACCACGATGCTGGGAGAAGGTGGGCGTGATGGGTTCCTGTTTGTAGGAAAGACCCTTCACTGCTTGCATGAAGACACTTGACAGATGTGCTGCATAATTCTCACTGCAGCCATGGGTTATGAAATGTAGCTTTGTGTCAAAAGCAAACACCTTTAGATAACACTGTTCCATTACAGGTACACCTAACATTGAAGGCTCTTTTGGGGAATGTCTTATGTCATGCTTTTATTTTATTCCAGTTGGCTGGATCTTTCCTGCTGGAAGTAGGTCTGAAGGAAGAGTAGGTGTTTGATCTTGCTCTGATTAAAGTCAAAGCAAAATTGGTTTTGAGTTTAACAGCACGAGTTCAGTCTATAGAGGGAAACCATTTAAGCCCTTCCAGCACATTTACAATATTTCCAATGTGAAATGGGAACCCAGAAAGTGAAAGCTTACCAATTTTTACCTAAGCTTCCTTTTTGCTAGGCATTCGTTAAGCAACTGGAGATTGCTTTGACATGCTATTATTCACTATGAGTTTGGAGTTTAATGGAATGAAAAGCCAGGAGCAGTAAATTAGATCATCTTTCTGTATTTCTTACTGTAATTTAAATCCTACATTAATATTAATCCCAGAACATAAGACTGTAGTGCCGTTTTCAAATGGTGGCCTATAAAATGCTAGTGACCCACTCTTTAAAAAAAAATATGTGAAGAACAACTAAGAAAACTGTAAGAGGTTTATTATGTTAATATTGAAATTATTAATCATTGTCTGTGATTATAGCTGGCCGTGTCTTTTCCATATAGTTGTCAAAGGAAGTAACAAATGAAATTAAGTACAGTATCAGGAAGAACTGTTTGTTTTTGGGGTTGGGGTTTGGTGGTTTTTTTTCATGTACATAACAAATATCAAATTGACCTATGGGAATTTTTTCCTAAATTTTCTTTG